>NC_089263.1:63512187-63885312 GCF_963930625.1 Muntiacus reevesi | reverse complement strand
AGACCAAATGCTCCTTGGACCCCGTCTGTGAAAAGTGAAAATGTTAGTCACTCAGTCGGTCCGACTCTTTGTGGCCCCTGGCCTGTAGCCCGCCAGGCTCCTCTGTCCAAGGGATTTCGCAGGAAAGAATACCAAGAGTGGGTTGCCATTCCCTTCTCCAGGGGATCTTCCCGACCCAGGGATCGAACCGGGGTCTCCTGCTTTGCAAGTGGATTCTTTACCATCTGAGCCACAAGGGAAGCCCTGGACCCCACCTAACAGAGATTAAATACAAATCCCAAAAGGGTCAGACTGTTTCCAAGTAACCCAACTGCAACCAGAACAAATACCAAGAACATTTGCAGGACACAGAAATATCCAGCGCCAAGAGGTAAACTTCACATGGTCTGATTTCCCGTCGGAAAGTATCAGGCATGCAAGAAACAGAAAAACAGAACCATAGTGAGGAGAAAAAGCAACCATCAAAATGGGCCCAGAAATAATACAGTTGAAAAAATTCGTAGATAAGGATGTTGTCACGTAAAACTCAGTTGTCAAAGATATATGCACCCCCCAAGTGTTCACTGCAGCACTATTATAATACTCAGGGCGTGGGAGCAGGAGGAGAAGAGGACGACAGAGGATGAGATGGTTGGATGGCAGCACCGGCTCAGCGGACATGAGTTTGAGCAAGCTCTGGGAGGCACCGAAGAACGGGGAAGTCTGGCGTGCTGCGGTCCATGGGGTCGCAAAGAGTTGAACTTGACTTAGTGACCGAACACCAACAAAATTAAATAACTAATGAAAACATTTAGAAATTAAAAAAACCCAAAAAGTTGATAACAATGAGAGCCGACTGTAAAACACAGGGAACTCTACACGGCACTCAGCGGTGACCTAGAAGGGAAGGAAATCCAAAACAGAGGGGATATTTGTGTATCTATGGCTGATTCACTTCGCCGTACAGGAGACATTGACACAGTAGTGTCAAGCAACTATATATTTAAAAGAAAAAAACCCAGTGGTCTACACGCCTGTATAAAAGGTAGAAATTAGGGAGTTGGTTTAAAAAAACAAGACCCAGCAGTGTGCTACCTATAAGAAACCCACTTTAAATGTAAAGACACAACAGCTTAAAAATAATAGGAGGGAGAAAGAAAAGCCACATTCAATCAAAAGAAAGCCAGTGTGACTCCTACAACATCGGGCAAGATAGATTTCAGAGAAAAGAATATTATCAGAGACAGAGGACAAAGGAGTCTATCAGATAACATGACAATTCTGAACATACATGCACCTGTCAGCGAGCTGCAAAATATCGCATAAATGAAGCCAAAACTGATGGAGCTGTTGAGAGAAATAGATGAATTCACACTTACAGCAGGACATCCCAACACCCCTCTTTCAATACAAGGACGCAGACATTCAGGAAGGAAATGGAAGACATGACTAACACTATCCACAAATTTGACATTTATAGAACTTTATAACCAACAACAGCAGAATACACCTTATTGGTAAAGGCACACAGAACATTTGCCAAGAGAGATCATATTCTGGGCCATAAAACAAGTGTCAAAAAATTTTAAAGTCATACAAATATTTAAGTCATACAAAGTATGTTTTCTAACCACAGTGGAATTAAATTAGTAAGCAATAATAGGAAGATCTCTTGAAAAAAACAATCCTCAAATATTTGGTAATGAGAGTCATACTTCTGGGACTTTCCTGGCGGTCCAGGGAATTCTGAATAACTAGTAAACACATGCTATGATGTTATGCTCAATGCCATGGTGATGAGAATTCTGCCTGTAAACAAGATAAAGTTTTCCCAGCATAAATAAGGCAATAAGGACTGACCCACGATCTTGAGGCAGTGGCCAGCCTGGGTGAAGGATACACAGAGCTCCAGCCCTGGGTGCTGTTGGCACCTCAAACGAAGCTTTTAAAGTGACACCTATTCCCATTGACATCTGGGAGGGTGCCAGTTTTCTGTCTTGAGCAGGGATACGGACACTTTCACACCTCCCTCTTAACAGTTCCAGCCTGTCAACTGCAAACTGGCATTTGCCAAAGTGGTTCAGCCGGCAGAGAATCCACCTGCAATGCAGCAGAGCTGGGTTCAATCCCTGGGTCAGGAAGATGCCCCGGGCAAGTGAAAAATCGACTCCAGCATTCTTGCCTGGAAAATCCCGTGGACAGATGATTCTGGCAGGCTACAGTCTGTGGGGTCACAAAGAGTTGGACACAGCTTGGCAACTAAAGCCCCACCGTCTGCCTCTCCAAGGACTAAGTCATGCCCTGCTGTACCTGCTGACCTTCAACACCCCCGAAGGAGTTCAGGGTGCAGAGCGGAACCGTGGCACTCTCTGCTGGGGTCGGGGGAGCTGCCAGGACGGGCCTTCAAATAGTCAGATATTTTCCAGAGCCGATTTTATGAGCCCAGTTCTTGGTTCTCCCCATAACTGGAAAAGCACTAAAGTCCTCCACGGTGACCACTGTTCTGCGTGATGCACGAGGCTTCACGAGGCCAGTAGAGACTTTCTGGGGAAACACGCATGCCACGGCACGTATCCCCTCAGCAGAATCACGTGTATCCTGACCTTCCCCCATCTCGGCGGAGCAGTCTCTCAGCGCTCCCTGAGGCGCTGTCTCCCAGGCTGCAGTCCTCGTTTTGCCCCAAATAAAACTTCGCTCGCAACTTTCAAGCTGTGTGTTTCTTCAGGTTGACAAGCCCGAAGGGCTCCTACTGCTCTGGCCCAGGGTGAGCGTCTGTCCGGCACCGGGGAAACGGCCCGTAAGCCTCCCAGGAGGGGGTGCGGACCCATGCTCCAGAGCCCCCTGGAGCTGGCCTTGTGGGGGCGTTTCCTCCAGGACGGAGCCGCAGGACAAGCTCTGGACGCCCTGTCCTCAAAGTCTGGACCTGCCCCCTGCCCCCGCCCTTTGGAGGACAGCTCAGTGTATACGCAGGGCAGAGAGCCCCAGGGCCTCTGGCCACGGGCCCTAGATCTGTGTCCATCTGCCGCCTTTGGACCTGTCAACTGTCCTACATCCAGAGCTTGTGAGGGGCCGTGACTTTTCCACGGATGAGCCAGTTACCATCAGCCTTCTGCTTACCAGCTCCGGAAGCTGTTACTGTCCAAAATGCTACCTCATCCCGGGCACAGCACTCTCCTGGCCATCACTATGGGCCCCACCGCACCCTGACTGCGGGCGCGGCCTGCTCTTCATCTCAGTAATCCTGTCCATCCTGTCTCCGATGGTGAACCCAGGGCAGCCTCTCCTGCCAACCGTGGTCTGCAGACGACAGCCGTCCCCAGGCTCTAAGAGGTGCCGAAGCCCGCCCAGCTCACTGCCTGACGCAGAGCCTTCTCCAGGAGGACACTGGGCCTGGTGGAAGCTCTCCAGCCTCACCTTGCAGCCCATCCCTCAGGGCGTTCAGCGCCCCTCCCTCAGTCCTCTGCCAAGGAGGCCCCCGGCGTCTCCACCTCCTTACTGAAGGCCCTTGTCACAGGCTTCAGGCCGCCCTCCCGGCGGCGAATGTTGACTGCGTCCTTGCCAGGCACTGAACTGGGGTCCCGGGTGAGTGGCTCCGTGTGAGCCATTCATTTCTATCCATCTGTAAACGTCCCCCGCCCCGCCCCCTGGCGGTCTCACGACCCTCCGGCTCCGTTCCCAGAGTCCTCTTCCTGCAGATCAGGTGCCTCGGGCCCTTTGCTCAGGAAGCGATTTGCTCCCAGAGACGATGTTTCCCTGCTGGACTGCTTTCAAAGCTGACCCTGTTTATCTGGGCTTCCCTGGTGGCTCAGACGGTAAAGAACCTGCCTCCCGTGCAGGAGACACAGCTTCAATCCCTGGGTGGGGAAGATCCCCTGGAGAAGGGCATGGCGACCCGCTGCAGTGTTCTTGCCTGGAGGCTTCCATGCGCAGAGGAGAATGGTGGGCTACAGTCCAGGGGGCTGCACAGAGTCGGACTCGTCTGAGCATGCGCGCGCGCAAAGGCTAGGTTAGTGCTGCTGATCCGCTTGGAGGTAACGAGGCAGGACGGGGACAGGCCTGTAGAGAGACCCACGACCTCCTTTTCCTTAGACTATTTGCTCTAGAAGTCTTGTCATTGCACACCCTTTCTCTGCCCCCTTGAAACGTCTGAAGCTTAGTCAAGCTGAGGAAGACGCTCAGGTTATCTCGGCCACCGGGTGCCAG
Organism: Muntiacus reevesi; assembly: GCF_963930625.1. NCBI lineage: Eukaryota > Metazoa > Chordata > Mammalia > Artiodactyla > Cervidae > Muntiacus > Muntiacus reevesi. The sequence continues at coordinate 63,881,130 of NC_089263.1, read as the reverse complement.
GGCAGGGAGTGGGCGGCCATCCAGGCTCGGCTCCCGGGGACCAGGGTGCCACCTGCTCCGGGACGAGCCGCCACCCGGGGAGCCCGCGAACGTCGCACTGGCCAAGATTCTGTTCCTCAGCAATTTCACCTACTGGTTTTAGCGCTCTTCACATCTTTGGTAGATCATTATTCTCAGGCCTGTCCCCAAGGGACAGACAGTGGTGAGGTGAAGTTCTCCCAGCAGGCAAGGCTGGAGTGGAAAGGGAGAGGTCTGTGGTAAGGATGTACTGATTCCTGGGCGGTGGTGAATGGTGGGCTGCTGGTTGGGGATAAGAAGGGGGCAAGACTAGAAGACTAGTGATGAGGAGGTCTGGGGAAGAGGCACATGAGTGTGAGGGGGCTGGGCGGAAAGCAGGCAGATCTTCGTGCCACCCGAGCCCACCCGAGACCCCTGCCCCTCTTTTAAGGAAGTACTTGGCCACGAGGTAGACAAGATGGCTTGTCCAGTAGACGTCAGGGGCCTCTGTCCTCAGCCACACCAGGGCTTGCACAGGCGACCGTGACCAGATGACAGTGGTGGCCAGGCTGGAGGCTGGGTGGGGGCTTCCTCTCACTGGGACTTAGCTCACCGATGACACCTCCAAAGGCCGACCTGTCATCAAAAGAGCTGCTGGCCTTCAGCGTGACGCCGTACCTTGAGAGGACAAACCACTCACTTGGCCTGTTTATTACACCAGACCTCTTCCAACCAGGAGACGGAGAAATGCTTCCTCAACAGAAGCATCTCCCTCAACAGAAGCAATGCCTACTCTGGATAGATAGTTCTTCTGTGCCCACAGTTGCTCTGCCAGGTTACCTGACTTCTGACTGATCTTTCATAGCATCACCTCAGAGTCAGAAGAGGTGTGACGGCGGGCTGTGAGACTGCAGGCTCTTCTGTTCTGATACAGATCATATCGCCCTGAAGCAGCCACTCAGAGAGAAGATCAGAATTACCTTCAGCTAAGGCATGGGGCTGGGGACGTCACCCTGCAGGGTTGAGGCTCTGTCCACCAGCGTGTGGGGTGAGCCCTGAACCAATGGCCCGTGTGTGATACTACATCCAAGTAGCTAGAAGACACTGTGGGGAGGTGGGAACAGCCGCTCTCATCACTCCTGGAAACCCAAGGGAAGCACTTTACTTCTGGTCACCGAACATTTCGGTCCACTACATTGTTATCAAGGGGATGAAGTCTTCCCCCAGGGACAGTGTTCCTCTGAACTTAAACCTGTGAACACCATCTGGTCACTTTGAGCTCTGCATTCTGATGGATCAGCAAAGAAAGGAGTTACTTTCTTGGTGGGGGTAGCTGACCCTGGTTATCCTGAGAAGTTACAGTGCTGTTATTCAATGAAGACAGAGAGGAACATAACATATCTGAACTCAGGACATTCTCTGGGGCAACTCTGGGTGCTTATGTCCTAAGGGAAAATGGAGAATGGCCAACTGTAGCAACCATATTTTGACAAGAGGAAGGCAACTCTAGGCTCCGACTCCTCAAGTCTTAAAGTTGTGGTCAACCTACCAAGCAAGCGACCTGAGCCAATATAAATGATTGTTGAAGGTGAGGAAAATCTCGTGTGAGTGGTGGAGGAGTCAATTGCATTTCTAATCCATTTGCATCAGTGACTCGGCCTTCACCCCCTAATTTCTGTGCAGTTAGCCTTTTGTGGAGATTGAAAGAAACTGAAAATTTGGACTTAAAATGTGGCAGGAGAGGGTCTGAGTGGTGCAAGAGGCTGACTGTACGTAGGTGACACCTCTGATGCCCTGGGTCCCTCACCATCAGCCCCCTGTCTTTAGCCGCAAGTGTAACAGGCAGTTCCACACAAGCTCAGGTTGATAGCATCCTAAGTCAAGTAGGTACCATGCAACTTATCCAATTCTTATGGCAAGGCTGTGCATGCTAAGTCGCTTCAGTCATATCCGACTCGCCGCAACCCTGTGGACTGTAACCCTCCAGGCTCCTGTGTCCGTGGGATTCTCCAGGTAAGGATATGGAGTGGCTTGCCATGCCCTTCTCCAGGGGATCTTCCTGACCCAGGGATAGAACCCGTGTCTCCTGTGGCTTATGCCTTGCAGGCAGATTCTTTGCCGAGCCAGCGGGGAAGAATTTTTAAAAAGTGCTTTATTTTATTTTTGGCCATGCCCTGTGGCATGTGTGGCCTCAGTTCCCCAACCAGGGACCAAACCTGTGCCCCCTGCACTGGACGTACAGAGTTTGGACCACCAGGGAGGTCCTGTAGTAGCTGCTATTGAGGTGTTTTTTTTTTTGTTTTTTTTTTTTTTGTTTTTTTTTTTTAGTGACCACAAAGTCTTTCATGTTCCTCTTTTCAAAAAGCAGAGTCTCTCTGCGCCTTGATTTCAGGCTTGGACATGCGACTTGCTTTGACCAAGGTGATATTAGCCAACATATCACCAACAGAGGCTTGAAAACTGCTTGTCTGTTGTGATTTACCTTTACAATAATTTTGTTACCTATGGTGCATAGATTGCTAAAGCTGAAACTCCAATACTTTGGCCAACTGATGAGAAGAATTGACTCATTGGAAAAGACCCTGATGCTGGGAAAGATTGAAGGCAGGAGGAGAAGGGGACGACAGAGGATGAGATGGCTGGATGGCATCACCGACTCAATGGACTTGAGTTTGAGTAACCTTCGGGAGTTGGTGATGGACAGGGAGGCCTGGCATGCTGCAGTCCATGGGATCACAAAGAGTCGGACACGACTGAGCGACTGAACTGATGGTTTATAGGCCTATATGGTGGGAAGAGTCAAGTAAACACCACCACCAAAAACTTAAAAGATGCATGGATGGTGGTTTCTCCAAAACATTCGTTTGATTCACCTGTCTGGCATCTACATGACACATAACCTAGATGGATCACGGCAGATGATGGTGGACTAATGTGAACTTAGACAGGTGTAGTTCCAATTATAGCTGATGTGCTGGGCATGATTATTTTTTAGCTGAAACAGACTGACCAACCCTCTGGAATGTGATATACAGCTATTGATTCAGTGAGTGGTTTAGACAGAAAAGCAAAAGCAATCCAACTCTATGTGCTAAGGAAATCAATACCCCTTCTCATCTTGCCTCAGCTCTGTGTTAATAATAACTCTGCTGCTCTCTGTTCCATGGTCAGGAGAGATCTAATCCTTTTGATATTTTGCATGATGTCATGCTAGTTCCTGGAGAAGGAAATGGCAACCCATTACAGTGTTCTTGCCTGGAAAATCCCATGGACAGAGGAGCCTGGCAGGCTACAGTCCATGGGGTCACACAGAGTCAGACTGAGCATGCACGCATATGCTAACTCACCAGTACGTTGATGACGCCGTGCTAATTGGACCTGTTAAACAGGAAGAGGCAGGTACCTTGGATACTCTAGTGGGTCTTCTATGTGCCAGATAAGGAAAAGTAAAGACTGCTCAGTGGACCGGCACACGAGCCACGTTGGTCAGGTCCAGTGGTCTGAGCATGCCAAAACGCCCTCTAAGGGCAGAGAAGGGGAGGGAAGGCTGCTGTGTCTGCCGCCGAGGAAGAGCGACAGGTGGGTCAGGGGCTCTTTGTATTTTGGAGGCAACAGATGCTGCAGCCACTCATTGAGTGGTCCAGAGACTTCCAGCTTTGACTAGACGAGATCGCATGCATTCAGGCTGGTATGGCCGTAGACTTCCGGCTTTGACTAGGACCCAGAGCAAAAGCAGGCTTTGTGGTACATTCAGGATTCTTTTTGAGCCACAGGACCCAGTATATACAGTGGAAATAAAAGCATCAGAATTGAGTTTGAATGCTATTTGGATTCTCTGGTAAGAGTTGCGGCAAAGCCCCCCAGAGCATGAGGCGGGTCCACGCCTCCCTAGCACTCACACAACAGCTTCTGGAAGTTGTGGTTCAGCTGACAGCAGAGGGTCATGGCCACAAGGACTGTGCAGAAGCGCTCCCTGTCGTGAACTGTTATCTGACCCACTGAGTCATAAGAGTGTCATGGGAGGCAGGCCCAGGAGCCATCTGTCATGTAATGACTGTGCTACTTTTGAATCAGGCTCAAGCCAGGGGCTTCCCAGGTGGTGCTGGTGGTAAAGAACCTGCCTGCCAATCCGAGAGACATAAAAGACACTGGTTTGATCCCTGGGTTGGGAAGATCCCCTTAGGAGGGCACATGGCAACTCACTCCAGTATTCTTGTCTGGAGAATCCCATGGACAGAGGAGCCTGGTGGGCTATAGTCCATAAGGTCACACAGAGTCAGACATGACCGAAGTGACTTAGCAAGCCAGTGCAGAAGACAGGAGTAAATTCCACCGACAGATCCACCACCTCTTCTCTTTCCACCCAAGGCCTCCAGGGAGTTCCTGATGACCACCTGGCAGAAAAATTATGGCCTTGGGGCCAGTGACCCCTTGCAGAATGGTTGTACCTTGCCCCTAGAGCTGTGTCAAGTTAGAGTTCCCGGGGATCTCTCCCAAGAAAGAACACTGAAGCCTGGGACACGGGCAGGTTTTGCCAGTTACCACTGGGCTACTAATTATCATTGATAGTTTCCACAAATTATCATCGAGCTCCTCATGCCATTGGACCAAATTTGAAAAGGTACCAGAGCCTCTTTACCACGAGAAGCTCTTACACAATGGGGAAGGGGAGGGGATTGTCTGCAACTTGGGGAATCCCTGAAATAGCTCGTCTTAAGGCTTCCAAGAGATAGCTGTGGGCCATCATCTTGAGAAGGAGTCTGTGATTGATTGGAATGACACCGTCTTGTTGTCATTGAAAAGGGGGAGGGACTTTCCTGGTGGGCCAGGGGTTAAGAATCTGCCTGCCAATGCAGGGGATACGGGTTCGGTCCCTGGTTTGGGAAGATCCCACGGGCTGTGAGACCACAAAGCCTTGAACTTGTGTGCTGCAACTACTGAAGTCACATGCCTAGAGCCCTGCTCTGCAATAAAGGGAGCCCCCACGGTGAGAGCAGCCTCCCCTCGCTGCAAATAGAGAAAGTCCACGTGTAGCAACAAAGACCCAGCACAACCAAAAATGAATTAACTTTGAAAAAAAAAAAACAGAAAAAGGGGAAAAATGAGCCCCATATTATAACATGCAAGGAGACTAATAGATCCAGGGGAGCAGGGGGAAGACAGTCTTGGACACGAATGTCACACACCCCTTGGGTCTCCTTGGTGGGGCCCACTTCCCGACCGTCTCTGTGGCTCTGTGGCTCCACTCCCAGCTGTGTCAACTCGGATCTGAATTGTTCTGGCACCTGGGACAGAACAGTCACGTGCCCTGGAGAAGACTCCCCTCCTGGGCTGCCACTCCATAGACCTGGTGATACACAACTGCAAGGCTGGTCTTCTGTCCACTCCTCTGGGGGAAGCCCCCCACCCCAAGTCCGCACCCTGACTGCCCACTGGAGGCCGAATAAAGAAGCTAAGAAGGGTGAGAAAGTGAAATCTCGTCAGGCAAACTTCGGCCAAACGGAAACTGAAGGTGTCTAGGCAGTATCTCCCCTCTTCCCTCTCACGAAGGGCTGAGGATAATCCCTCCTTCCAGTCTATCCAAAGACGTCCCACCAGCCAAGCAGACTCGCCTGCCAAGTGCCGGCGTGTCCCTTTGGGCTTGCTGGGAAGTGGCCCCTGGGTGCGATCCATCGCTTCACGCTGTGCCCACCCCCTGGCCGTCCTCCATCCCCACCTCCTTTCCACCCAGTCGGCATCTCCCATGAAGAAGCATCATGCCGCCTTCATCTTTGCATCTGGCTGTTTCCTAGAAAACCCAGCGTAAGCCGTACTTCAGGTGTTTATTTTCATTTTGAAAGTTTTATTGGATAGAATATTTAAAGCTGTAGTCTTTTCTTTCAGTAACTGTTTTCTGATTCAGGGAGTCAAAGCAAGACATAACCAAGGCTCATCAGTACCATTTACCCAGGTTCCATATATATATGCGTTAATATACAATATTTGTTTTTCTCTTTCTGACTTACTTCACTCCATATGACAAACTCTTGGTTCGCCCATCTCAGCACAGCTAACTCACATTTGTTCCTCTTTATGGCTGAGTAACATTCCATTGTTTATGTGTACCCCGACTTCTTTTACCACTCATCTGTCAGTGGACATATAGGTAGCTTCCAGGCCCTGCAAGTTGTAAATAACGCTGCAATGAAGAATGGGGTACATGTGTCTTTTTTATTATGTTTTTTTCACGGTATGTGCCCAGGAGTGGGATTGCTGAGTCATATGGTAATTTTATTCCTAGTTTCTTAAGGAATCTCCACACTGTTGGCCACAGTGACTGTATCCATTTATATTCCCACCAACAGTGCAAAAGGGTTCCCTTTTCTCCACATCAGCAGAAGAGACACAGACGTAGCGAACAGACCTGTGGACGGAGCGGAGGAAGGAGAGGGTGGGACGAACTGAGAGAGCGGCACACGTGAAACAGCCAGCCAGCGGGAAGTTGCTGCGTAACGCAGGGCGCTCAGCCCGGCCCGGAGGAGGTGGGAGGGGTGGGAGGGAGGCTCGGGGGGAGGGGCGCGTGTGCACTTAGAGCTGATTCACGTTGTTACAGGGCAGACGCCAACACAACCTGCAGAGCAATTATCCTCCAGTTAAAAATTTACAAAGAGAGAGAGAGAAGAAACCAAGGCGGCCAGCGGAGGGCCTGAGCAGGCATGCGCCCAGGCGCGGTCCATCCGCAGTGGCCACCACGAGGGGGCGCAGCCAGCTCGCTGGAAGAGGCGCTCCCGGCCCCCGGCCCCCGGCCCCCGGCCCCCGGCTCCCGGCTCCCGGCTCCCGGCCGGAGTCCGAAGTCCCAGGGAGCCTCCTGCGGAGCCCAGGCGGGCTGCTGTCCGCTCCCCCAGGGGGCCTGCTCCCCGAGGCGCTTCTGCTCTGGGGGTCCCCCCTCCGTCCCCCAGGGCCTCTCTCCAGTCCTGGTCCCCGCTGACTGGCACATGGCATCCGCGGACACCCAGCCTGTGAAGCTGAGAGTCCCACCGTCCCGGGGAGTCCCCGGGGCCACTGCCTGTCGGGGCCCCCTCCCTGCATCTCTCTGCCCGCGAGACCGTCCCAGCTTTTCCGGGGTGTCACCGGGAGCCTGGGACTTCAGAGGAGCCAGGGCGGCCAGCCGCCCCCAGGAGAGGCTGGGCAGCGGGACTCTGTGCCCTGGTGCCCAGGGCCAGGGATCTGAGGCGTGGGTCATGGGAGCAGAGTGGGCGTGGGGCGGACCGGTGTCACCAGATGCCGCCGCGGTGGCTTCTGGAAGGGCTCAGAGTGACGACAGCCGGGGACTCACAGGGTGTTGCGGCCGCTGGGCGGTGGGGAAGGCATGTGGGGGGGCCAGCCAAGGGGGGCCCAGCGGGCTCCCCCACCCCGTCCTTCCTCCACGGTGTCCCCAGGGGTGGCCCTGCCCGCTGATGCCCCCTCCTCACAATGCGAAGCGGAGGGGCTGGCCTGGACCTCGCAGCCCCCTCCCTCTGCGGACACCCACAGCCCACCTGGCCCGCCTCCCCCCAGCCCCGAGCGCCGAGTCCTCTGGAGTCCCTCTCGGCCCTTGCTAAAGGTTTGGGAAGAGTCCTTGGGTCCCTTTGGGAAACAATCAGAGTTCCCGTCCCTCCCGTCCTCCCTGATTCCATCTGTTGGTAGAGTGCTCTGGACAGGGGTGCTCACTGCACTCCGGGTAAGGCTTGAGGGGCAGAGGCAGTGACACCCTCCCCTGGGGGCGAGACGCAGCTGCCTGCAGGGTCCAGGAGCCCCTCTGCTGACCAAGCCTGACCCCACTGTCCTCTCACCCTGTGACCCCAAGGACAGCTTCCTGGCAAACACTCCCCCCGCCCCACACCCCGGGGGGAGCGTGGCAGCCCCCCGGCCTGGGCTCCTCCTTCAGGGGGTGGCTCCTAACCCCGACCCCCAGCCCAGGCCCAGGCCGGGCAGAGAGGGGTGAGATTTTACTGTCTGTTCTGGGGGCCCAAACCGGGTCTCCTCCCACTGCTCCTGGCTGCACTTTGGGAAGCCGCGGCCCTGGGGTCCGGCCAAGCTCTAGGGGGCCCTGGCCCCCTGTCCCCCCGCCTAGGCCTCCCAACCCCTCAGTGCTCCACCTGGATCCACTCTCATGGAATAACTGGAAGAGGCATTGGCCCGTCGCTCTGGGGGGAGTTCCAGCTCCAGCCTCTGCCCTCACACAACACGCCAGTGTGACGAGTCTCATTTTTGAGTAAAGCCTTAGGCATCCTTTCCTCTATTATGTAGACTTGAAAGTGAAAGTGTTGGCTCTCAGTTTTGGCTGACTCTGCGACCCCGTGGACTGTAGCCTGCCAGTCTCCTCTGTCCATGGGATTTTCCAGGCAAGAATACTGGAATGGGTTGCCATTTCCTACTCCAGAAGAACAAAAAAACCATTTTCTAGTTTCAAAAGTATTTCACTGCAGAAAATGTTCAAGTTGAATAAAATAGCAAATAATAAATTTAAAATCATACAGAATTCCAACAGACTCAAGCACTACAGACATGACCCATATATATGAAAGTTAGTCATATCCAACTCTTTGCGACCCCATGGACTGTAGCCCACCAGGCTCCTCTGTCCATGGAATTCAGCAGGTAAAAATCCTGGAGTGGGCAGCTGTTCCCTTCTCTAGGGGGTCTTCCCAATCCAGGGATCTAACCCAGGTCTTCCACGTTGCATTTTCTTTACCACCTGAGCCACCAGGGAAGCCCTGGGCACTTGCTAAACAAACTCCTGTCCCAGCTATGTTTGTCCAAAATACTATTTTTGTTTTAAACAATTTGCCAGTGGGGGACATGGGTTGGATTCCTGGTCTGGGAGGACCCCACGTGCTGTGGGGCGGCTAAGCCCGTGCACCACGACTCCTGAAGCCCACAAGCCTGGAGCCTGTGCTCAGCAAGGAGAGAAGTCAGGGCGATGAGGAGCCCACGTGCTGCGACCAGAGAGCAGCCCGCTTGCTGCAGCTAGAGAAAAGCCTGCCTGTGGCAATGAAGACTTTATAATAATAAAAAGAATAAAGGATTATGTGAAGGACAGACTGGGCATCGCCCACTCCCCCCTCAGCCAGTCTGTTCCTCTAACCCCTCCCCAGGCGTCCAATCACATCTATATTCACGCAGCAATCCTGTCACAGATAGTGCGCTTAAACAAGCATCTGTCACTTAATGTCAGGTCACGGATGTTTTCTTCAACGAGTGGAAGTGGACCCGGCTCATTTTGCGGCTTGTGGGATCTTAGTTTCCTGATTAGCGATCAAACCCAGGCCCCAAGTAGTGGAAGCAGGGAGTCCTACCCACTGGACCGAGGCTCATTTTCTACAAAGTGGCCACACTGTCATGTAATTATTTTCCTCTTTCTCTCTTGCTGGATATTTTGGGATTTTCCAGTTTATCCTACAGCAAGAATTCTTGTGTATATTATTTCTGATACATACATTTTCCAGAAGTGAATTGTTACCTCAAAGATCTTGTTGAAGGTAAGATAAGACTCTTAATCTCTTTTTCAAGATAAGAAGTCTAGCAGAGGCACACAGTCTACTGTTTGTCTGAGAAATCTCCTAGGTACTTAACATTGTTCCGGAATCCAGAAGTGTGATTACAGACAGTCACCAGGTAAGGTCAGCAAGCAGCCTTCAGTTTTCTACGGAAAGTTGTTCTCATGAGTCATGGCAACAAATTCTAAAGTCTTAGAAATATTCTAAGATCCTTCTGTTTAAATAACAGATTCATTGTAACTGAGAAATGAGAAGTTGGTGACAGTATAAATGTTCAGACAAGTCCCATTTTATACCAGAAATCAAGACTTATACAAGTGTAAGAGGTCTGAATTCAACAGTTTATCAAATGAAAGTCTTCCATTAAGTTTTAAAATTCAGAATCATATCTTTCCCTCCATGATTTTGGGGGAAAGTTGACATCTTTAACTCTTTCTCAGCTTCCTTTTGTTAACTATGTACTCTTTCATTTTTAAGGCCGGGCTCTGGAAATTAACTAGTTGGCCTTAGAAGCAAAAATCTGATGTGTGGAGCTCCATTTTACTGAGCCAAAAAAGAGAAATAAATGAATAAGATCTTAATTAATAACAGCTGAATAAGGAGCACACATAATTTCTCTTCATCAAAGAATAGAAAAACTTTTTAGTGGATACCGCAGTAATTAATTCCAAAAAGACTAAGGCCAATTCAGTCTTCCGCCAATAGGGAGCCAGTTTCCTCACAATTTTGCTGGAACTGGAGGCAATTATCTGGTTTATTTTTGGACAATCTGATGGGACACAAACACTCCAAATGAGCATGTTTTCTTGCTTTTTAAAAGGGGGCTTTATTGAGATATAACTGACATGTAACAAACTGCACATATTTGAAGTTTACAGTTTAGTAATCTTTCATATGTATACATCCTGATGAAACTGTCATGCCAATAAAGATAACACATCCAGCACCACTAAAAGCTTCTTCATGTCTTTTGTAATCGCTCCCCTCGCCCACCCTGCTCACCACCCGTAGGCGAGGACAGACTCCTTCTTAGCAAGATCAGCTACCACTTCCCGTCGGTGAGGCTGACAACAACCAGGAGCTTCCCCTCCTGCTCTGCCAGTGTAATTTCACACCCTCTGTGCAGGGCCCTGTGACAATATCAGTGAAGGTCACAAATGCACAACTGACCCAGCCATCCCGCTTCTAGGAATGAATCTTAGCACTCTAACATCCATGGAAAAGGACACAGGTACCAGGATAGTCTCTTCAATTTTAGTAGCAAAACACTGGAAACTCCCTAAATGTCCACCAGCAGACACCAGGGAAGTAATCCAGTGACTCGAACAATGGAGTAATATGCAGCCGTGAAAGAGAAAGAGGAAGCTTTCTTAGTTCTGGTGCGGAAATTACCCCTGGATACGACATAAAGGGGAAAGTGTGTGTGCAGAGCAGTGGGTGGCCTGCATGCCTCTTCATTCTTTGCGGACCATCATGAGGGCTCTGACCCCGACCGCGCCTCTCTTACCCTGCCCTGTCCCCTGCCTGGGGAGAAGGAGGAAGCACTTCCCTGGCTGGCAGTTGGGTGGTGGTATTAAGCCTCTTTCTCTCTCTTCTTTGTTAATTTTGTTCCACTGTCTCCTTCTGTCTCCAAGCGGGGAATCTGCCTGGGGTGAAGCACCATGCCCACGTCCAAGGGGGTCTGTGTGTCCAGGAGTGGTGGTCAGTGTCGGACAGCCCACAGCCTGAACTGAAAGTCGCATCCTCCCCATCAGCTTTTTCAGTAGTCATGAGGATGTTCCGATCTTCACCTGTCTGCCAGACTCAGGTTGTGCCCAGGCAGGTCATCCCCAACAATGAGGTTGTGTGCCAGCAGGGTGTACACATGCCATGCACACATCCTTTAAGGTGTGTGCGTGTATTTCATGTGTGTGGCAAAATGCGCATACCATAAAACTTACCATCTTAGCCATTTTAAGGTTACTGTGGTATTAGATCCATATGCTCACATCGATGTGCAAGCATCATCACCACCCATTCCTGTAACTCTTTTCATCTTGTAAAACTGGTACTTTATGCTAAACAATAACTCCCCATTCTCTCCCTCCACCCCCAGCCCACGGCAACCACCATTACTCTTCCTGACTCGATGATTTTTGAATACTCTAAGTACTTCATCTAAGTGGAGTCATATAATATTTGTTTTTTTGTGACTGGCTTCTTTCCCTTAGCATGAGAGCCTCAAGGTTCATCTATGTTGTAGCGTGTGTCAGAATTTCCTTCCTTTTTAAGACTGAATAATTAATTTTACTTTAATTCAATGGAACCCTTTGAATTCGATTTTAATCCCGTTGTATGGGTATGCTACGCTTTGCTTATCCATGTCCATCAGCGGACGCTTGGGTTGCTTCCACGCTTTAGCTACTGTGAATACTGCTGCTGTGAACACGAGTGTGAGAACGTCTCTGTAGAGAGTATATACCCAGAAGTAGAATAGTGGATCATAGGGTAGTCTTTTTAAAAAGTTTTGAGGACCACCATATGTTTTCCCCAGTACATTTACATTCCCGCCCACAGCGCCCACCTCACCAGCTGTTTTTTGATTTTTTGATAGCAGCCATCCTGGTGGGTATGAGGTTAATACCTCACTGTAGTTCTGACTTGCATTATCACTGAGGATTAGTGATATTGAGCATCTTTTCATGTCCTTATTGGCTATTTATATATCTTCTTTGGAGAGATGTCTAAGTCTATTGCCCATTTTTGAACCAGGTAGTGTGTGTGTGTGTGGGGGGGTTATTACTATTATTGTTGAGTTTTACAAATTCTTTACATATCCTGGATATTAATCCCTTGCAATGCAGGACATCCGGGTTCAGTCCCTGGGTGGGGAAGATCCCCTGGAGAAGGGGATGGCTACCCACTTCAGTAGTCTGGCCTGGAGAATTCCGTGGACAGAGGAGCCTGGCAGGCTGTATAGTCCATGGGGTCGCAAAGAGCTGGACGTGACTGAGTGACTAACGCTTTCACTTTTTCACCAGATATTTGGTTTCCAAATATTCTCTCCCATTCTATGGGTAGTGCTTTTACTCTGTGGATAGTGTCCTTTGAAGAAAGACAAATTTTAAATTTTTCATGAAGTCCAACTTGTCTCTTTCTAATTTCATTACCTATGCCTTTGGTAATATGCCAAGAAATCATTACCAAGTCCAGTACCGTGAAGCTTTTGACCTGTGCATCCTTCTAACAAATTTATAGTTTCAGGTCCCTCATTTAGGTCTTGATCTATTTTTAGTTAATCTTTGTAAACAGTGTTAGGTAAGGGTATAATTTCATTCTGCTGCATGTGGGTATCCAGTTTTCTGAGCACCATTTGTTGAAAAGACCGTCCCTTCCTTGTTGAATGGTCTTGGCGCTCTCATTAAAAATGATCTGACCTCATTGTGCATGAGGATGTATCGCTGCTCCTGTTCATGATGCCAGTTTTGCTGTTCACACTGTCTGCCCTGTTCGCTGAACCCGGCGTAGGCGAGGCTGGAAAGAGGCTGGAAGGAGGCTCGAGGAACCGCAGGAAGGTCTATCCTCTCCGGGCTGGCTCGGCAGCCGTAACGCAGCCTCTCTCCTGGCTGGGGCAGCAGCCGTAGCTTAACCATAATGCAGCAGTAACGCAGCCACAACACAGGCTCACACACAGCCACGGGGTCGCTCCGGTGCAGCCCCAGCGCAGCCGCCGCCAGGGCTTTCACGGTGGAACCCATCCGGGCGGACCGCACAACACGGCCTGCGAGCCAGCGAGCGCCCGTGACGCGCGCGTGGCGCCGGGAGTGAGCGCGGCTGTTGCCGAAGCGGGCAGAGTCACTGTTGACCGAGGGCGGGAGGGCGTGACTGGCCCCGTCCTTCTGATTTCCCCGCAGAGGGCTTCTGCCTCCGCTCTGCATTTATTCCACTGACCTGCGTCTGTCTTTATGCCAGAGCCACAGCTGCATCACTATAGCTTTGTAGGAAACTTTGAAATCAGGATGTGTGAGCTCTCAGTTTTCTTCTTTTTCAAGATTATTTTGGCTGTTTAGGGTCGCTTGAGAGTTTGTGCCATTTTTAGAATGGGCTTTTCTATTTCTGCATATTCCACAAGTGTCATTAGTTTGCAGAATTTGGGATTTTGATAGGAATAGCATTGACTCTGTAGATCACTTTGGATAGTATTCCTATCTTAACAACATTAAGTTTTCCAATCCATGAACGTGGGATGTGTTGCCACTTATTTGTTTCTTCTTTAACTTCTTTCAACAATGTTTGGTAGTTTTCATTGTACACCTCCTAGGTTAGGTAAATCCTTAAGAACTTTCTATATGTCTCATAGCTTGTTTGTCCCTCCTTTCCTGCACTACTGTCTTCTTTTATGACTGGTTGATTTTTTTTTTTATAATGAAATGTTTACAATCTTTTCTCATTCCCTTTCGTGTGTATTATATAGCTGGTTTCTTTGTGGTCACCATGGGGATTACATTTAACATCCTAAAGTTATAACACCCAAACTTAACTTTAATAACACACAGAGCTCTGCTCCCTTACAGCTCTTCGTTCATGGTCAGTATCACAAAATTACATCATTCAACGTTGCTTTTGTGTCTGTACCACCCTGTGAATGGGGTGCTCTTGGCTAGGAGCATCTGAGGCACTGGCTGGGGGCTGTGTTACAGTGAACACCACAGGCCTTCTGCCACCAGGACCAGTGTTGAGACTGCACTGGCCTTGTGTTTCTTGTTATGATTGCAGGACACACTTCAGCAAAAACATGTCAGGGAACTTTGAGGAACAAGCTTTATTGCTCACAGGTCCTGGAGGGTGCGCAACACACCGAGGATCACACAGGTTGTGGGAGAGAAAGAGAGAGCGAAAGGAGAACGTGGGGCCTTGCCGTTGTTGTGGCCCAAAGATGGTGTCTGGGGTTTTATGGGTCACTCGTCACTGAAACATGAGAGCAGGACTTAGGGTTTAGTTTTCTTCCAAGTTGTCAGATTGCTAGGTTTCCCACAGTGTTCCAAAAAGGGAACTTCTTGAGTGTGGGAGGCCTAGTTCCTTAACTTGTTGTTTTGATAGTAGCTGTTTCATACAGCTGGTAATATGTTTATTTAAAATAGATGTCTTCTGAAATGGATGCCTCAGCACTTACATTGCAATCAAAAGCTTAATGTTATGTATTTACACTACATTTGTCTTCCCCAAAATATAAAACGTTAATTCTTTTAAATGCATTATTCTCCTAAATTTCATGGAAAACAAGATTTGGAGTTCCAAACCAAGGTTACAGTAATACTACCTTTACACCAGAAACAAGTTTTTTTGTTTGTTTGTCTTTAATGTATCCATCACTTAATTAGTTAGAAAACAAGCAAACCATTTTTACAATAATATTAGCTTTTATAATTGCTCGTGTATTTACCTTTATTGAGATCTTTGTTTCTCCATGTTGCTTTAAGTTACCATCTAACGCCCTTTCATTTCATCTTGGATGACTCCTTTGAGCATTTCTTGCAGGTCAGGTCTAGTAATCATGGAGTCTTTCAATTTTGTTTATTGGGAATATGTTCATTCCTGGTCTTCCCAGGTGGTGCTAGTGGTAAAGAATCTGCCTGCCAACGCAGGAGACATAAAAGAAGCAGCTTTGATCCCTGGGTCAGGAAGATCCTTTGGAGGAGGCCATGACAACCCACTCCAGTATTCTTGCTTGAGTAATCCCAAGGACAGAGAAGTCTGGTGGACTACAGTCCATGGAGTCACAAAGAGTCAGACACAGCTAAAGCAACTTAGCACACATGCACATGTTCATTTCTCTCTCACTTTTGAAGGACAGTTTTGCTGGATGTACGATTCTTGGCTGACAGGTTTTTTAATTTTAGCATTTGAATATATTGGCCCACGTCTTCTGGCTCACAGAACTTTTTATATATATTTGGCTGTGCCAGGTCTTAGTTGCAGCATGTGTGATCTTTAGTTGTGGGATCTAGTTCCCTGACTATGGATCGAACCTGAGCCCCTGCATTGGGAATGCAGCCTTAGTCACAGGCACCGGGGAAGTCCCATGGCCTCCAAAACTTCTGATGAGAAATCTGCTGATGATCTTATTGAAAATCCCTTGTGTGTGATGATGTGATGATTTACTTCTCTCTTGCTGTTTTCAGGAGAGTGAAAAAACTGGCTTGATACTCAACATAAAAAAAAAAAAGATTATGGCATTTGGTCCCATCAGTTCATGGCTAATAGAAGGGGAAAAAGTGGAAGCAGTGACAGATTTTCTTTTCTTGGGCTCCAAAATCCCTGCAGATAGTGACTGCAGCCATGAAATTAAAAGACACTTGCTCCTTGGAAAGAGAGCTATGCAAACCTTGACAGTGTATTAAAAACCAGAGACATCACTGTGCAGACAAAGGTCTATATAGTTAAAGCTATGGTTTTTCCAATAGTCATGTACAGATGTGAGAAGTGGACCATGAAGAAGGCTGAGTGCCAAAGATTTGATGTTTTTAAATTGTGGTGCTAGAGAAGACTCT
The DNA here is from genome assembly GCF_963930625.1 of Muntiacus reevesi. Taxonomy (NCBI): domain Eukaryota; kingdom Metazoa; phylum Chordata; class Mammalia; order Artiodactyla; family Cervidae; genus Muntiacus; species Muntiacus reevesi. The sequence goes on along the minus strand of NC_089263.1, from coordinate 63,865,085 downwards.
TGAGAGTCCCTTGGACAGCAGGATCAAACCAGACAATCCTAAGGAAATCAACCCTGAATATTCATTGGAAGGACTGGTGCTGAAGCTGAAACTCCAATACTTCGACCACTTGATGTGAAGAGCCAGCTCACCGGCGAAGACCCTGCTGCTGGGAAAGATTGAAGGCAGGAGGAGAAGGGAACGACAGGATGAGATGGTTGGATGGCATCACTGACTCATTGGACATGAATTTGTGCAAACTCTGGGAGATGGTGAAGGACAGGGAAGCTTGGCCTGGTGTAGTCCATGGAGTCCATGGAGTTGCAAAGAGTCAGACATGACTTAGCAACTGAACAACAACAAATTGTACTTTTCAGCTCCAGAATTTTGGGGAGGAGGGAGTTCTTTTTAGGTTTTCTCTTTACTGATATTTTCATTTTGTCCCCATATTGTTTTTTTGACTTTATTCACATCTTCCTTTCTTTGAGCTTCTATAAGATAATTGTTTTAAAGCCTTGATCTAGTTTATCTGCTATCAGGTCTTTTACAAGGGTAGTTTCTGTTGGTTTACTTTTCTCCTGTGAATAGCCCATATGTTCCTGTTTCTTTCTCTGTCTTGTGATTTTTTGGTTGTACAGTGGGCATTTCCATTTCATAATGTAGTAACTCTGGAAATCAGATTTTCCTGCTTCCCCAGGGTTTTCTGGGTTTTTTTAAATTGTTTTTATTTTTATTGTTGCAGGCTGTCTCTGTGCAGAGCATTAGCCTGAGGTGTAAATATAATATCTTTCTGAGTCTTTCCTGGGTACATGCTGTCAGTTCTGAATTTCCCCCAACTATGCAGTTTAGGCTCTGAAAAGGGGAAAAAGCAAAAAAATGAAGGTGGGAAGGGCAATGGCTCTTTAAGCCCTCTGCAAGTCACTTCAGCTAGTGGGGGACAGTGGAGAGGGAGGTATGCAACAGCAATGGCTGCCACCTCTTTGTCTGCACCTCTGTGATCAGACACAGCAGTCAGTGATGAGAGCACAGGTTCCCAAGGTTTGGAGGGCAGAGTCCTTTTTGGCCACCTAAGCGCCCACATGCTATGTGCAGGCTGCTCCAAGAACATGTAAATAGCTAGCTGCCGAATGGCTGGGAGAGGAGGATGGATAGCTGCTACTGTGCTAAGAGCTGAAATTGGCCAAAACTAATCACCAACCAAAATTTATCAACCAAATATTCCCCTAGAACTTGCAAACCTTCAACACACTCCAGAGTTCCAAAATAATTATGTCAGAAAGACTCTGTCCATGTGATTGTTGTCTAGGTGGGGAGACAGAGTTCTTGTTCTTTTTATTCTATCATCTTCCCAGAATCTTCTCCAAGGTATATTTTGTACAGAGATTAGACAATGCACATATACATGTATAATGTCTCCAAATGACAGTATTGTCCACTCAGAAAATCAAAGAAACTAAAAGCCCTTTAGAACAAATAATACAATCTGATAAGTTCGTTGATTAGAAAACAAATGTCTGTACAAAACTCATTAGATTAACACTTTATGCCCAGGACCTTATAAGATAATTTTTATAGGAAAAGGTCTGATTCACAATATTGGTAAAACCATGGAAAGCCTAGTAACAAATTTGAAAAGAATTGTTTAAGACCTATATGATAGCAACTCAGTGGAGAACACTTAAAACTAAAAATCAAGGAGGAGGACCAGAATTCATGGGTAGAGTGAAAGGGGCTGGCTGTGCTGGAGGGGGGGTTGGTGGGTAGCAGGGGGCAGAGAACTGACTTTTTAATTATGAGCTTAGAACTGTTACTTGACTTTTTTGAACAATAGTTACATTGCTGACCTGGTAAAAATAGAAATTGAAACTTAAAAATTTCACAAGACAGAACAAATATGGTGAGGAATTATAAGATAACTTTGAAACCTTGGAATTACATTTTTAAAAATAAATATTCAAATGTCCTTGAGAAATTTTGCGCTAAGTTAACAGTCACACCAATGGTGGGTGCGTGTCTTAATTCCCAAGACTTTTCTCACGTAACCCTGGGAGTGAGTGTCATTTAGGAGTGAGGCACCTAGGGCACGAATTTTATCTGCGGGCTTGGTATTTGCATGATCCTGAGATGAGCACCTCTTTAAATTTTGTGTCCCGGTGCTTCACTGTTTCATCCTAGTTCTACCCCGATTGTGTCCCTGGACAATTGCAAAGATTAATACCACCATTGAAGACCTGAAAGAAGCTGGAATGGGAACACATATTACATTCCCATACACCTAACTAGCCAGCTTAGCCTGTGCAGATGTTGAATGGATCTTGGAGAATGACTCTGAACTGTGATAAATGTAATCAGGCGGTGACTCCACTTGTATCTGCTGTCCCAGATGTAGTAGGTTTACTGGGGCAAATCAAAATGGCCCTGGCATTAGGCATGTTCCTATTAGACTCGTTATTGTCCTCTTCTCTGTACTAATTATCAAGGACCATCAGAAACAGTTTGCTTTTACCTGGCAGGGCCAACAGTATACCTTGACAATGTTGCCTCTTAACTATGTAAATTCTCCTGCTCTCTGCCACAATATATTCCACAGAGATCTCTACTATCTTTCTTATTATTTGTAGCTGGTGCTTTTTTAAAAGCTGGGGAAAACATTTAATTTGCATATGAGTCACCCAGGAATTCTTCCTTTATGAATTCTAATCCAGAAAGTCTAAGGCAGGCATTCTGCATTTCTAAAAATATTCAGGGGAATGCCATGCTGCTAATCTTTTGGCCACTCTACTAGTATCAAGGTCTTAACACACTGACTTTTAAAATACAGTCGAACAAAAACACAAAAATATTCTATTTTAATCTATGCTGGGCTTACTTTTTGCAGAAGGAAATTATTTTTTAAATTGTGGTAATATATGCATAACATAAAGCTTCCCATTTTAGCCAATTTTAAGTACACAGTTTAGTAGCACTAAGTACATTTATGCTGTTATGCAACCATCGCCACCAACTGTCTTGAGAATTTTTTTCCTCTTGCAAAACTGAAGCTCAGTATCCATTAAATAATAACTCCCTATTCCCTCCTCATCCCAGCCTCTCACAATCACCATTCTATTTTCCATCTCTGTGAATAGATCTTATTCAACTGAACATTACAACTGGTCGACCACATTGATGACATCATGCTGATTAGATCTGATAAACAGGAAATAGGAAGTACTTCAGATACCTTCGGAGAAGGCAATGGCACCCCACTCCAGTACTCTTGCCTGGAAAATCCCATGGACGGAGGAGCCTGGTAGGCTGCAGTCCATGGGGTCGCGAAGAGTCAGACATGACTGAGCGGCTTCACTTTCACTTTTCACTTTTATGCATTAGAGAAGGAAATGGCAACCCACTCCAGTGTTCTTGCCTGGAGAATCCCAGGGATGGGGTCGCACAGAGTCGGACACGACTGAAGTGACTTAGCAGTCAGATACCTTAATAAGATACATGTGAATAATAGGATGGGTAATAACCCCTCCTCTCCAAAAAAAATGTAGGGGCCTGTGATTTTAAATTTCTGGGAATTATTTGGTATGGAGAATTTTAAAACATTCCCTCTAAGATGAAAGGCAAATTGCTGTATGTTTTACCACCTACCATGAAAAAAGGGCTTCCCTTGTGGCTCAGCTGGTAAAGAATCCACCTGCAGTGTGGGAGACCTGGGTTCAATGCCTGGATTGGGAAGATCCCTTGGAGAAGGGAAAAGCTACCCACTCTAGTATTCTGGCCTAGATAATTCCATGAACTGTATAATCCATGGGGTTGCAAAGAGTCAGACATGACTAAGTGACTTTCACTTGTCACTTTTGTGAAAAAAGAAGAGACAAATTCCTGGTAGGTCTTTTTAGACTTTGGAAGCAACACATCTTGGTGTGCTGTGAGATGACACATCTACAGAGTTCCCTGTATGGTAGCCAGTTTCAAGAGACCGGAGCAAGGGAAGGCGCTGCAGGTTGAGGCCACTCTTCCACACACAAGCTCTACCTCTTGTATAGACTACCACCTATAATCTGGCAGATCCACTAATGCTCAAAGTATCCATGAGAGCATCAGTAGGTAAAGCACAGCCAGATCTCTGGAGCAATCCTCTGCTCTCTTCTTCAGCTGACTATTTTCCTTCTGAGAAACTGCTCCTGGTTTGCGTTTGGGATTCAGTGGAGATTGATCCCCATTCATGGACACCCAGTGACCACTCAGCACAAGTTTCCCAATATGAGCTAAGTGTTGTTAGACCCACTTAGCCAGAAGGTTAGATGTGCCCAGTAGCTTCTCCATCATCACATGGTCTGAATGAAAGACTTCAAGCTCAGGCAGGCCCAGGAGGCACAAGCATTGGATTGGCCAAAAAGTTCCTTGGGTTTTCCTGGAAGATGTTACAAATGAACCTTTTGGCCAACCCAATAATAAGAGTAGAAAGTGACTCCAACACCAATTCCTGTTGCATTGCCTCGCCTCCCTTCTCTCAGCCTATGCTTATGGCCTCTTGGGCTGTTGAGTAAGAAAAACTCAAGCCTGCTTGTCTGAGGGGTCTGTCAACATGCTGGTTCTACCTGGAAGTGGAGAACCGCATGGCAGCCCCACGCAGTAGTGACCCTGAAGGACGCTGGCGAAGGAGCATCTGCCCAGGGTGCAGAGCTTGGAGCGGCACATCTGGCTGTCTACTATGTGGAGAGTGAGAGGTGGCCAGAGAGACAGATTTATGCGGATTTAGACAGTTGCTAAGTTTGGCTGGAGGACACCAAACAGAATTGGGAGTCTGGTGACAAGAAAGTCTGGGGAAGAAGTGTGTCAATGGGCCACCTCTCCAAGTGGGTGCAGACAGAGATCTGTGCACTCTATGAAAGCTTCTCAAAGGGCATCCACTTCGGAAGGGATTCGTTAGTCAGGTGAGATGACTAAGGTCTGTGTAGTTGTTTTCAGCCTCTGTCACAGTTTGCTCGTGTTTTCTTAACAAAGTACCACATATTGGGTGAACAACAGACATATGTGTCTCACAGTTCTGGAAGCTAGAAGGCCAAGACTGAGTTGTTGTCAGGGTGCTTCCATCTGAGTGCCGACGAGAAACCTGTTTATGCCTCTCGCCTCGATTCTGGAGGCTCTCTGGGGATCTTTGGTGTTCCCTGGCTTGTAGGAGCATCACCCCCGTCTCTGCTTTCATCTTCACATGGTGGGCTCTGTGTCTGTGAATGTGTGTTTCCAAATCTCTCTTAAAACATATACACTAATTAATTTATTGGTGGCTGTGCTGGGTCTTAGTTGCAGCATGCAGGTTCTTTAGTTTCACTGTGTAGGGCTTAGTTGCTCCACAGCATGTGGGATCCTAGTTCCTGGTCCAGGGATCGAACCCACGTCCCCTGCATTGGAAGGCATATTCTCAGCCTCTGGACCATCGGAAAAGTACCTCACCTTTCTAGTGATATAAGATCAGCAGTCACATTGGGCTAGGACCCACCCTAACGACCTTGTTTTAGCTGATTATCTCTGTAAAGGTGGTGTCTCCAAATGAGGTCACTTTCTCAGTTACTGGGCATCGGGACTTCAGTATGAAAAGGGAGGGGGACACAATTCAAGCCGTAAGCGCCTCTTTCTCTGGCCGCCCCAGTGGTTTCTCTATCGCCCCATGAACGACGCAGCTACAGTGACAGGGAGGCAGGCTCTGCTTGGGGTCAGCAACACAGGCTTCCTCGTCCCAGGCAGCTCTGGCAACTGCCCAGGGCCTTACCTCGACAGTGGCAGAGGTCAGCACTTGGCTCTTGGTAGCACCATTCCCCAGGGACAGCAGCCGGCTGCCTGGCAGCAGGAGGCTTACACTGGCCCTCTCCCATCACACAGGGGCCATGATTCATCCTCCTGGAATAGATACATTCTGGACAGAGATGTGGCTCGGCTTCCTTGACCATAACTTCCATCAGCGCCGCGATTCACAGACTCGCGAAATGCCTTATCTGCCATCGTGGTTCTCCATGCTGCACGGCTTCTCAGACAAGGAATTCGTGTCACAGCCAAGGGGGTGCAGCGGCCTGGGCTCCTGGCCATGGACTTCACTGGTCTCACCGCACACCTGGTCACCTGGGAGTGACCGACCTGATGGAGGGGCTGAGTGACCTAGGGAAGATTCAGTTGTGGTGCCAGATGGGAGACAACATCCAGGAAGGACGAGGCTCTCTCTGCTTCACGGGCTTCCATATGGGTTTGGGTCAGAGACAATTACCTTGGTCTGTTTCTGCCATTCCAAAATTCATGGGTCCAGGGACCCCCCTGGTGGTCCAGTGGCTAAAACTCTGAGCTCCCCATGCAGGAGGCAGGGTTCGATCCCCGGTCGAGGCACTAGATCCTGCATGCCACCACTAAGAACTGGTGCAGCCAGATTAATAAATAAATACTCAAAATGCACAGGTCCAGGACCAGGGAGTGGAGCTGCGGTGCACCCTCTCTTACACCCAACCTTGAGCTCTGCTGGCTTGAGGGTCTCAGTCCTCCATGGGGAATACTGCAGTCACAGGGCGCCCAGCAGCTTTATTAAATTGAAGGACAGTACTACCACCTGGCCCTTTGGGGTTTACTATGAAAAGGCCGGCAAGGGATTGCTCTATGACTGGTGTGACTGATTCTGTTCCTGGGGGAAACGGTGCGGCCACTTTGCAGTGAGGACGGGAGGGCTGGTCTGCAGAACAGGGCATTCTCTGCAGCTCTTCCGACAATTTCCATGACCGGCAGGATGGGTTAATGGAAAACCACATCAACCAGAGCAGTGACAGTGCCAGGACTCAGACCCCTCGGGGACCTTCCTTCAGGTCATTTCATCACGTACATGTTCTCCAGCCAGCCTGCCAGCTGAGGCTCTGGCTGCGGGTGGGGGAAATCCAGGCTGAGTAAGGAAAGAAGAATGAGTAACGGGAGAAGGAGCCTGCAGACATGGCTTCCCAGCTGTTACAGAAACTAGGGCTGTGGGAGCTTCGCCTGGGAGTCTTTGCTGCTGCTGCTAAGTCACTTCAGTCGTGTCCGACTCCGTGCGACCCTATAGACGGCAGCCCACCAGGCTCCTCTGTCCCTGGGATTCTCCAGGCAAGAACACTGGAGTGGGTTGCCATTTCCTTCTCCAAGTCTTTGCTAGTTTAATGTGTTTGCTTTGCAAACTGTTTCCCTCTTGTCTCTCCTTGACCTTGTGATTGTACGTGCAGTCTGTGGGAGGTTAACTCTTCAGTTCAGACTGCACGTTACAGAGCATCCAGGGGGCCGTGACTGAGTGTGGGAAGCGGTTAGCACAGCCGGCGTAGAGACGAGGGGACTCGGGACAGCACGTCCTCTTTCTGGGGAATAGTGAGTACCACCACTTGCGGGAAGGCTGGGTGGATGGCGCTGAGTGAAAACGTTCACGGCAGAAGGTGCATCTGGAAGCCAATCGCCTGTCATCGGTCTATGTCCCCCAGCTTCAAACTCCTCTGTCATTGCCCCACGTGGGGATTCTGGAATTTTCTCCCTCGCAGAGGGCTAAGCTTCATCAGTAGCAGGTGCCAGAGGGACCATGAAGCAGGAAGGGGGTCGTCTGGGTCCCACCCGCCGGTTGGCTGCCACCCGGCACATCTCGCCCCGGACCCCTGCCCCCGCCACCTCCCAGGAGGCTTTGCAGCAGGTTCTGAGTGGAGCACCTACCAGTGCGTGGGCTCCCCTGGCATCCCAGGGCCTGCCTTTCCAGCAAGTTCTGCAGGTGGAGCACCTCACTGAACTTCGCTGGGGCTGCAGCCTCCCCACTGAGGCCTGAATCCAGGCCCAGTGCCCGTGCGGGGGTCGGGGCGGGACGAGGGGGCTCTTCCAGACTCGCTCCTTCCTTGGGGCACTGCTCAACCCTCAGCGCCCCCGCTCCGCCTGTGCCGCGTCTTCTCCATCCTCAGTAGCCACCCCTGCACTCTGATCCCCTGCTGCCGTCCCTAAGCGGCCCCCCTCCCAATTACTGTGTGGTCTCCACCTCTCGACTGGACCCTGAATAATGCCGAGAGCATAAAGGTGCTCAGCTACAGCCTGTGCCAATGTCACGGAAGGATGTTCAGAGGGCACACCTCGAGCAGAGGAGAGACGGTGGAGTCCAGAGCTGACGAGGAGAATGGATGCTCAAGGGCGCCCCACCCCTGTGCCTGCAGCCCAGCACCCTGGGGCCCCATCCTTTGACCCAGCCCCTCCCCTCTCACACCCCCCAGCCCTCAACCCTCTGAGACCCCAATTTACTGTTCTAACCTTTCGTGGGGGTACCCTCACCTCTCAGCTCTGCTCACCCCCTGTGTGATCGCAAGAGCCAAACCATGAAAGAAAGTCACTCAGTTGTGTCCGACTCATTACGACCCCATGGCCTGTAGCCACCAGGCTCCTCTGTCCAGGGAATTCTTCAGGCTAGAATACTGGAGTGGGTTGCCATTCCCTTCTCCAGGAGAACATCCCCACTCAGGAACCAAACCCAGGTCTCTCGAATTGCAGGCAGATTCTTTACCACCAAGCCACCAGGGAAGCAAGTTCTACTTTGAAGCCCACTCTGTGACTGCAGGCTGGCCCCTGAGCACTGAACTTGGTTGGAGAAAATCTCAGGCCGCTGACGAAATCACTTCCAGGGTCTCAGTATCGCTGGACCACCTCACACTCGAGACTGACAAGTCTCATCTCCTCCTGGAACCTCCAGCATCTCAATGAGATGTTAGATTATAAAATGTGTAACACATTCACATGGTTCAATAACTGAAAAAATTAAAGCTGGACACACAGTGAAATATCTCCTACCCAACCTCTGCCTCCCTCCCCTTCCCCTCCCCACCCCTCCTCTCTCTCCCACCCACGTGCACACACACTTGTGTGCACACACACTCACCAGCAACCGTGCTTGGCCCCTTGCATGCTCTTCCAGGCTGCCTTAATGCACACGCGTTGCTGTTCAGTCGCTAAGTCGTATCTGACTGCAGCACGCCAGGCTTCCCTGTCCTCCACTATCTCCCAGAGTGTGGTCAAGCTCATGTCCATTGAGCCAGTGATGCCATCCAACCATCTCATCCTCTGTTCCCCACTTCTCCTCATGCCCTCAATCTTTTCCAGCATCAGGGTCTTTTCTAATGAGGTGGCTCTTTGCATCAGGTGGCCAAAGTGTTGGAGCTTCAGGCAGACACAAATGTCTATTTTTTCCTACTTTTGTTTATCCCATGGCTGCACACCATCAGCTCTTCTACATTGTGTTTCTTTGGTTATTTTTCTCAACAGTTTATGTTGGGACAATTTTCAAATCAGAAGCAAGACAACGTCCTCATTCTCTTTCACGGCCACATAGTCCTTCATTGTCTGGACCCCTGCAATAATTTCCCTTGTGTCTACTGATGGACACTCAGGGAGTTCCCAGTGCTCTGCTACTACAATGGAAGTGACTTTCCTGGTTCTGCGTCATTTCTCATGGATGGTAGAGAGTTGATGAGATTCATTCCTAGAAGCAGAATGGTTCCCAGGAATCTTACTGGGTTTTACTGATCTTGCTGAGTGGCCTCTGTGGGGGCTGTGAAATCACACTCGGCTCCTGGTGACCGTCGGCCTCACCAGACACTGTTGTCACCCACACACTTGGGGTTTGGGCAGTCTATTCTTTTTTTATTTTTAATTTTTTGACCATGCCACGTGGCGTGCAGGATCCTAGTTCCCCAACCAGGGACCAAACCCGTGACCCCTCAGTGGAAGCTCTGAGTCTCAACCACTGGGCCACCAGGGAAGTTCCATGAGGTTTGGGCAGCCAGATGAGCCACCCTCCCTTCCTGCGCGTCTTTCAAACTAGAAACCCCAGGCTTCCCCCCCAGGACTCCCCTGGCTGTGAGGAGGCCCCGCGGTCCCCGTCGGGATGGGGATGACTCTGCCCCTGCCTCCCTGCCCTGGGCCAGCCTCACCTCCTGTCTCAGCCCTCGCAGACCAGGCCTCTCCCCGGGCACCCTGGCACTCCTCGAGGGCTTCCTGGCCTCCCTGCGGCCCCCTGCTCTCCCTACAGCAGCCAGGGAGTTCTTTCCAAGTCACAGATCCCAGCAAACTGCCTCTTCAAAGTCCCTAGTGCTCCCCCCCTTTATAGCTGGAGTGAGTGAACCCCAACGCCCAGCCCCAACCAAGCCCCCCTTGGCACCACCCTGCCACTTCGGGGGGTCTTGCTTGACTCACCACTCTCGGCCAACCCTGCTTTGAGCTCTTTCTTTCCCTACAACCTGAGCCCTTCCAGGCCCTGGGCTGTTTCCCTCCCGGCACTGCCCCTCCCGGGTCCGTGCACACGCGTGTCCCACCCCCGCCGTGGTCCCCGCCCCGCAGTGAGTACTGCCCGTGGCCACAGTGGGACTGCCCCACCCCCAGAACTGCTGCATCACCCCACGCCATCTGCCCTGCACTTGAACTTGGACTGTTTATTAACTTGCTCCCTGTTCCTTCCGGGCCTCCCAGGGATGTGAACCCTTCAGGGAGAGCCCGGGCCCGCCCTCCTCACCGCCCCCTTGCAGGGACAGGGCGGGGTCGGAGGGTCCCATCCACGCTTGTCCCACCGCCAACCGTGGCCTCCCTCCCAGTTCACAGGAGCCTGGATGGGGTCCGGGGCCCGGGGGCCCACACCCAGGACCTTACCTCTGTCCCCTCTGCCCAGCAACCCACTCCTCGCCTCTGGGGCAAATCCTTCCCTATAAAGGAATTTTCCTTCTGCAACCGGGAAGCTACTTATGCAGAGCCCTTGGTGGAGGGGCCCGAGCAGGTAACCCCACGGGACCTTAGTGTCTCCCTCCTGCATGGACCGTCAAGGCGCCCCCCACAGCGCCAGCATGGAGTCCACGTGGCCTGCTCCCCGACCCCAGGGCCCTGCCTCTGACCACCTCTATTCTCCTTGGACCCTGGCCCACCCTGCTGCAGGGAGGCTGGGGCGGGGGGAGGAAGTGGTGCGTCTCATTACCCTCTGCATTTTTGGGCCCAAATCCATTCTTTGGTCCCTGAATATCTGCCTGAATCAGAAACTTTCCATCTGGTCCTCAGCTTCCATGAGCTCCCCCTTCCCTCCTGCCCCCTCCTTCTGCAGGGGGAGCTCGGTGGAAACTCAGCGGCCATCCCCCTACCCCGAGGCTCCAACCTGCCCAGGGCCCACACTCGGGCCCACACTCAGAGCCCAGCCTGGGGCATTCTGTCCCTCCCCCTCCCCTGGGTTCTCCCCACGATCAGTTGGTCCATCCCACCCGCATCTCATCCGAAAGGGCCTTCCCTCCGGCTCCAGCCGCTGATGTCCAGGCCTTTCCAGCTGGACCCCAGACTCCGCCCACCCTAGGCTTAATCATCCTTCCCCGGCCTCCCCACCCGCCTCCAGCTCTGTGGAATGAGTTCACCAAGGTTCCCCAAGTTCCCAGGGACTCTGCCCTTCTCCAAATCCAAGGCCAGGATGGTGGTGTGGAGGAGAGCTGGGGCCAGCTGTGATCACAGCTGGGCCCTTGAAGGTCAGTTCCAGGAACACGAGAGCCAGTTCCCACCGGGCCCGATGCACGGAGCCGAAATGTCGTCTGGAGGCCCTGCCATCCCCCTCCTCTGTAAAGGACTGTGCGGGAGGTCAGACAGGTTCGTGATCCCCACCCAGGTGAGGAAACTGCCCACAGCAGACCCTCCCAAAGGTCACGCTCACATGTGAGAGGTGGGCAGGAGGCGCCGGGGACAGAGTCTGCCAGACCCCAAGAGGCTGAGAAAGCCTCTTCCAAAAGAAATCACTCCACAGCCACTTTTGAAATCAGCTTTATATTAAGCTATAAAAACCAAGAGTTTGTTCTTAAAAAAACATACAAAAGCATACTATCAAAAAATAATAATAACACCAAACATGCAAACTTCTACAAATGTACAAAGGCCTTCGTGCACCATTTACACGGGCCAATTTCTGGCCACAGTACCTGGGAAAGCGGGCTACAAGTCCAAGAGAGCCAGCTGCAAACCGGGTCACAGAGGGGTGTTCCCACAGGCACAGACGGGGCGGGGTCACGCCTGCTCTCAGCTGCCCCAGGCCGAGGAGGGTGACTGAACCTGTGCTTTCCTGGGTAGGACGAGGCGCCCCGCAGGGCGGGGGATGGGTGAAGGCTGTGGTGGGCAAAATAATGTCCATCCCATAAAGACGCCCACATCCTAATCCCTGGGCCTGTGACCACGTTCGTTTCCGCAGCAGCGGAATTAAGGTTGTCAGGTGGAATTAAAAATCAGCTGACCCGAGCATCAGAAGAGGATCTTGGACTGCCTGGGTAGGTCAAAGGTCATTGTCTGGTGGGTTGAAGGTCCCCCACCAGGGACCTTAAACCGGAAGAGGGAGGTAGGAGGGGAGTGCTGAGACGCGGAAAGGATTTGACTGGCCGCTGCTGGTTTTGGAAATGGAAGCGGGCCACGAGCCAGGAAATATGGGAGGCTGGCCTCTAAAAACTGGAAAAGGCAAGGAACTTCCCTGCCACAGCTTCCAGAGGAACCTGCCCGGCTCAGCCCACCAGACCCATGTCAGACTGCTGACCTCCAGAACTGAAAGGCAAGTTTGCATTTTAGGCTCCCAAGCTGTGGAAGTTTGCTAGAGAGGCAACAGGGAACTGACCCAGAGGCCAAGGGGTCAGAGGTCAAGATGGCCCTGCCCCGACCTCAGCCTGACTTCCAGGGGAGGACCCGCAGAGGCGTCCCCGGGCCTGCCCCTTGTCGGGGGAGGCAGAGCTCGGGAAAACCCAGCAGGTCCTAGCCCTCCCGGGCGCATCGTCAGGGGACACCCGAGGGGAATCAGAGAGGGGGTCAGAGGCTCGGACGTGGGCTTTGCCCCCGCTTGCCCCACAGGCCCTTTTCCTATCCCCCACCCCTTCCCAGGTAAGAGTTCTTCTTTCCCTTTTTCCTCCTCCAGTTCTTCCTTCCATTCCACTCAGAGGCTGAGCCTGGCTCGACGTAGCCCTGGACCAGAGGAGGCAGGAGGGGTGAGGCTCGGGCCCCCGTCAGGAGCTGGGGAGGCCAGAGACCCAGCCTGAGCAGGGCGGTCCTCGGGCAGGCGTGGCAGGAGCCCGCAGACAGGCGGTGATCCCAGAGCTGGGCCCCTGAGCCACACACCCTCCTGACCCCTCCTTCAGGCCGCGCAAGCTCCACTGTGATCCACAGAGCTCCCCCCACGGCTCCTGCCCCGACAGGAGGGGTCAACACGCCACGGCTTGTCCAGTTCCAGCGGCCCAGGGGCCCACACCGCGGCCAGGCCTGGGCGGCAGCAGCAGAAGGCAGAACCCCTGGGAGGGGCCACGTGGGGCTGTGACGCTGGTGCTGGTCTGACAGCCGCCAAATGGAGTGGTGTCCCATGCGCGCCAGGTGCTCCTAAGGAGGTTAGGCCGCAGGAAAAGCTAACCAACTTTTATAAGTGAAAATAGGGCCTTGGAGGGCTCGTGCGGCCCCGTGTTGATGTCCAGAATGCTCCGGATGCTCTTGGCGTCACTGCTGGACAGGTTCCCCTTGATGGCCAGGATGGCACTCAGGTGGCCCTTGCTGGCAAAGAGAGGGTCCCGTCATTCCGGCCCACGCACCAAGACCCCTGCTCACACTCCTTCCCAGCTCCCCAGACTCCTGGCCGGAGCCACAGTTCCCAGCAGCCAACCCCCCTGCCCACGAGGGTGCCCACGAGGGTGCCCCGCTCTGCTTAAACCACTGTGCTCGGGCGGCACCGGCCGCAGTGTGGCTCCAGAGGGTGCCAAGGTCCGGCCTTTGCACTGGCTGTTCTTCCTGGAACGCTCATCCCCATGCCCTGGAGGTAACCAGCTCCTTCTCACCCCTTTAGCACTTAGCTAATATGTCACCTCCCCCCAGTGCAGGAGACACAGGTGCGACCGCTGATCTGGGAAGATCCCAAACACCACCAAGCAACTGAGCCCGTGAGCCACAGCTATTGAGCCTGTGCTCAAGGGCCCGGGAGCCACAATTACTGAAGCCCTCAAGCCCTAAAGGCCGCGCTCTGCAATAAGAGAAGTTACTACCATGAGAAGCCCACGCTCCGCAACTCGAGAGCAGCCTCCACTTGCTGCAACTAGAGAAAAGCCCATGCAGCCACAAAGACCCAGCAGAGCCAAAAGTAGACAATAAAATTTTTAAAAAAGTAACCTCCCCAGAGAGGATTTTCCAGCTCTAAAGTCAGCACCTCCCGCCATTCACAACCTTGGTTAAACAATCTTTAAAACTTGCAGATAGTACTCCTTCGCCAGATGACCTCATCATTGCTAACCCTCATCTGACTGTCTGTCTGTCAGGAGCCTGGTCTGTCTTGTACCTCCTTGCGTCCTGGGGCCTAAAACAGAGCCCGGTACCTAGTAGGAGACCATCTGATAACTGTGGGTGGGATGGGTGGATACAAGGATACATGAATGGATAGATGGATAGGTGGGCAGGTGGATGACTAGATGGGTGGATGGATGGATAGATCGAAGGACGGACAGATGGGTAGATGAGTGGGTGATCAGATGGATAGATAGCTAGATGCGCATCCAGAAGGCTAAGGAGGTGCCTGTATGAGTGGGTAGATGGAAGGGTGAGTGTGTAAGTGGATGGGTGGCTGAATACGTGGAGGAGACCAGCCAGCGGCCGGACCAGGCTATGCTGGGAAGGGCGACCACACCAGAGGACTCAACCCACTGAGACCACTGCCCTGGCTCACCAGATCACCCTGACAGTCGGGGGCTGAGCCTCCACTCTAGAACACAGACCCAGGAACCAGGGCACAGGTCAAGCCTCTGAGGACCCCTAGGCTGACCGGGGGCCCCAGCTTCACTACGGACGTGCCATGGCCTCCAGCAGGTCCGTGGTGTCTCTGGTCTCAGATCCCCCTCTGAAGGAGAGGCTCAGAGCATGCGGTGTGGATCCGGACTGCATGGCTTTGTCTCAGCTCTACCACTGACCAGCCGCGTTAACCTGGCCACGTCCTCACACTCCCCAGGTCTCATCTGGGCGACGGGGATGAAGAGTGTCAGCCCCACCAGGCGGCAGCAAGGACTGAGTGAACAGCCGCTGTAAGGATCTGGGCACAGTGGCCAGTATCTGCGCTCTGCCCCGCCGGGCTCCGACTGCAGCGGGGAACCAGAGGGCTCCGCTGCCTTCCCCGGGTGCTCGGAGGCCCCGGTTCTCACCTGAAGTCGGGGTACCAGGTGGCGTAGGTGGCCACCTCGATCTTGATGGCACTGGGGTCTTGCAGGCGAATGATCTCGGCGAGCGTGGGGAGGGCGTGGTGCAGCCAGGTGGCCGGGGAGCCCTGCAGGCACAGGCCTCGTTGAGAGAGGCTGGCCCTGCCCGGAAGCGCGCCCGGGGGCCCAGAGAGGCTCAGGTCGGGCCTGAGCAGGTTTGGAGAGGCCCAGAGGGGCTGTCCAAGCCCGTGAACAGCTTGGAGCAGGAGGGCAGCCCACCGCCGTGGGAGGTTGGGGGGGGACACGGGGGCTTACGTTCTGGGTGCAGAACTGCTGGATGAGCTGGGCGTTGGCCTGGACATGCCCCGCCAGCTGCTGCTGCTGCTCCGCCGTCTTGAGGACCAGGCGCCGCTTGCAGAGGCGGGCGATGTACTCCTTCACCAGGTGCAGGTGGACCACCTCCAGCAGCTCCTGGGTGGGCGAGCGGGCAGGGCCATGGGAACCCAGTACCTCCCTGAAGGCCAGGGTCCAGGGAGGGGAGGACGCCAGAACAGAAAGGCGCATCGGGGTGTGCGCACACACACATCTGCCCGCGCGCCCCCCACCGGCAGCCCAGCACCCCCTCACCTCCCGGAAGCAGTCCTGCAGTTCTGAGAACTCGGGCATCCTCTCGGCCACGGAGGAGATGATTTCCTCCAGGGTCTGCTGGGGGGCGGCCCAGCGGGTCTGCGTGAACCTCTTGAAGAGCGGCTGGGAAATGAGAGAGGCAGGCTGTGTGGCCACGCCCGGCAGAGGAAGGGCCAGCCCAGTAGACACGCACGCACAGACGCACACGGGGCCGGGACAGGGGTCAGGACAGCGGTCGGGTTATATTGACTCCCCTGGCGCTCCAGCAGGAAGTGGAGGCCGGGTCTGCGTCCCCTTCTCCAAGGCTGACCAGCCGGGACTGCCATCTGCCTTCCCTGAGGCCGTCTCCACCACCTCCCTCCTTAAATAAATAAATTCCTGCATAAACAAAGCCGTGTGCTTGGCTGGGCCCATGATGATGATGACCCTGCCGAGTCATCCAGGGTCACCGCCTGGCCACCCGCAGCCGTGGGGCACTGGGGACAAGGCAGGCTCCCACGGTGGGGGGCAGGCAGGGAGTGCCCCCCCTTCCTCCCCTAGGACCCCCGTCTTCTCCTGCGGTACAGGCGCTAAGGGTTTCCGGGGACGCTCTGGCCCCCGCAGATGTGGCGGGAGCCGCCAGAGGCTCTGAGCGTCCGGCTGGGAGGCAGGGTGCGGGCAGGAGGGTCTGGGGGCGTCAGGGGAAACGTACAGGCGAACTTGAGGACTAGGTGGAGTCCAAAGTGGGGAGGGGCGCTGAGGCTTCTCTTCCGCACCCCAGGGCCCTAAGCGGCCCTCTGAGGCCAAGCCCCATGCTGAAGTGGGGGTGACATCAAGGGCGGGCCATGGCCCCACCACGGGGGCCACCAGCCTCCCTGCAGCCCCGTGCCACGCCTTCCTCATGCCAGTTCTTCATTTCTGCTGCCAACCCCCCCTCCCCCAGCCCCTCCAGCACTAGACTCAGCGCGAGCTGCCCGCGGGGCAGGAGGCTGCACTACCTTCAGGTCCCCAAACAGGCTCTGGAGTAGGGTATCAAAGCCGCGGCTCTTGAGCTCATTCAGGGGGCTCAGCAGGGAGCTCCGGAGGTCTGGTGGTGTCTGCCACCTCTGCTCCACAGACATCCTGGAAAGCACAGGAGTTAGGGAGGTCACGCCAGCCCCGCCCAGCCTGCAGCCCTGAAGCCAGAGAGCCCCAGGCGAATCTCCCTAAGTCATCGCTCTAGAACCCTCCCCGGCTCCCCAGTCCCGGTGGGAGCAAGACCAAGACCACTCCATCCAGGCTCCCTAGGCAGGACCCAGCCTTCCCACCTAACACACGCCTAACACCACACCTGGTTCTAACCAAGGACGAATGGCTCAGCCTCTCCATAGCTCAGGGTGCCCACGGGCTCAACGGACACAGTCACTATATCTACTTAACAGGGTTGCTAACAGGATAAATGAAATCCTTTGCGTGAGCGCCTGACCCACCAGCACTAGATACATGTTTGCTGCTGCCACTGTAAGCCCTGGGCATTTCCTTTCCACCCTGCTCATTTTAATTCAACATCTCTGCTTAAGCTGCTCCTCCTCCCTCCCCCATCCCAGGCACCTCCCCCGCCCCTCTGCACCCCCCCTTCCCCCCATCCACTCCCCACTGGCTTCCCGGCTCCCCCCAACAACACATGCAGGCAGCTGCAGTGATTCCTCCCACTGCCCAGCGCCCTTACCGGAAAGAGAGGCAGTTGTTGATGTTAGCGATGACATTGGCCCTGTAATTTCGCAGCTGTCTGCATCTCTCCAGAAATTCATCAAAGGCGCGCTGATAGCTGGTGAAAGGCAAAGGGCACCCGTAGGAGCAGCATAAACACTGGGACAATAGCAGCCTCCGGCGGCCTGCCCGACCAGCCACCCGGCGTCACACGCGGGCTCCCCACGGCACAGGGCGGATGCAGGAGGCACCCGTAACTGGCTTCACACGCTCAGCCCAGTAGGGCCAGGGCCCCTGCAGAGCTCCTGGAGAGGGCGCCTGCCTGGCTCTGCAGCGCCCACACCTTCCCCCAGGCCCCTCTAGAGCTGCAGGCAGAGGTGGGGAGGCGGGCAGCCAAGAGAACTCTGGGGGCGCAGACCGGGGGCATCACCTGAAGGGGAGGCCAGGGCCTCAGTCCCTCAGGGGGCATCTTTGCAGTTGGAGGCTGCTCTTCTGGGGGCTTTGGGGAGCAGTGGGGGAGGGGGGCGGGGGCGGGGGAGGGTGGTCAGATGACCTGGGGCTCTCAGTGCCCAGGTGGGTGGTGCAGGGGGATAAGGACTCCTGTCATAATAACAGACATCCTAGGGGCCGGGAGGGGGCGCTGGTCTAGCTAAGATCCCCCCCTGGGGTCCAAGAGAGGGGCTGGGGCTCTGAGAGAGGGGGCGGCAGGGACCCCTCAGCCGCCAGCCCCGCTCCGGGCATGCAGGTCCATCACTCACCTCCTGAGGAACGTGGCCAGCTCTACCAACAACAAGGGCTTTATCTGCGTGCCCAGGTCCAGGGTGATGCTCTCGGCCTTGGCGTGGCCCTGGGAGATGATCTGCAGAGGTGGGGGGTGAAAATGAGCAGAAGCCCGCCTGGTCTAGGGCTAGGGCAGGGGCAGGGGTGGGCAAGACATGGAACAAGGGGGTCTGGGCTCAGCGGCGGGCGTGTCTGCCCACAGGGACGCGGCGGCCAGTGTGGGCGGGGCAGCGGGCGCTACCTGGATGATGTCAATGGCCAGCTCACTGTGGCAGCGGGCGTCCAGCCTCTGAGGGGCCACATCCTGGGTCCAGCGGTTCGACTCCAGCTCCAGAGCTCGGGCCGTCAGCTCCCTCACGCTGGCCTTGGGGGGTGGAGGGGCCCGCTCAGGGTAGTGCGAAGCCCACGTGGGCGTCCCTGCCAGGCTCCCTGCCTGCATCCTGTCTGCCCGACTCCCCCCTCCCACCCGCTTCCTTCCTGCCCCCCCACCTCGGCCCCGCCCGGCACTGGCCCTGGACTCACCACCTCGTTGGAGAGGAACGAGGCCTCCAGCAGCCGGATCTGCGTCGGGGGCAGGAGGGTCCCAAGTCTGACTCCCTGCAGCTCGGGCGCCAGCTTGGGGCTGTTGAGGATGTCGCTGTGGGCAGAGGGGCTGGCGTGAGGAAAACCAGCGCCGTCCCCCGCCCCGGCCAGAGCCCTGCACACAGCTTGGTCGCCTTCCCTCCAGCGCCTCCCACCCCTGCCTCTCCATCTCAGTTCGATCCAGGCCCCGAACCGCGGGATCACCCTGCCTCTGTTCACTCTCTCACCCATGTCCACTCTTACTCCAGGTTAAGCTCCCAAAACCCATCAGCCTCGAGCCACCCTGCCAGAGGCACCCCACGGCCCAGCCCCCATCTCCCGCCTGGCACACCGCAGGACTCTCCTCCAGGGCTCCCCGTCTTGCCTCCAACAGTCCCTCTCCTCCCCCGGCAGCAGCGGCGGCGGCGGGCAGAACCACATTTCCGGTCTGATCTCCCTGCTCCAAGGGCTCCCCCTCCCCTTCTCACCCGCTGTCTCCTTCCCACCATCCCCCACCGAGCTCCCACCCTGGATCCCACCAGCCCTGCCCCACCTTCCCCCCAAGACTGGCTCTGCTGCCCCCAGAGGAGGGCCAGTCCCAGCAGGAAGGGCTATCTGCCCCTCCCTGACCTCGCCCTGGACAGAGGCATATCCACACATCCTTGTGGCACTTCTGTTGGGTCCCAGAGCCCCCTGGGGACTGCCCAGCCCTGGCACTTCCTCAGGGCTCAAGAATAGCCCTTTGTGCCCCCCGCCACCCGCCACCACCCGCCCCCCCCCCCCAAAGCCTGGATGCGCTGTGTCCCTCTGCTCCCCAGACTTCTGGCCACATGGGCCTCCACGGAGCCACCCTGGTCTCCCCGTCTCAGGGCTCAGCCTCCCACTGCACTGACACCGGGGCACCCCAGGTTAAAGCCCCCGAGGTCACAGACAGGAAGGTGGAGGGGCAGAGGGGACAGGCCTGGCACTTCCTGGTGAGTCAGGACCAACAAGAAGGAACCGGCTCGGCTGGCGGGACTCTCTGGCATCCCTTGCCCTGTGCCAGCTTCCCTGCCCTCCCTGACTCCTCACCCACCACCCCCGCCTGGTCCTTCGTCGGGCCCCTGCTGGAGGCTGACCCACCAGCACCAACTGAGACTCCTGACGTCCCTGAGAGCCTCAGACATCGCTTACACGGTCTACACCTCCAGACTTCCTGCAGGCTTTGTGCTACAGGTCGGGGCCAGCCCCTACCAGAACCCCTGAGCAGATCCACACTGCAGTTTAAGCCTCTTCCCACACAGCTTGTACAAACGACTGACATGCTTGTTGAGGTAAAATAAGGGAAAAAAGAAGAAAAAAGGTGTTGCTGTTGTTTTTTTCCTTGAGTTCTTTACCTGTTCCTGATCTGCAGTCTGTAAGTTTCTTTATCAAAAATGAAACCTGATTTGAGAACTACATGCTGCACTTACAGCCCCCTCAAAACATTCTGTATCTGGAGCTCAAGTTCACAGCACCCTCTCTGCAAACTACCCCTTAAGAGTTTTTCTCTCCTTTTGCATTACAGAAAGCAAGCTTCAGTACAGTCCACAAAAGACAACGGACCTAACAACCGGGCCACCAGACTGCCAGACCCAAATTACCGGGCTACCCAACGCCAGCCTGATGACTGCTTTTGAAACAGTGCGAGGAGAAGCACCGAAGATCCTAACGCCTCTGTTCATTTCCAACCCGACTGCGAGCCCCCAGCTATATAATCCCCTAGGTTCCTCATGGAAGCGGGGACACCGTTCTGGAGGCAGGAGCCTGCTTTGTTCTTGCCTCTGTCTCCGGATTTTCTTAGCCAGCTTCTCTGGGCAGAGAAAGCCAAGACACTGGCAGCAACATGCTCAGGGATGCATGAGGTCTGGGTGTATCAGGGGATGCCTGGATCTGAATCCAGTTGGTACCGGGGATTCTCCACGGCAGCACCAGGAGCCTCCCAAACTGAGAGCTCCAGTCCTTGGTGGCCAGAACTCAGCTCTGCCATGGTCTCACTGGGGAAGACCCTGCACAACCGGGATGTGTCCCCAACAGGCCCAGTGCCCCCGTCCTGCCTGGGACTGCTCCCTCGGGCTGCTGGGCACTGAACACTGAGCGCTCCACACGACCCCCAGAAGGCCTCCCGGCCCAGCCTTGGGCACTGCAGGGCTGCTCCCTTTGTCGGGAACACCACCCGCCCCCGCCTCTCCCCGCCTGTACTCGCTCCCCCCCGCCTGACTCCCTTACTTCTGTTAGACTGTCAGCGGCCCAGAGCAGGGACACTGCCTCCTGCGGCAGGTAGAATCCTGCACCTCCTCCTCCGAGCTGGCTTCCTGGGCTGACCCAGGCGGGGTCAGGCCACTGCTCCTGGCCACAGCCCTTCCTGACTCTGGATCATGGACGACTTCACACCCTAACCCAGACTGGAAACTCAGGAATCAAAGATGAGGCCCTTGGCCCCGTTCTCTGTGCCTCAGTTTCCCCAGCTGTGGGATGCGGCTGAGGCCGGAGAGGCTAAGGGTTCCCGGGGCAAAGCAGGCCCGTGGACGCCCTGCCCTTTGATTCCAGGCCTGCCTGGGCCGTTCTCCCAGCGGACTCCCTGCACCTGCTGGCACCCAGGCCCCGCCCTCCCGGGGCCCTCCCGGCTCCCCGCGCCCGTGCTCACTTGGGGTAGAGGTTTTGCACCCAGACCAGCAGCATGTAGCTGTCGCGCGGACACAGCTCGAACTGCGTCAGGGCCGCCAGCTGGGCCGCGAAGTGCGCGTGGTAGCTCTCGGCGTAGGCGGCCACCACGTGGAAGTCGGCGGGGAAGAGCGGCTTGAGGCGCTCCACCACGGCCTCCAGGTCCTCCTTCATGGTGCGGCCCATGTGCAGGAAGACGCGCTCGGCCTCCGTGCGGCCCTCGGCGTCCGCGGCCGGCCGCCCGCCCAGGCGCTCCGCGGCCGCCTGCGCCACGCCGTCCCGCCACAGCTGCAGCCAGCCCCGGGGCCGCGTGGCCGCCAGCCCCGGGCACCCCGGGGGCCCTGCCGCCGCCGCCTCGCGGTCCTGGCGCTCCTGCTCGGCCAGCACGGCCAGCGCCTGGCGCAGCCGCTCGGGCGCCGCCTCCAGCGGCCGGCGCAGCGGCCGGAGCACCTGGTCACGCAGGAGCGCGTACAGCGCCTCCACCTTGCTCTGGCGCCGCACCAGCTCCTCCTCGCTCGCGCGGCCCGCCGCCGCGGCCTCCTGCAGCTCCAGCTCCAGCGCCAGCAGCGGCCCCGCCGCCTCCAGCCGCCCGCGCTCCAGGTCGACCTTGAGCTCCTCCACTGCGGCCAGAACGCGGCGTTAGCGCGGTCCGGGGCTCTGAGACCCACCCGGCCCCTGCCCCGGTCCCCTCCCGTGGGCCGAGACCCCCCAAAAGATGCGGGGTGTCCCAGCCCGGGTGGGGGACACCAGGCTCAGAACCTGAGATCAGGGGGCAGCAGGTGAAAGCAGGGAGGGGAGGGCCCTTGACGCCCACGTGCCCTGCCCCCCCCTGTCCCGGCTGAGCGGGGCATGCACTCCAATGAGCCCGGTCCTGCCCAGACCCTGCCCGCGGAGGGAGGGAGCGCCCGCGCACCTGTGGGCAGCTGGCCAGGCGGCCGCGGACTGCACTCAGACTCGCCCTCAGTCTCTGCTGAGCTGGGCTGACCCTTCTTCTTCCTCCCTTTGGTGAAGACGCTGAACATGGTGGCCAGGCCTTTGGACTTCTTCTTCTTCTTGCCGGCCTCTTCTTCGTCCCTGTCCGGGGCCACCTCGGCCTCCAGGGGTGGCCCCAGGTCCTCGGAGGAGGCCTCCGACATGGAGGCCTCGGACTCTGCCTCTGAGGTAGAGGGCAACTTCTGGGGGCTTCTGGGGAAGTCAGGGGCCCCGGACACAGGCTGCTGGCCTGGGAGTCCTTGGAAGAAGGTCAGCATCTTCAGCATCACCCCGACTCAGGTCTGGGGGTTGACAAGTGGAGGGAATGAGAGGGTCAGTGGTCGCGGGGGGACTGGCCCCTGGCTCCCCAGCCCAAGCACACAGCCAGGTTGATCTGTTTTCACCGGTATGACTGCCAGAGCTCTGGCTGTCTCCTGGCCCAGATGGGACCAACAAGTCAACTTTCCCCCAGACGCCCGTTCCGCAGCACCCACAGGCCCTCCCAGAATCTCCAGACAGAAGGGGACTTCGTTTTGGCAAATCTTTCCTTGTCAGCCCATCCTCTGGGCAGGGAGGGGGACCACAGGCTCGCCGGGGACCCTGAGGGAGGGGGCAGAGCTCGGGCTGCTGGCCCGTGGCACAGAGCGAGAACCAAGGTCCAGAACAGTCACAGGCACTAAGAGGCCAGGAAGAGGCAGCAATCCGGCCCCAGCCCCATCCTCCGTCCTGCTCCTGACTCGTGTGGCTTGGGGTCCCAGAGGGACGCGACGAGCAGAAACAGGGCTGCTCCTGCTGGGACCACGAGGCAGGCAGGGCCAGACCCCAGTTATGACCGTGGGGCTCAGGTCTACAGAAACCACAGTGCCCCTCAAGCCCGTTCGCAGGTCGGAGGGACAAGGGGCCCCACGAGGCGCAGGCCTGTCTGAGGTCACACAGCAGCTCCGACGGGAAACTCGAGCTTCCCAGCTCCACCGCACCCTGCCTGCTCCCCAAGTGGGGTGACATCACCACCACAGAAGTTTCCATTTCCTGGGCCCTTCCTGAGTGCCCTTCCCATCACTTCTGCACTGCCTTCCAGGAGGGGTGTTATTTTCCTCATCTCACATAACTAGCTCAGAGAGGCTTAAAATGCCCCCATGGTCAACAGCTTGGAACTCAGCTCACCGGGCTCTGGGCACCCCCACCATCCAGAGAGGCAGCACCCTCCCCAGCGCCTTGACCATGGGGGAAGCCCGGCCAGGACCGGTGGAGGGGAATGCGGCTGACCCGAAAGGAGGGAGCAGGGCAGGGCTGGGAAAGGGGAGCAGAGGGGGACGGGCCTCCTTGGTAACTGGGGTGACCCATAACCACAGTGCCTGCCCCACCACCCAAGAGTAAACACACCAAGTCGTGACTCATACGGCACGACTTCCAACTCGCCCCTGCAGCAGCCCTGCAAGGCAGACAGGGTGATCCACCCCTCCAAAAAGGGAAACTGAGGCGGCAGGAGGTGGGGGGGTGAGGTGGGATTAGGCCTGTCAGACTCTCCACATCCCGTGCTGCCTTCCCACCAGCCCATCACCTTTGCCCATCCTCCCAGGAACTCCTCCCAAAGCCCTGAGCTTGACCAGAGCCACTCAGTGGCCAGGAAGCTGGGCTTTCTCCCCTCCCACAGCCTCACCAGATGCTGGGGGCAGAGTCCCACACCGCTGGGTCTCAGCTGCCTCCTGGTGCCATTTGGACTGCGAGTTCCCCTTGAGAACCAAGCTGAGGGTCCTCCGGGGAGCCCCAAAGCGAGGGTCCCTATGTGCAAGGTCACTGGGCACTTCTGCCCTGCCCATCCCTTCCCCCAGCATCCCTCCCAATCCATCTTGCTTTCGTGCCAAGCACCCACAGGAGCTGGTCTGGCTTGTTGGCAAGAGCTGCTCAACCTCACCCTGGGCCCAGGACCCACCTTTCCGCCCCCCATCCCCCCACTCCCTACCCCCGCTGCCAGGGGAGGGGGAGGGCCCTCCTGAGCAGCTGTGGACCCACCAGCCCCACTTCTGCCCTCACTGCCCCCGCCTCCTCCAACCCCACGCATACTAGGCTCCCCCCAGCCTTCAGACCTGGTTCCTGCAGGTCCCCGCACGGCATTGCCGCCTCCTCGCCTCTGGGGCACAAAATCTCCCCCTCCAAGGTCCGCAGCAGCCCCTTTGGCCCCCGCCCAGGCCTTCACTCTGAGGCAGCTGGTGCAGCAGAAAGAGAGGCCATTGTGGGCTTGGCTGTACCATCTGCTAGGGTGTAGACCAGACACCACCCTGCCTTCATAGACCTCAGTCTTCCCATCTGTGCAATGGGGAGGAGAGCCCCACCTCACAGTGCTGCTGCAAGAAGGATGTGAGGGAAGCACACAGCCACACGCTGGCACCTGGCCAGGCCTCAGGAAGGGTCTGAGTCTTGCGTCCCAGTGTCTGTCAGGCTAACCCCGGTGCCCGGACACAGCATAAGAGCGCAGGAGAGACATTCCTTTAAGCCAAAGCCGGTGGCTGGGCACACTCGGGCAGGAAGGGGCATGCTCCGAGTCAGACCGTGTGGCCACAGCCTGGGCACCTCCCTGGTCCTCCCAGCTCCCCCAGTTTCTATGCGGGTCCTCCCAGTTCCCCCAGTTTCTATGCAGGCACACACACAGTTTCTTTGCGGGCACACACACCCTCACTCTCCTCCCCCGGGTCAGGGCTGAGGTCCACACCAGCCTCCCTGGTCCCGGTGCATGAGGGCATTCAGGCTCAGGCAGGTGAAGGGACTCGGCCTCGGTCACACAGCCAGCCGCCCCGCACCCCGCCTTGGGCCGCCGCCGCCCCTCCTACTGCAAAGGAAGGGACACTAGGGCCCCTTCCCACAGCCCCCTCCTCCCGGCTTTCCCAGGGCAGAGCCCTCGTCTGGGAGCATCTAACCGGACCCTCTGCACCCTGACGCAGCAGCTCAGCCTTAGGGCTTCAGTTTCCCTAGAAGGGGGGCTGCGGAAGACCTGGGGTTCTCAGCGCGGGGTTCCCTCCATCGCGCCAGCCGCTCCCTAGCGGGATCCGGCCGGAGACTCGGGTCGCGTCGGGGCGGGTGCGCAGCCGCGCGGAGAGTTTGGGGACGGACGCACCGGACGCACCGCGAGCGCAGGTCACTTACTGTGTCCGGGCCGAGCTGTCGCCGCAGAGCCGGGCGCCGCCTGAAATAGACGCAGGCTCCGCCCCCGTCGGGCCGGCCCGCCCCGCCCCACCCGCCCGCCGCCCCCCGCCCCCGCGGAAAACCCGCGGGCGGAGGCCAAAGCCGAGAGAGTGTGACGGGGGTGGGGGGCTGCCCGGGTCCCCGCGTCCGGTGCCGCGCGCGCGCACCCCCTGAGCGAGGCGAGGCCTGCTAGGCTGGGGGGTCTGGGAAGCGCTCCCTCCCTCCCACCAGCCTGGGCGGGGTGTCGGGGCAGGCTGTCGCCAGGCCTGAGTGGGGCTCCAGACCCGCACCCCCCAGCGGACAGGATGGGTTCGGTGCTGACCCATTGTCCGACGACAGCTTCTGATTGGCTGACTGGAAGGGGCCGTGCACTCAGGACCACTTTGGCGCGTCACAGAGCCAGCACCTCGGGCAGCTCAGAGAACCCCCTAGGCAACCCAGCTCACCCCAACCGTGGGGAGTCCCCTTCCTCCCGCGGGGTGCTGGGGACTGTCCCACCTAACTGAGGCTGACCGCTCGGAGGATCACCCCTTCCGGAGAGAGTGTTCCCATCCTGGGGGTCACTGTGACCACACACATCCCTGGGGAGGCAGCCCCCATGGAGGAGGCTCCCTACGGGCCGGGTGCTGGTCCGCCTTTGACAGAGCACCTGCGCTGGTGCCTGGCATACATTCTCATCGCCCAGCCTTCCTGAAAAAGGGGAAATGGCTCACAAAAGTGAGTGACTTGCCCGAGGTCACACAGGCAGTCAATGGGGGTCCGAACCCACACCCAGGCCTGCAAGACTCCCACTGAAGCGCTGTCCCTTTGTGAGACCCAGGCTGGCTCAGGCCAGGCCCCTAAAGGCGCCAGGTGGGGACCCCAACAGCTCAGGCTTGAGTCTCAGCCCAGCTGTGTCCTCACTCCGCATGGCCTTGAGTAGGTCACATTGCTTTCTGGGCCTCAGTTTCCCATCTGAGGCCTATTTATCTGGGTCAGTCAAGGGACCGGAGGGGAGCTGGGGAAGAGGACCTCTTCCCTGTTTCACATCCTAGAAATTCCTGCGCTCTGAAAAGGACCGCGCAGCTCAGGAATTTCCCGTCTGGGCACCGGCTTCCTTCTTGCTCTTTAACAGAGCTTCTGCTCCTCCCTCCCTTTTGTGTGGCCCTCCCCCTCCCCTCTGGTTCCCTGCTACCCCTGGAAACTGGGCACGGAGCTCTGCAGCCTGGGAGGCATATGGCCAAGTGGGCAAGGCAGGGGGGAGATGGGGGTGCCCCTGGCACTGAGAACTTCCTCTTCCTCCTTGGGAAAGGTGGCTGGGGGCCAGTTTGGGGCTTGGACATTGATCCTGTCTCTGGGCGGGGTAGGAGGGGGGTGAGGGGGTTGTTGTGGGAAGAGGGGGCTTCAGGAGGCTGCAGTAAGACAGACTCCACTCCCTTCTCTCCTTGTGGCCTCAGGGGTGACATTTTTCAGTTCTGAACCAACGGTCACAGTGCTCCCTCACTAGGAGGGTCATCCAGCTACCCCCAGTGCATAGATGGGGAGACTAAAGAACCCCCCCCAAGTTTATCCAGCCAGAGAGGAGGATGAGGACATGATCCGAGGGGTCCTGGCCCACTGCCTCCATGGCTGTCTGCCGTGGCCTCATTGTGCAATCCTCAGTCCTCCCTGCCAGCCTCCTCTTCTAACCCCAGATTGGGAAATTGCTGGAGAATCCGAAGTGCTCTGGGTCATGGAGGAGGGGACAGCGTCAGGCTCACAGACCCACCACCCCCTCAGAGCCCCAGACCCTGATGGGCAGGGGCAGGAAGAACACACCCGGGCAGGCTCGGCACCCCCTTACCCAGCTGCCGTGATGCCCGCACTCCCTCTCTGGGGCCTCACCCAAACTCCAGGCTGCAACCGGGGCTTGGGAGAAGCTGCCTCACCCTCCTGTGGCTGCCCCAGTCACTTCCCCTTTCCCTGAGTTCAGGCATGAGAGTCAAGGGTCACATCTGTGAAGCCCCCAGCTCAAGGGCAACCCTCTAACAATAGGGCTGAACGGAGAGCCAAGGGGTGTGACTGTCAGTGGGGCCCAGGGGGCAGGAGCTATTCTTACCCCCTCTTGACAGATGAGGAAACAGTCCTCAGGAGACCAGACACTTCCAGAAGGAGCCAAAGGCCAGCCAAGAATTCCACCCTCAGCAGGAAATGAGCGTCAGATGCGAGTTGGGAGTGTCCCTGGTCAGCTGTTGTCTCATTACCCACCTCCCCGGGGGGGTTGGGTCTCGGGCTGCAGGCCGTTTCCACCTGGCAGGAGGGCAGCAGGCAGGGGTGGACTGGCAGCAGACCCCCCAAGTCCAGCCCAGAGGTCAAGTGCCCCCACACCTGGCCCAGAGCTGTGGTCAGCTCCTTGCATGCAACCCAGGACTTGGGAGGCCCCGGACACATGCCTTCCCTCTGCTTGGAAATGACAGGTGACTTTTTTTTTAATTGTTGTAAAATTCACTTAACTAAATGCTCCATTTGTACCATTGTAAGTCCACAGTGCGGGACACTAAGTTATATGTTGCTATGCAACCATCACCACCATCCATCTCCAGGATTTTTTTCACCTTGCAAAACTGAAACTCCATACTCATTAAACACGACCTCCCCTTTCTCAGCCTCCCAGCAGCCTGGCATCCGTCATTCTACTTCCCATCTCTATAAACTTGGCCACTCAAAGTAGCTCATACGAGTGGAATCGAAGGGACAGTATCTGTCCTTCTGTGACTGGCTTACATAACTTCGCATAATATCCTCAAGGGTCATCCATGTTGCGGCATGTGTCAGTATGTCCTTCCTTTTAACGCTTGAATAGCGTTTCATTGTTTATCTTTTCATCTGTCCGCAGATACCTGGATTGCTGCCACCTCTTGGCTGTTGTGAATAATGCTGCTATGAGCCTGGGAACTCAACCAGCCCTCCCAGTCCCTGCTTTCGGTTCTTTTGAGTAGACAGCTGACTTTTGTCGACCTCCACAGGCCTCAGGCTCTCTCCTAAGTGCTTTGCGTGCGTTAACTGGTTGCATTAGACAATCTGATGAAATGGGTGCTCCTTAATTATCGCCTTTCCACAGATGAAGAAATCAAGGCACAGATAGGTCCAGTCACGTGCTGGTCAGTGGTGGAGCTGGGAGCCCACACTAAGCATATTGTTGTGGTTCAGTCGTTCAGTCGTGTCCGACGCTTTGTGACCCCACAGACTGCAGTACACCAGGCTTCCCTGTCCTTCACTATCTCCTGGAATTTGCTCCAACTCATGTCCATTGAGTCGATAATGCCATACAACCATCTGATCCTGTCACCCCCTTCTCCTACGCTCCATCTTTCCCAGCATGATCAGGGCTTCCCAGGTGGCTCAGTGGTACAGAATCCACTTGCCAATGCAGGAGACTCAGGAGACATGGGTTCGCTCCCTGAGTCAGGATAATCCTCTGGAGGAGGAAAAAATGACAAGCCACTGCAGGATTCTTGCCTGGAGAATCCCATGGACAGAGGAGTCAGGCGGGCTCCAGTCCATTGGGTTGCAAAGAGTCTGATAGGACTGAGTATGCAGACACACAATGTGGATCAACTGAAATACAGCTTAATGCGATTAAGGCAGGTGCAAGGAAGGAGAGTCTGCAGGGCTAGGAAGCTTAGATGCAGAAATGGAAGGTTTTTTTTTTTACTGCCCTCTACTCCGTTTTCATCTTTGAAAAAAAGAGGTATTTCCCAATCTGTCTGCGCAGCAGCAGGAGGGCCTGACGCGGGCCAGGGAATATAACGCGGGTGGTGTGTGATGGACCGCCCTCCCTCGATTCCCCCTCCCGGAGCTCCCAGGGCGAGGGAAGTGGACGGCAGAAGGGGCGCGTCCTGCCACAGGGCTCAGCAGGCGCTAGAAAGCCCGGTGCGTGCGGGATGGGACTGGAACACCGGGGCCGTGGGTCGCTGGGTCTGGCCGCCCCGAGGACCTGGCGGGAGGGCGGGGCCGGGGGCGGGGCTCCTCCACGGCCCCGCCCACTTCCCTCCGCGGGATGACTTGCACTCCCCACGGCCCCAGGCCCGCTCGCACGCTACTTCTCCCCTCACTTCGCAGGGTCAGGTGACCCGGAACCCTTGCTGGGGCCTCTAGTTTCTCGGGGATGTCCCGCTCGCCCCCGAAGTGCGCTGGGCAGAGCCATCGGGTCCTCTGTTGACAGGTGAGGAAACCAAGCCTTGGAGGAAACAAATGGACGCAAAAAGCTGAGGCCTTGAGGCTGGGATCTCTGCTGCCACCCGGCCTCCCCCAAAGGGGAAGTCACTTGCTCAGGGTCATTGGCAGCTGCACCTGACCTCGACCCGAGTCTTCTGACCACCCCGACGACCACGGGACGGTCAGGTCAGCTGACCAGGAGCCACCCTCACAGGCCAGCCCCTCCCAGGAGAGCCCCATCAGGACAGGTGCACGCCCCGACAGGGAGTGTCCCCTAGGCCTCCGCCAAGCTGTCTGCCTGTTAATAGCCCTCCCTTCCTCCGGGGAGGAAACCAGGGCCCCCGCTCCTTTCTGTGAAAACGAGGCCTGAGGAGAAAGGGCTGGAGGTGCTAGAGGTGGGGCCACACGGGAGAAAGCAGGGCCCGCTGGGCACCAGGACCCCAATCCCAGTGGCCTGCTAAGGACGGCACCGCCTCCAGGGCACCAGGGAATCTCCACGCCAGCCCGTGGCCTGAGCTTGTTCCTAAAAGGGCCTGGCTTTCCACAGCATTTTTTGGCGGTGATGCAAGATGACCTGCTTCAGACCCGGGGCTGCCCCAACCCGGCAACCCGGGCTCTTCTCCTCCACGGCACAGTTTCCGGGAAAACAGCCTTGCTCCACATAAAGTCCCACCAGGGACAGAGTGGGTCATGTGGCAGGAGTCGTGGGAATCCCAGTGCTGCGCAGGGCTGGCCAAGGCCGAGGGCGGAGGGAAGCTGCCCCAAACCACCACCAGGCCTTCCCCTTCCTCCAGTCCGGGTGCTGGAACACCTCCTCATCTGGGGAGCTCTGCCCTCTGCACTTTGGAGAAGGAAGGCATGATGGTGGGGGCTCAGGCATGGAGACCACTTGGGCCCTGGGGCATCCTACCACCTCCATCTGTGGTTTCTGTTTTTGGCTGAACAGAGCAGCTCCTGGGGGCTCAGTTCGCCCGAGGGGGAGATGGAACCTGTGTTCTTGGCAGTGAAAGCGCAGAGTCTTAACCACTGGACCGCCGGGAAGTCCCCCATCTGGGGCTTTAGACACATTGCTTCACCCCTTTGACCTCAATCCTTTCTGGAAACAGAGCAGTCACTCACTTAGGGAGCTGCCAGAGAGGGCTTCAGGGAGAGGGTGCATATAAATAGCAATGCCTGCCATCCTGAGGGAGTGCAAACAGGCAGGCCAGTCCTCCTCCTGCGCATCTGCACTTTCGCCCGTGATACTCCCAATGTTACACCAGGAGGTGGGGCCCAGCGAGGTGGAGTAACCTGCCCAGCGTCTCACAGCTAGCAAGGTGCGGAGCTGGGTTCCCAGCCTGGAGGTGTCTGAATCCACAGCCTAATCCTTTTTTTTTTTTTTAATTTAAGTATAGTTGATTTGCAGTTTACAATTGATCTGCAATCAGCTAATCTATATTAGTTTTGATCGCCCTGCCTGGCACAGGCCGGCCGCCCACCACTCCGCACTGGGAGACGGCTGGGGAAGCACCATCTAACCCAGGGCGGCCCAGTCCCAGCTTCTCCCCCTGGGCCAGGGGACGGTGGGCAGACATTGACCTTGGTGGGAGGGGGACCCTCTGACCTGCTGGAGGTCCTGAAGGGACTGTGAGATAGAAAAGGAGGAGGTGGGAGAGGGGGTGGAGAGGGCCCTAGGGACCCTGCAGCACCCTCTCCCCCTGGCGCAGCGATGGGGGCCCTGTGAGGACTGCATCCCAGCCGCTGAGGGGCCCCGTGAAGTCCAGGAAGGCAGGGGCCGGGGTCAGCGGGCCAGGAAGGAGGCAGGAGAGGCCGTGTGGGCATGGAGGTGGCAGGCCGGCTGCCCCTCCCGGCGCCCTTGCTGCAGGTCTCCGGCCGATCCCACCTACCCCAAGCTCCGCGCCTGCTGGGCATGGCCTCCCAGCATCTCCTGTGTCACAGAGGAGGGGACCCAGCCTCAGAGAGGACCGGGCCAGGTCACCTGCTGCGGGAGACAGCAGGCTGAGACCCAAACACCCTTGAGCGGGGTTGGCCCCGGGCTGGGCGAAGGGCCACAGAGGGAACATGTCCAGGTGGAGCAAGGGGGACACCCAGGTCCCTGCTGTCGCCTACGCTGTGTTGGGTCAGCAGGTTGGGCTTCCTGTCCTTGAAACTGAGCATCCTGCCTTGGGATCCACCCTCTCACCCCCAGCCTCATTAAGGAGCCACAGGCTCAGGGCCAGAGACAACCCTCCGTCCACAAAGGAGCCCTAGGAAATGTGGGCAATGGCAAAGCCAAGCTGAGCCCAAGGGGGACGAGCAGGGAGCTACGCAGGGGAAGGGGGTGGCGAGGCAGAGGTGGGGCCTGGGACCCGAGCTCTGGGGGCACGCAGGATGTCCTGCTGCCCAGGGGAACAGGCACTGGGCGAGCCCCCCACCCCACCCCTGGGCGCTGACAGGGGCTGGCACATTCCAGGAACACACACACGTGAACACACACACACGCGCACACAGGCTTCCTTATCAGCCAGACAACCTGGTCCTCAAGTCCGGAAGCAGCTCAGAGAGCCAGCCCTCTCCCCCGACGCTTGGCCCGGACAATAGGATGGGCAGGGAAACACTCTGGCTCTTCGCGAGGCCTCCCGGGACCTGGCGGTGGGCAGGGTCCTGAGCACAGCCCCCAAGCCCGGGACAAGGATGGCCAATGGCCAGGGCCCTGGAGCCGAGCCAGCCGCGATGCCCTGGCCTCAGCCCTCCCGGCAGTCCCCCGCCCCCCTGGTTGCACCCTCATAGGAGCTGCATCTGGCCTCCTAGTCACCCCAACTCGGCCTCGGGAAGCCGACCCCAGCCCCTCACGCTCTGCTGGGCTCACAGAAACACAGCCGGGGCCTACGGAGCCGCCGGGGCACGGAGGGTCCTGCCGGGAAAACCCTGCCTTTCTGGCTCTGGGCCTGGCTCTCAGCCTACATCCTTCCCGCTGCTGCGCCTCGCCGCCTCCCCCTGGGGGTGTTGCCCATTCGCAGGCCCCACCCACCTCCGGAGTCACTGACGAAGCCCCCACACCCCCGCACCCAGGGTCTTTCTGCTTTTCCATGCCAGGCCCATGGGAACAGGGGGTCACGGGGGCCCCAAGCCTGCCTTCATGGCAGGCCTTTGCTTCACTCCTCTTGGCCTGGGAGGCACAGACAGCACCCCCATTTCGCAGCTGGAAAACACCGAGGTGCAGAGAGGTGAAGAAACTTGCCTACAGTCTCCTGATTGGAAAGCAAGAGATAGAACAGGACTACGCCTGGCTCAGAAACCCAGCCCGGGACCCTCTGCCTGCAGCCCAGGGGCTCAGGCAGGGCCAGGCCCGTCGGTCGGGGCCGGGGCCGGGGCTGCAGGTGGGGTCTCTCTGAGGGGCCTGGGACGCAGAGGTGTCGGTGGTAGCAGGGACTCCCTGTGGAGAAAATGGCCAGGACCAAACCAGGGCCCCTACCCCAACATCTGCCGGCCACCGGGCTGACTCGTGGGGTCAGGCTGGCCTGTCAGTCCCCTGCCGCTCCCGAGGGAAAGAGGCACCCCTTGGATACCTGCCCGCTCCCACCCCCTCGCCGGCTGTAGGACCTCATTTCACCCATGCTGGGGCCTGGTGTGAAGCAGCGCTGACCTGCATCCTGTGCTGGCCTCAGTTTCCCCACTGACACTAGGGCTGCCTGCCAGCGTCAGCACTCACATGCCCTGCCCCCACCCCACCCCTGTTCCCTGGCCGGGGAACGCCAACCTCTCCTCTTCCTCCTTCCTGCCCCGCGCCTAGCCAGGCTGTGCCTGGTACTTGCTCCTGACCCCCCAGGATCCCAGCAGGGGGAGGGTGGGGGGGGCACCTGGTGTGGCCACCCTCAGTGCCTCCCTGTCAGTCTCCCATCACAGGGCTCCGCTTTCCTGGGAAACCCCAGGTTGCCAATGCAAACGGGGTTTCCTAGCAGCCTCACCTGCAGGCTGGAGCCAAATTTCAGGGCCATGTGTTCGTGAGAGAAGGATGAACAGGAAGGTTTGAGGGGTCACGCCGGAGTGAGCTCCTTGCAGGCTCACGTCCAGAGCCAGGGCCTGCAGGGTCCACCCCTCCACCACTCACTCCAGGTTGACACCTGCCCTGCGGCAGCACACAGCTTTCACTGCTGGGAAGTCCCTCTCACGTCTAACCCAAATACCTCAAGCTGTAGGACACGCTTTGGCCTTTCCTTATCTGCCAGGGCGCAGGCTTCCTTAGACCAGGACAGAGCAGTGCCCACCCCTGCGGGGCGAGGCTCACTTGGCACGCGAGGCCAGGGGCCCTGGGGAACCAGGGTCAAAGTTTGTTTTGCTCTGTAACCACAGCGGTGGGCCTTCCCAGTTCAGACCTGCCTCATTCTCCCCGTTGGTACGGTGGGCTGGAAAAGGGAGTCAGCACGGAACTTCTGGCGGGCCCCTGGGTGCATGGGGACACAGACCTTCTGTCTGAAGTCAACTTGGCCCCGCCCATCCTTAGATACCGTTTTAATTCATGTTTATTTTAAAAATAAATACTCTGTTCTTCACTTTCATATTGGGGTGGTGTGGGACAGTTAGGCAGGGAGGCCTTCCTGGGTGGGCAGTTCTGAAGGGAACTTCTGCACCAAACCCTCCTCCAAATGGCTGGAATGCCTCTCAGGGCTCCTCCTCCTGGCCATCAGAAGGAGGAGGATGGACAGGATAGTCCACGACCCGGGGCTTCGGGCCTGGAGGCAGAGCTGAGGCTGCCTCCCGGGCCCCCAGCTTGGGGCCCGGTGCCCAGGGGAAGGTGGCCGCCCCTCCATCCACCGGGGTCAGCCCCGTCTCAGGCCGGCAGCACTAGATGCAGGTGATCACCATGCCCACGGAGGTGGACAACTCGATCTCCTCGAAGAGCACGCGGCCCCCTGTGGCCCCGGAGCCTCCGGCCTTGGCCGCATCCCTCATCAGGGCCTGGGTGTGGCGCAGGAGGTGCTGGTTCCGACAGTGGCCCAGACGGCGCAGTGCTAGGATGGCCAGCACGTGGTCCCGCCTGCAGAGACACGTGGCCCCCGCTGCAGACTCGACAGCTCCGGTGACACCCTGGACCCCAGGGCGAGGGGGACCCCGGGGCTTGGACTGGAAGCGTTAGGGCACCCAGCATTCCTGGGGCGTGCCTGGGTCTTGAAGGGTGCAAAGTCCAGTGGAGACGGGAAGAGGCAAGCCTGATGGGAATGGCCTCTGAGGCCCAGGCAGAGGTTCGGGAAACCTAGTGGACCGAGGGAGGCTGCACGGGGCCGCGATGCCGCAATGCAGGGAGCGGAGACAGGCAGGGGAGTCAGAGCCTCTTCCCCTGAGAACCGTGCTGGGGAGCCCCGGCCCAGCGACAAGCAGAAAGGCATGTGGGGGTGGGAGGCTTGGCCCAGTGTGCCGCGTCTCCCGCCCCGAGCACCCCAAGGAGCTGGAAGCACTGGCGGCACCTGGAGGGAGGGAGGGCCGGCCTGACTGTGCAGGAAAACCCCGAGGGGCCAAAAGGGGAACCTTCCGCGTTGGTGCAGTTACTCTGAGCCAAAGCCAAACAGACACTGCGGGCAGGGATCAGAGGATTCTCTGGTGGGGCGGGCCGGGCAGGGGGCCGGGGGCCGGGAAAGGGCTCGGCCTGGGGTTTTCTGTAGCCTCCCCATCCTGGAATCTCCAAGGCCA
This sequence comes from Muntiacus reevesi, assembly GCF_963930625.1. NCBI lineage: Eukaryota > Metazoa > Chordata > Mammalia > Artiodactyla > Cervidae > Muntiacus > Muntiacus reevesi. Next base: position 63,829,623 of record NC_089263.1, on the reverse strand, counting down.
TGGAGAGATTCAGCTGGGATTTCCACGTGTGTGATGACTCAGCAACCCCCAAACACACACCCTAGGATCAAAGCCTTCTTCCTCCTGGCAGGTCTGGGGCTTCCAGAGAGGGCTTGCTCCCGGAGCTGGGGGCCTGTGCCTTCCCCTAAGACTCACTGGAGGAAGGGCTCTGGCTCCCTTCAGACTCCAGGGACCACAAGACTGAATGAGGACGGTGAGAACAGATCACCGGGAAAGAGCACGCGATCCCACCAGGGCCCCCACAGGTCCGAGCCCCGCCCGGAGGCCCCCTCCCCATCCCCCGTCCCCCCAGAACCAGCTCCCCCCGCCCGCCCTCGGGCTGCTCGCTGGCCCACCTGCAGCCGCGAGAACTCTCCTGAAGGCGCGCGGCTGGGTCCGGCCCCAGAACCAGCTCCGGGTACGAACCTGATGTCGGGGTAGCTTCTGATGAGCGTCTCCAGGTGCCGCCCGATGTCGTCCTTGCGCGTCTCGCCCATTATGTCAGCCACGCACGGGATAGCTTGGCCCAGCCACTTGGCCTCGGAGCCCTGCGGAGACGGGGAGACGCGGGCGCGGTGGGCCACCCCCGCCCCCAGCCCCCTTCCCGCTCCCACCTGCAGCCCCTCGGTTAGTGTCCCGTTTAGCCCTCCTGCAGCCACTACCTCGGCCCCACCGGGACCGCCTCCGGCCCGCGGAATGGGAAGCGGCCCGGCTCAGGGTTCCTCTTCCCCCCCACGACATGGCGCAGGGGAGGCTTTCTGTGTCTGCTCAGGGGGGTGGAGCCCAGGCCCCACGGGGAAGGCCTGCCTGGAACCAGACGGGGAGTCGGGGACCAGCGGCCCAGATGAGGGGTGTCTGTGTGGGGAGGACGTGCCTGAGCTCGCACTGCTGGGGGTTGGGTGGAGGAGAGGTCGGACACAGTCCCCGCCCATCAGAGGCGGCTGCGACCCTCATCCCTCCCCTACAGCCTCCACGAAGTGTATACAAATCAATGCAAATATATGCAACGTGTCCTCCCCACCTGGCCCCGCCCCGGCATGTGGAGAGTGCGGAGAATCGCTCGCCAAAGCCCGCCCACCGGGAGGTCTCTTACAGGGGGCGAGCTGAAATCAGAATGAGGGGGGCGCTATTGGAGGTTCCACGGGCTGGAGAACCCTCAAGAAGGCCAGCGCCCGGGGGGCAGTCAGGCGATGCTCCTACCAACTCCTGGAAGGTGTTGCTGATGGCCTGCGCCTCCAGCCTCATCTTCTTGGAGCCGCTCAGGCGGTCCTCACCCCGGAACCGCTGGCGGGGTCTCAGCGCCTGCGCCAGGTACTCGCGGACAACGTAGCGGTGCAGCTCCTGCAGAGTCTCCTGGGGCGGGAGTGGGTCAGGGTCACCGGTAGGAGCCCTGGGCACGCCCCCACCATCGCCCGCCCCGCCCCCGGATACCTGGGCCAGGGGCGGGGCCATGTGCTCAAGGAGGCGGGAGAAGGCCACCACCTTGTCCATGAGGGGCTTCAGCAGGTCCTGGGTCAGCCAGGCCTTGGTGCACAGGACTCTGAAGAGTGGCTGGGGGCAGAGCGGTGGGCAGTCTTCCGAGGGCTGACCCCCAGCACCCACTAGACCCTCCCCTGGGCTCCCAGGGCATGGCTCCTGACAGGGGCGATTCAGGCCAAAGGACGAGCTGGCATCAGGAAGAAAGTCTGGGGAGCTGACCCCCTTCTCTATGGTATCTTGGGGACAGCCCCATCTGGCTCTAGACCTTTCCCTGAGACTGCCTCCCCCAGGCTGGGAGGCCCTGTGGGTGCGGTTGGAGTTGGAGCCTCTAGCCAGGCCTTGCGTCGGGAGTCCTGGGGGCGCCGTGAGGGGCTGCATGAGGCGCCATCCTCAGAGAGTCCCAGAGTTCGTCTCTGAGACGAGGAGACTGAAAGCATTAGTCGCTCAGTCGTGTCTGACTCTTTGTGACCGCATGGACTGTACTTCCGTCCATGGGATTCTCCAGGCAAGTACACTAGAGTGGGTTGCCATTCCCTTCTCCGGGGGATCTTCCTCACCCAGGGATCGAACCTGGGCGTCCTGCAATTACAGGTGGATTCTTTACCATCCGAGCCACCAGAAGAGCCCAAGGAGAGTGAAGGAAGAAGGTAATTGTTTCCCAACTGTTCTCGCTCAGCTGGGAACGTGTCTGGGTCCCCTGCCTGCCCCCTGAAACACCACCCTGACATGCTCCTGTGGTAAATGAGTGCTGTGACTTGGGTCCTCAGGCTCCAGGACACAGGGCGCACCTGCTGGGCAAGGAAAGTGGGGAGAGAAGGGCCCACCCCCTCACCTGCACATCGCCCTGCAAGCCCTGGAGGAGCTGCTTCTGAAAGGCGCAGGTGGCAGCCACCAGGGGCTTCTCCAGCTCTCCAAAGCTTTCTGGGAACTTGGCCAGAAGGTGAGTCCTGGGGGCGGGGAGGGGCCAGGGGCGGGGCAAAGTGGGCAACGGGGTCACGGCCTGGCATTCAGCCGTGAAGGCTGGGTGCCACCCCAGCTCCGTTCCCTCAGACTATAGGGTGAAGGGCAGCCCCCTGGGGCGGCACAGTGGAGAAGCCACGGGAGCAGTCACACGAGGGGGCAGCACTCGGCCCAGGAGCCGAGCACAGAGGGGTGGGCCAGGGGAGGGTTCATGGTCCTGCCACATGGCAGAGCCCCCCTGCGGCAGCGCTGAGCCAGACCTCCATCCCTCCTGGTGTCGGAACAGCACAGCCAGCTGCTCCTGGCACAGGGACCCTCCTTAGAGGCTCGTGAGAGTTGCTCAGTCGTGTCCAACTCTTCGTGACCCCATGGACTGTAGCCCACCAGGCTCCTCTGTCCATGGAATTCTCCAGGCCAGAATACTGGAGTGGGTTGCCATTCCCTTCTCCAGAGGATCTTCCCAACCCGGGGACTGAACCCAGGTCTCCTACATTGCAGGCAGATTCTTTACCATCTGAGCTCCCAGGGAAGCCCTTTGAGCCTCATAACTGCCTCTCCAAATATTGCAATGTCCCCATCTCACCATTGAGGGGACAGGGTTAGGCTCTCCCAGTCTGCAGCCCAGGGACACAACGTGAAGTCACTCAGCCGTGTCCAACTCTCTGTGACCCCATGGACTGGCGCTGGCCAGGCTCCTTCCTCCATGGGATTTTCCAGGCAAGAGTACTGGAGTGGGTTGCCATTTCCTTCTCCAGAAAGGCAGGAACACAGAAGGGCAGGCTAAATTTCTACCAGGGGCTTGACCAGAGATGGCCTACGCCAGAGTCCCCTGTGCCCAGGCCCAGCCTGGCACAAAAGGAGTGTTAGAGAGCCAGTGACTCATCACGGTCATGCTTTGGGTTCCCAGAGCCCTGGGTCAAGCCCCAGATCCAGCGCGTACGGCCCGCCTGACTGTGGACCAGTGGCGATGCCCCTCTGAGCCTCCACACTGCGTTCCCGTCTACGCGGGGACATCACACCATCAGCCGTAGCTGATGCATCTTCAGTTGGGGACACCACGGCTTGGGGCTGAAGGCACGGGCAGCCCGCAGGGGAGAGGAACACGGGCCCCAGCGCCAGCGAGGCCCTGGGGGGCAGGGGGGAGTGTCAGGGAGGACTTCCAGGAAGAGAGAGGGTCCCTAAAGAGGAAGAAGGCTGGGCGGGAGGAAGGGGGGAGAGAGAGGAGCCCTGGGTGGCAGGGGTGAGCTGGGCAAGGGTGGCTGGAACCTTGGCCTCTGCTCAGCCCTGAAGCTCGCCGCGTCCCTGCCAGGGCCTGAGCTCTGCCGGGGCCGCGGGAGGACCCCACGGCGGGCCGGGGACGAGCACGGAGGGCGGGTCCCCTCGGGGAGGCCTCCAGCGACAGGCGCCTCGGGGCCGCAGGGGCGGCGTCGGTGTCGCGGTTCCCAGGGCTCGCGCGCCCCCTGCCGGTCACGTCGGGCACCGCGGGAGAAACCCACCTGAGGTCCTCGCAGGCGTTGATGCTGGCGCACAAGTCAGGCTCGCTCGCCGCCCCCGGCTCCAGAAGAGCCTGTTTGAACCTGGGGGGCAGGGTGCGCAGGGGCCTTGGAGGCTCTCCCTGGCTGCGGAGGCCCCGAGGCCGCCCTCCAGGCTTCTCCCTCCCAGCTGTCCGGAATCTCGGACTCCGAGGAAACGGGATGGGTGGGTCCTCCCCAGGGACGACCAGCGTCCACACTCTGGCCACCCCGCCCACCACATCCCGGCCCAGCATTCACCCGCACCTGGGCAGGAAGAGCCCCAGCGCCCGCGCGCAGATCCCCAACGTGGTGGCCTCCAGCTTCGTGGAGATGGCGCCGGCCGCCTTCGCGTGCTCCGCCACGAGCTGCGAGCGAGCGCGTCTGAGTCCTGGTCCCGATGCCCCAGCGCCCACCTCGTGGCGCGGGGACGTCTCCACCCTGCCCCGCTCTGCCTCCCAGTCTCGGCTCCGACTTCCAGGAGCCCCGACTTCCTGGGGGGTCAGTCCTCCCAGCTCCGCACACCAACCCCCCCACCCCCCCGCTAAGCTGGGAGCTGTGGCCTCGCGCTCCCAGCCTGGCCATGAGACCCGAGGACCTCCGACCGCGCCCCACGTGGGGCCTCAGGCTCCCGTCCGACGGGGAGAGGCAGTTGTGACTGTGTCTTATAAGTCTCCACCGCCAGAGGCCCAAAGACACGTCCTTCCCTCCGGGCGCACCATGCAGACGTCCGAGGACAGCGTCGTGCGGTACAGGCCTTGCAGCACGTCGGGGGCCTCCGCAGCCGCCCAGCGGTCCTGCTCCAGCTGCAGGATCCTATTGAAGCAGCTCGCGATCTCGGTCTGTGCGGGCCAGGGAAGGGGCCGCGGTGAGACCCTCCCAGGAGGGAGACCCCCCTACCTCCGAGCCCTAGGGCGCGCCCTTGGAGACACGGGCACCCCTGCCGAGACACAGGCCTATGGCACAGAGAGGCTCGGACCGTGGGCACTGCGCCTCCCTACCCCGCGGCATCGACCGCCCTCCACCCGAACCCCGCCCCCTCCGGCCCGGCCCCGCCCTGCTCTCACCTTCAGGAAGCTGATGCAGTCGTCCTCCAGTCGGGCCCGGACGTCCGGTGCCAGGAGCGGGGGCAGCGGCTCCGAGGGCACAGTCTGGTCCTGGGGGCCCAGGAAATCGGGACTGGAAGGCAGGGCGGGGCCTGGAAGGTCTGGGCGGGACTCTGATGCGGCCGCAGCTGCCCCCACTGCCCTCTGCATAGGCTCAAAGCCTAACGCCATCGCGGAGGCTTTGGGCTTCTGTTCACACCCCCGGCCCCCCACCCCGCCCTCCAAGATTCCGTGCCAAACGCCTCTCCGCCCGGCTTCCCACCTCAGGATTTCCTGGCTAAGCAGTCGGCGGAGCGTGCCCCGAAAGCATAAAGATGGCAGTCCGGATGGAGCTCGACCAGTTTGCTTTCGGGATGACCTCCACCCTCTCGCTCGGGGTTCACCCAAGATTGAGCTCTAAACGCCCCCGGGACCTTGCAGTTCAGGGTCCAGATAGGATCCAGCCCACACCGGGGCGGGTGCCTGTCTGCAGCCACACAGAATATTAAGGAGCCCAGCACTTTGGCGTCCCCTCCAACTGCCCGTCTGCCTGGCGAGGTGGGGAGCGCTCAGGTGGACGGGGGACCCACCCCATCACTTTCTGAAGAGCCCTGAACCGAGGTGTCCATCCAAAGCAAGAGTGGGGGTGAAAGCCAGCCCTCAAGGAGCGCGGTGAGCCCGTGGTTGTGTCCAGCGTGGAGGGGGCGCCCTTGGCCAGTTCACTCAAAGGCCCCGCGTGGACTAGGCGGGACTCACTGGGCTCACCGCCTCGGAAGCAACCCCGCCCGTAGCGCTTCCCAGCTTCGGGAACCCGAGTTGGAGAGCGCCAGGGTCTGGGATGGGGAGAGGGCTCCCGGATCTCGGATCTTGGCTGCCCAACAGCCAGTACTCTCCCGGGGAGGAAAAGGAGGAGAAAGGTGCCCCGTGCCCTTCAGAGCAGGTTCCCGAAGGCCGCGCGGGCGGGCAGTGCCAGCCCCTCCTTGCCCTCGCCCCACCCCGCGGCCTCCGGCCTGGGCCTCACCTGCCGTAGACGTTGGTGGCCCAGTCCAGCAGCACGTAGAGCTGCTTGTAGCTGCGGGCGTCGCGCCTGAGCTCCTGGAAGCGCCGGGCCACCGCGCCGTGGAAGGCACTCAGGTAGGTCTGCCAGGCCGGGAAGCCGGCGGCCGCGTACGCGGGGTGCACCTCCCGCTGCACCTTCTGCAGGTCGCGGCGAACCAAACCGCCGAGCTCGGCCAGGAGCCGTGCCACGTCGGGGGCAGCGTCGGCCGCCCCCGGGGCCGCCCCCGGGGCCTCCCCCGCGCCCGCCTGCCGCACGCGTTCCTCCGCGCTCCGCTGCACCGCGTCCTCCCAGTGCTGGCGCCAGCCGCGCGGCGTGCGCAGAAAGTCGCCGTCTGCGGGGGGCTCCGGGTGGGCCTCCTCTTCCGCGAGCACCACGCGGGCCACCTCCGCGAGCGCGGCAGCGTCCACCCCGTCCGGGCCCAGCGTCTCGCGCACGATGGCGCCGATCTCCTCGGTCAGCCCGTCGTAGTGCAGGCACACGTCCATGGCGCGCCGCGCGAAGTCCGTAGGGTCCTGCTGGAAGGTGCACGAGGCTTTCTCGGCCAGTAGCCCCGTCTCCAGGTGCTGCAGCTGCTCGAAGGCGGCCAGGAGTTGCCTCTTGGAGATGAGGTCGGCCACAGATGTGCCTTTTGCAAGGTCGGGCGAGAAGAGGGCCAGTGAAGGGGACGCTCCAGGTAGGCCTGTTGGCCTGGACCCTACACACCCCGGGCTGGGCTGCCTGGCCCCAGAGCGCTACGGAAGGCCTGCTCCAGGAGCAAGGGCCCTGACTGCCCTATGTCCTTCGGAATTGCCTTTGAAGAGGCAGATCCCAGGTCCCGAGCCTGGTTCAGATGGAGCCTGGGATGGTCCTCCCCTTGCCTTCAGCCCCTACATCGGCCGCTGCTCCCTGCATGGAGCTGGACCTGGTGGCCTCCAGTGCAGTCCTGACTCAGGTCCGGTGGGGCCAGAGCTCAGGCTGGTCGTGTCCTTGGATGCCCAGGCTCCTGCCCATGGTGTCCAGTTTCAGCATTTCTTGTTCCCAGCTGTTCCCTGCTCTGGGCCAGCCTCCACCCCGGGGGAGCCCTCCACCTTCTCCTGCACAGCCCCTTCAGGGCCCATCTCCTGGGTGGCCCCCTGATCTTGCCTCCAGGAGGTCTTGGCACCCTCCATGATCATGTGATCTGAGTGGGCCAGTGCCTTGACTACCAGTCTGGTTTGGCCAGGAGCCAGGCTGTGGAAGCCCGTGGAGTTCTGGAGCCCTGCAGATCTGGGTTCAAATCTCATTTTTCCACTTCCCAGCTGTGATACGTGAGGCAAGTCACTTAACCTCTCTGAGCCTCACTTTTCTCGGCTGCCCTTGTTGAAACGCTGGAAGAATTTTACCATGTGGTTGTGCAGGGTCAGGCGTTTATGGTGGCTGGGGAGGGTAACCCAGTAGGAAGCCGGGGCCCGCTGCCCCCTCTCTCTCTGGCCTTGGTTTCCTCCCCTGCTCAGTGTGGGGCGGGGGCGGGAGGGTTCACCTTCGGCTTCCTCAGGCCCGGTCCCCGTGGACGACTGCCGGCCAGCACCTTCCTTGGCCTTGGAGGACCCCTTCCTGCCGCCGGCCGGCCCCGGCTCAGAGGTCGCCCCGGTCTGGTCCCCGGCGGGGCCGTTGTCTGAAGTGCGCCGCAAAGACCGGAACAGGAAGCGGCCGCTGAGCCTGAGCAGCCCTGCGTCCCCTCTGGGGGCTTGGCCCAAGGCCCGCTGGCTCACCCTCGAGAAGGCCCGCCGCAAGGTGCCCCGGCCAGGCCTGGAGCCCTCGGGCCGGGCGCAGGGTGCGTCCTCGCTGCTCGCCCGACGGGCGCCCTGGGCTGGGGTGTGCAGCTCCACGGGCTCTTGAGGGCGGTGCGGCTCTGGCCCAGAGGCCTCTGTCTGCGGCATCGGCATCTCGGAGTCAGCGCAGCTGGGGGTGAAAGGGAAGCTCAGGCAGCTGGGGCGGGGTGGTGGGGGAGTGACCAGTCGCGGGGAGCAGACACCGAAACCCCATGAGATCCCGTGGGGCATGTGGGGATGGGGGCCCAGGCGCTGGTCAGGGAAGCTTCCCCCTCCACCGGAGGTGACCCCAAAACTGGAAAAGGAAAAACTGGAAAAAGAAATGTCAGGAGGAAATGTCAAAACCTCAAGAGGAAATGTCACGAGGCAGCTCCCTTGGCCTGAGCCATCTTTGTGCCAGGATGCAGCTATTTCTGCAGACAACGACAGCTACTTCCATCAGGAAACCTCCCCTGACACCATTTTCCATGACAGTCTCCCCTGGGTACCCACCTGCGCTGGGTGTGCCAGGTCAGACCCTCCCACCAGAGCTGGAGAGGGAAACGAACGTGCAGATTCCTGGGCTCAGCCCAGCCAGCAGCCCACAGTCCCCAGAGTGGGCCTAGCAACCACGTCCAGGGCTTCCTGAACCTCGGGTCCCGAGGCCTAGTGTGTCCACCCCCTCACAGCCCCTTCACTGCCCCCCTCACCCCTCAGCTCACCCCCTTTCAGTCATCAGGCTGACTGTTTCTGCTCAAAGCGGAGCTCAAGGGCCCCCGTGGAGGACATCCACCCCTTTCCCTGGATGTCCCAGAACTGGATGGGGGTGGGATCAGGCTGGAGGGGGCTGGCCCAGGCCACTGGGGGCTTATCGAGGCCTTGCAGTCTGCAGGGAAGGCTGTGGGAGGGGCCTTGGTTCTATATTTAACCAGGGGCTGGAGACTCCCAGCACCCATTCTCACCCATGATCTCCTGCCCGCTGCCCCCTGGAGAGGACGGGGAGGGGGTCTCCAGGGCGTGGGGGCCTGGGTCAGGGCCCTCACCACCCCCAGGCGTCCCCAGGCTCCACTCACTGCCCACCCCCTTTCAGCCCAGCCTGGCTGCTGGGGAAAAGAAGAGAAAGTTCTTGGCCTTCTGGGACCTCCCACCCACCCCACTGTGTAAAGAGGAGTTAAAGGTGGTGGGGGGCTAGCAAGTTCTCACTTCAGCCCGAGGAGCTAAGGCCCAAAGGAGGGCAGGACCTGCTGAAGTCACTGACCAACCAGAGGCCGAGCCACCCCCATCCCCAGGCCACCCCCCACCACGGGGACAAAGGCCAGGCTGGAGCCAGCGCCCGACCCTTGGGTGGTATTGGGCCGCAGTGGCCTCTCCCCAGGCCTCAGTGTGCCTGGGGTGATTGACACCGGGACAGGCAGCGCCCAGACCCTTACCCACCCCCGCTCCACCTGCCAGCAAGATGTCTGTCCAGGGGACAGACATGCAGGGCTTCGCCGAGGCCTACCTTCCTCTCCCAGAGGCAGCTGAGCAGCTGGAAGGAGGCTGCCCCGAGAGAGGGGCCGGCCCAGGTGCTCGATGCAGGCCTTATCAGCCCCGCCCTGGCCACAGGTCATGGTTCTCCCGGATGCCAGGACTCGGGGACCATGCCCTCAGATCAGGCCCGACACAGCAGGGAGCACTGTGCCAGCGGCCGTCTGTGCCCCCACCCCCCACGCCCCGCCGTGCCCCCAGCGCCCAGCAGGGGCAGGAGTGGTGATGAAGAGAGCCATTCCAGCGGGGTCCAGCCTGCTACGCTCTGGGCTCCGTCTCCAGGGAGTGTGGGGGCAGGACAAGCCAGCCTACCTTGGTTGGCAAGCGCTCACACTTAGTAAGCTCCTACTGTATGCTCGGTCCAACACCCGGCACCTGTCAGATCCCCATGACAGCAAAGCGACAGGGTGTCATTCACCCCACTTCATAGATAAAGAAACAGGCTCAGAGAGGGGCAGGGTCCTGCCTTAAGCCACACAGCTCAGGGGCGGGGAGTCAGGACCAGCCCGGGTCTGGCTAGGAACCTGGGAGCAGAGGCTGAACCCTGTCTCCCAGTACCAGCTGCCCAGCGTTGCTGCCCAGGGAACCCTTCTCCTGGCAGAGGGTCTGAAGGTAGGCGGGCTGCCAGATGCCAGGAGTGGGATCAGAGTTGAAGTTCTCCCAGGAAGCCTAGGGGAACATTCTGGGGGCAGAGGGGCAGCGGGCAGCTGGCAGCTGTGTCTCACGACAGGTAACAGAGGCAGAGACTTGAAACTCAGCCACCCTGATGACCACCTCGTCCCAAAGCCCATCGAGGCCCCCCTGATGGTCCCCCTGCTCCCTGCTCCCTGAATCTCGCTTCTGCAGCTTCCCGAGTCATTCTTGACCTTCATGAGGCACAGGTCAATCAGGTCACTCTCCCGCTTTAAACCCTTCCATGGCTCCCCACAGCCTGGCATTTGAAGCCCCTCTCATCTCCATCATGGTCTGAACTTCCTCCAGCCTCACTTCCAGGCCTCCTGGGCCTGCACCCAGCCAGCCTTCCAGCTTCTGCTCAGGCAGCTCCTTCTCCCAGCCTCTCCCTCTGCTCCCTAAAGCTGACCTGGATTTCAGAAGCTGGGGTGCAGTTGCCTCCACCTCCGAGCAGTCCTTGGGCTGTGCTGTACCACCTGCCTGCTCATCAAGCCCCTGGACTGGCCCCGTGTGGCGATGGGGTCTCCTCACTGGCCTGGGGACCTCTGTCCATCCACCCCTCCCTGTCTCCCCGGAGCCAGCCTGCAGAGGGTGTCAGGGAATGTTTAACAGTGGGATTCCTGTGTGCTGTGTCCTATCTCTCTTGAGCCCTCTGTTCTTTATCAGTCCCTATCAGTGGCCAGAGGAGCTGGCAAGCTGCTCCCAGGACTGAGATCATAGAGATGGGATGCTTGGATAGGATTTCCTTCCTTAGCTTTTCCATTTGGTGAAAGGGATTACTTAGGACCCTCTTGATATGGATTGCTTTTGGCCTTATGGCCTCTATTGCTCCTTGTTTCCTTAGTAACTTGTAAAGTCAGGTCTTTATTGATCTTTATCTGAAGAAGCTACCTTGTAATACGGTATAATATACTCTTATAGAATTGAATAAAGCACCCTTGCTCCACCAGAGACTTGGGTCCCCTTGCCGTTCTTTCTCTCTCTCTATTTCTGGATGATTCCCTGGAGCACGAAGGCTGGCTGCATAACCCAGGGCATATTAGCCTCTTTCCTTCTTTCACTTTCATATCGTCGACTCCAGACCATCAGGTTCTGGTCCATTAAAGGACCTCAACAAGTGGCGCCCAGAACAGGGGCCTGGTATACACGGTACTTCGGATGGAGTGACTATTGAAACCGGTAAGTAGAAGGACATGGGTCAAATGGCTGGAAAGCCTCCTCACTTTTCTACTTTACTTCATCATTTATTTAAAGTTCAGGGACTTTAGGTTTCCCGCCAACGAGTAGAGGCTTGCCTTCAAACAATAGTTGAACATAATCCCTGGTTCCCTGATGAAGGCAGCTTTGATTTAGAAATTTGGTATCCGGTCAAAGAGAATGTTGAACGAGCCGCCAGACGGGGAAAAAATATTCCAATTGATTTCTGGCCCCTGTGGGCTCTCATTAAAGCTGTAATTCTGCCATTTCAAGGCAATTCTAGCCCTCCTGATATTCGACAACAGACAGAATGCTTATTACATGAATATGAATTCGATGATGAAACTTTACAAAAGGCCCAATTAGAACAACACAAAATATTTCAGAATTTTCCTACAAGCCCTGCCCTGGCTGCTCCAAATGCTCCTCCATGAATCCAAAAGTCTCTCTTTTCCTAGAACCTAATGATTCTGACGACTCTCCTGAGATACTTTGTGACACCAAAGCTGGCAATACTTTTCTGGATAATACTGATAAGTCCTTAGCACAAACTCATATTTGCAAAAAATTGCTGCCTACTCACTCTCCTTCGAGACAGAGGTTCTCTCTGAATTGCTGGCTTTGCAATCACAAGTCTCTGAAGCCGATGGTTTTTCCGCCTTCCCAGTTTTTAGAAATGCTAATGCTCAAGGGCAAATAATACCTCAATATGAAGGTATTAACCTTTTCCACATGCAACAAATGATAAAGGCTGTAGCTATGTATGGCCCACACTCGCCTTTTACTAGAGAGATTCTAAATGCTATGGCATCTTCTATTGGAACCTTTATTCCCTATGATTGGTGAATTTTAATAAAAGCTCTCCTTAAACCAGGAAAATATCTTCAATAGACAGTGTGGTTTCAAGATTTAGCCAGAGATCATGCTAACAAAAACACTCAAGCTGGCCCTCCCCAAAACCAAATTACTTTTGAAATGTTAACGGGCACCGGACAATTTGATGCTATAGAAGCTCAAATACAATGCCCTCGTTTGTTGCATAAACAATTAAAAACAGTGGCCCTTGAATCCTGGGATTGAATTACTCCTCAAGGGGAACCTACAGGCAGCTTCACTAAAATATTACAAGGCCCTAATGAAACTTATGCTGATTTTTAAGCTAGATTAGAAACTACTATTTCCTGTACTGTACTCGGAGAAGAAGCTAAAAGGCAACTAGAGAAACTACTTGCTTATGAAAATGCAAATCAGGAATGTCAAAAGGATATAGCCCCAATTCGTGAGACAGGGACTATTATTGATTATTGATTATTATTGATTATTGCCTTGTCGAAATCTGGGATTAGAAACTCAAAAAATGCAAATACTAGCTGAAACAATGGCTGCTTGCTTTAAAAAGGGAAATGAGAGATGTTTCATATGCAGGGATAAGAACCATTTAAAAAAGGGTTGCCCTAAGAAAGCTAATTTAAAAAACCTCCAAAAGTGTGCCCCCGCTGCTGTAGGGGAATGCATTGGGTCAAAGAGTGTAAATCTAAATTTGATATTGAAGGAAAACCTATTTTGGGAAACTCCAAGCAAGGGACCCCCCAGGACCCCTTCAACAAAAACCAGGGGCAAAATCCATCTTTTCCCTCAAACCCTCTACATCCGGCAATGCTGCCGTCTATATACCAGCCCTAAATGATTTTCTCCTTTACCCTCAAGCAGTCCCTTCTAGAATACCTACCGGACTTTTTGGGCCCCTGCCCCCACAAACTTTCGGTCTTTTACTTGGCCGATCCAGTTGGACTTCTAAAGGGATTACTGTTCACCCTGGAGTAATTGATCCAGATTATAAAGGAGAAATTCAAATTATGATGTCATCTCAGATTTTATGGCAATTCAAAAAGGGGGACACAACTGCTCAATTACTCCTTTTACCTTACATTTCTATTAACTCCTCTAATGATGTACAGACAGGTGGATTCAGCAGTACAGATCCAAAACAGTCCTTATGGACATCATTGGTATCTGAGTTTGCCTGACTGAATATAAATATCAAAATTAATGGTAAAAGGTTTTCTGGTCTCCTCGATACTGGATCTGATATTACTATTATATCCAAATATTTGTGGCCCAAATCCTGGCCTATACAAAAAACCTCTTGCCAAATTGCAGGAATTTCTCAAACCAAAGTGCAAGAAGTTTATCAAAGTGTTCAAATCTACCCAAATGAGGGACCAAAAGGCCAACCTGCAACATTAAAACCTTATGTGACAGATGCACCCCTTAATTTAATAGGAAGGGATTTACTTATGCAGTGTAAACTCAGATTTACATTCCACATTTTTCCTAGGGGCCACTACTCATTTAACAAATAATACAATTATTAAAACAACTTGGAATTTCAACAAGCCCATTTGGACAGAGCAGTGGCCCCTTACGAAAGAGAAACTACACGCTGCTAAAGAACTTGTAGATACACAGTTAGAGTTGAAACACATCGAGGAGTCTTGCTCTCCTTGGAACTCTCCTATTTTTGTTATAAAAAAGAAATCTAACAAATGGCATCCCTTAAGAGACTTTAGAAAAATTAATGCATCTATGAAACCTATGGGTGCATTACAACCAGGAATCCCATCGCCTACCACTATTCCTCAAAATCGGCACAATATTATTATTGATTTGCAAGATTGCTTTTTAAATATACCTCTACACCCTTTAGACCCAGAGAGATTCACTTTCTCTCTCCCTTATCCGAATGATATCGGGCCTCATAAACGACACCGATGGACTGTGCTGCCTCAAGGAATGATGAATTCTCCCACCATGTGTCAGTACTATATAGCTAAAAGCCCTTGAGCCTGTGAGAAAACAATTTCCTGACTCTCTTGTTATCCATTATATGGATGATATATTGTTTTTGGTTCCATCTGTTTTAGAAACTCAACACATGTTTGATTTAGCTCAACAATGCTTATAAAACTCTGGACTAACTATTGCCCCTGAAAAAATTCAAACCTCTACACCTTATCATTACTTAGGATTTGTTGTTAATAGACAATGTATTACTCCCCAACTAACTCAGATTCATACTGATAAATTATCAACCTTAAATGATTTTCAGAAACTCTTAGGTTATATAAATTGGATTAGACTCTCTTTAGGCATTGCTAATTATCAACTGCCATTCCCTTCTCCAGTGTACCACATTCTGTCAGACCTCTCCACCATGACCCGACCGTCTTGGGTGGCCCCACACGGCATGGCTTAGTTTCACTGAGCAGAAGATATTAAGAAGAGGTGGCAAGAATGCACAGAAGAACTGTACAAAAAAGATCTTCACTACATAGATAATCACAATGGTGTGATCACTCACCTAAAGCCAGACATCCTGGAATGTGAGGTCAAGTGGGCCTTAGAAAGCATCACTACGAACAAAGCTAGTGGAGGTGATGGAATTCCAGTTGAGCTATTTCAAATCCTGAAAGATGATGCTGTGAAAGTGCTGCACTCAATATGCCAGCAAATTTGGAAAACTCAGCAGTGGCCACAGGACTGGAAAAGGTCAGTTTTCATTCCAATCCCTAAGAAAATCAATGCCAAAGAATGCTCAAACTACCGCACAACTGCCCTCATCTCACATGCTAGTAAGGTAATGCTCAAAATTCTCCAAGCCAGGCTTCAGCAATACGTGAACCGAGAACTTCCAGATGTTCAAGCTGGTTTTAGAAAAGGCAGAGGAACCAGAGATCAAGCTGCCAATATCCACTGGGTCATCGAAAAAGCAAGAGAGTTCCAGAAAAACAGCTATTTCTGCTTTATTGACTACGCCGAAGCCTTCGACTGTGTGGATCACAATAAGCTGTGAAAAATTCTGAAGGAGATGGGAATACCAGACCACCTGACCTGCCTCTTGAGAAACCTGTATGCAGGTCAGGAAGCAACAGTTAGAACTGGACATGGAACAACAAACTGGTTCCAAATAGGAAAAGGAGTATGTCAAGGCTGTATATTGTCACTCTGCTTATTTAACTTGTATGCAGAGTACATCATGAGAAACGCTGGGCTAGAGGAAGCACAAGCTGGAATCAAGATTGCCGGGAGAAATATCAATAACCTCAGATATGCAGATGACACCACCCTTATGGCAGAAAGTGAAGAGGAACTAAAAAGCCTCTTGATGAAAGTGAAAGAGGAGAGTGAAAAAGTTGGCTTAAAGCTCAACATTCAGAAAACTAAGATCATGGCATCTGATCCCATCACCTCATGGGAAATAGATGGGGAGACAGTGGAAACAGTGTCAGACTTAATTTTGGGGGCTCCAAAATCACTGCAGATGGTGACTGCAGCCATGAAATTAAAAGACGCTTACTCCTTGGAAGGAAAGTTATTACCAACCTAGATAGCATATTAAAAAGTAGAGACATTATTTTACCAACAAAAGCCTGCCTGGTCAAGGCTATGGTTTTTCCAGTGGTCATGTATAAATGTAAGAGTTGGACTGTGAAGAAAGCTGAGCGCCGAAAGATTGATGCTTTTGAACTGTGGTGTTGGAGAAGACTCTTGAGAGTCCCTTGGACTGCAAGGAGATCCAACCAGTCCATCCTGAAGGAGATTAAGTCCTGGGTGTTCATTGGAAGGACTGATGCTGAAGCTGAAACTCCAATAATTTGGCCACCCCATGCAAAGAGTTGACTCATTGGAAAAGACCCTGATGCTGGGAGGGATTGGGGGCAGGAGGAGAAGGGGACGACAGAGGATGAGATCACTGGATGGCATCACTGACTCGATGGGCGTGAGTTTGAGTAAACTCCAGGAGTTTGTGATGGACAGGGAGGCCTGGCGTGCTGCGATTCATGGGGTCGCAAAGAGTCGGACACGACTGAGCGACTGAACTGAACTGAACTGAATTATCAACTGACTAATCTATTTAATACTTTGAAAGGAAATCATGATTTAAATAGCCCTTGATCACTTTCTCAAGAGGCATGAGAGGAACTCTATTTGGTACAGAATAAATTACAGAAGCAATTTCTTACATTAGACTAGATTTACCTTTAGAACTATTTGTACTCCCCTCTCTTCATTCTCCCACGGGACTATTTGCCCAACAAGAACACCCAATAGAATGAATCTCTACCCATTTTACAGGAATAAAAGTCACTTACACCCTACCTTGATTTAATTGATCTAATCATTATCAATGGAAGAAATAGGACTAAAACTCTAATTGGCTCGGATCCCCATAAAATTGTGATACCTGTCAGTAAATCTCAATTGGAGAATGCCTTACAAACGTCTACTGATTTCCAAATAGCTTTTCTGGAATATTTTGGAGAAATTTCATTTCATTATCCTTCTAACAAGCTATGGAATTTCTTCAAAAATACTGAATTTATTGTTTCCTGCATCGTCAGCTCACAGCCAATACCTCAAGCTGAAGTTTTCTATATAGATGGGCCTAAGAATGCTAAAGCCTCATTCTGGTCTCTCAAAGAATATAAAGTGTTTTACACTAAATTCCATTCTGCTCAGCAAAACAAATTATATGCTCTTATTCACATCACACACTAAAATTGCAAATAAAAATTAAAGGGGGAATACGCTGGAACGTTGCTATCTTCCCTTCTAAAGTAGACTCTACTAGATGCCAACATAAGATATTCTCTAAACCTATAACTATTATTAATACAGCTTTGTTTGTTTTAAAATTTTTAAACTTACCACAGGGAGATATCTTGACAAGAGCAGAAAAACAGTTTGAGGAATTGAAGGCGCCTGGGTGGGCTACAGTCCATGGGATTGCAAAGAGTTGGACACGACTGAGCGACTTCACTTCACTTCTCTCCCTCTGCTGCCGGGGTCCAGCCCCAGCAGGATCCAGGGGAACCCTCAGGATGAACGGCGTCGGCAAGATAAGACACAGTGAGAAAAAGCGCGGGGCTAAGTCTGAAGTTTATTTTTGCACTCCCCCTTTATACCTTCTACAACATCTTTTAGGGGGAAGTGCATATCGCTTACACAAGAGTCAGCTCAAAAACATTACAGCAACTTGACCTTCGACAGAAACAGGATGTCATCCACATACTTCTCGTTTACAAGAGTCTTTTTATCATTTGACCTTCAGGCCTGCTAACATTTTATGGCTTGTACCTGGGGTGACTTAAGCAACTTCAGTAGCTGACCCTGTTTTTCTTGTGGTTAATCAATTTTCTTTTCGATAGGCATCATCTCTATGGGAACCAGATAGGATCACATTTTCACGGAACAGAAATGCGAAGGATTGCAAAAACAGCAGATATAGCACAAAACAGGCTCTTAGTCTAATAGGTAACTACCTGCAAGAAGTCACCAGCTAATCTCTATCTAAAGTATTTTCTATTAGGCACATTTGTGGCTATTTTATTTGTGGAACCTTTCTCACCCCGCAGAGGGACTTATGCTTAATGGTTTCTTTTGTTAGCCTACTGTGCTTAGGATGTTTAGAACAATCATGAGCATTTTTTGCAATGGGAGCACACATTTATCAAACAAGCCAGAATGCCAGCAAAAGGGTTTGCATTGAAGCATTTCTTTCATCCCTGGCCCCTTCATAGGGTACCAGCGTCCGGGAGATTTGTTAGTTAGGGTTTTAAGTTGGTCTTCATTCAGTGAAAGAGGAGCAGGAGAACTCTCGGCAGACAACACAAGAATCTGCAGCAGGGCGAACAAGAACAACAGCAGAGAAGAGGGGAGGATGCAGGGTGCAAGCTTCTGAGTGCTCTGCCGAGGAGCTCTGACGATACAAGGGAGGACAACAATAATAATAAGAGTCAGCGCTATTACAGCAACGTAACTGAAAATAGTGGACAAAATACTTTTGGCAGAGATAAAGTTGGAGAAGGCTTTAAAGAAATCGCTGGCGGCTCCAGCGGCAGGAACGTGTAATCGGGAATGGTCCGTTGTTCTAATCTGTCCATGCAGTCTGTCTAAATCTAAACTTCTGCTAGAGCTATTCCATACCCCTGAAATATGATTTTTAATTTTTCCCAATTGTAATCAGTCTCATTAACCGTTAAGGGTGTTACACAAATCCACCGGTAGTCTGAGTGGCAGGACAGTGCTAACTTTACTTTTAGGGCTTGCAGTTCTGATCCAATATGCATTACCGCTTCCTCTAGGGCACCTACTTTCATTTCTAGTTTTCTGTCTATGACCTCTTGAGTAGCTAAAGCTAAGGAGACATTTTTTGACATAGTATTAACATACTGTGCAGTATGTACTTGCTGGGTTAATGCAATTGCCGCTACAGAGACAGAGGTAATGGCAGTAATTAATGCTGAAATTCCTAAAACAAGCAATCCTATAAATCACTTAGAGTTCATCAGATCTCATAATTGTTGAAGCACAGCTAGACCATAATTATCATACCAATGAGTAGTTATTGTAACCGGTACCACAAGATAAGGCAGACGCTGTAATACAACAAAGGAAGACACATTATATTGAGGATTTAAACAGGAGGATAGCATACATTGTTTACAGGAAACCTTGTTAGGCCCGCCCGTAGAGTTCATGTGTATTTGAAGATTTTTTGAATTATTGGTAAAGAGAAAAACATAGGGTGAGGACAAACAGGCCAGGGCAGCATATATAGAATCATTTTTGGGTCGAGACAATGTGATAGGAGAAGTGGCTGCAAGGGCCCTCCATATTTCAGGTTGCCAGAATATTTTATTTTTGATTGTGTAGGATAGCGTGGGAGGGACAAATTGGCTATGATGCCATTTATTGGCTGCCAAGGGCCAGTGAATAAGCTGGTTATTCCAATTGTAAAACTTGGCAGTATAGCCATGGACTAACTTTGGCTTTTGTCTGGGATTTGGGTTGCTTCAGTCTTGTACTGAGAAATTTTTTCCTCCTGGGATTATATAATCAATTTTGGAGTTACATGTACAGGATTTCCAGCTCGGATAACCCAAACGGTTATCTATAGTTTTCCGTATCACATCTGAAAAGTCTATCTCATTGCAATTCGGATAACCAGGCAGAGCAAGTTGAAATTTTGACTCACAAGGATCAAGAACTCCTGGCATACGAGCCAGCAGCTTCCACACTAGCCGGCTTCTCTTTTTATCTTCAGGAGCCGTCAGAGGGGAATCTGTCAGCAAAAGCTTTTTAGAGGCCCCAACGCATCCTTCTTTAGAAGGGGTTATAAGGTCTCGGGAGCAACCGGTAGGGAAATTAAAACACACCGGGAGTCCTTTGGTCAGTCCTTTAAAGGTGTGGTTGTAATTAATAGGATAATGATCATGTATAAGAAGTATAGGATCCCCCCAAAAGATGGGGTTGATCGGTATTAAGCCATATAGGACTGTTAATCCAAGTCACCACTTGAAAGGTGGGAGGATCTGGAAAATAAGCCCAATATGTTTCGGGGGAGGCAGCGTTTATCTGACAAGAAAGTAAAGCAAGAATGGCAATAAAGACTCTTTCAGGGGAGGATGGAGACCCCTGTGGGGACGCTATCTCCTGTGCTTGCTGACAGAGCGCCTTGACTTGTCCCCAGGTAGGGAGAGAAGCTTGTCGTGTCGAATGTGCTGGTCATCGTGGTGGTCTCCTGCAGCGCGAAGAAGTGGGAGGATCATGAGCAGTTAAACAAAGCCGTGGCATCTGCTTGGTGGGAGGGTCTTCCTGACCTTCTTTAACAATTTCTGACATCATCTGCGGCTGATTTATCTGACTTCTCCCATTAGGTGGGGGTGGTGGCCCTTCCTTTTTGGTGGTCGGGTCATCGAGGGGGTCGGATGCTTGAAGATCTGCGACATGTTGAATCAATCTATCTGGGACCCAGATTGGTGATTCTGCATCCTGGGGAAATATACAAGCATATCCTCGACTGCTGGTTAATAACAGGTCAGGCCTCCTTCACTGTCCCGATAGGAGGTCTTTTCATTTGACCAGAGACCTCTTGCCTGACTGCTTGGGACTCCAGTGCCGTAACATTGCAGACATGCCTGATGAATCAATGTTAAGGTTGTTAATTACAAAGACAGCATGGTGCAGGATCTGATGAGGGGAACGATACTTAAGTTCACCCTCCTGTAATTTAAATATTTGGGATTTTAAGGTCTGGTGGGCTCTTTTTACTATAGCTTGGCCCTGTGGATTGTAAGGTATTCCCGTGTTATGCTTTACATGAAATCTCATACAAAACTCTCGGAATGACTTGGATGTATAGGCAGGGTGTTTTTAGTTTTTAAAGCTTTTAGCAGCCCAAGATAGGAGAAGCTAACAAATAGGTGTTGAACCACATCTTTATATGCTCTTCCGTCCGGGTGGTGGCTATGATAACATGAGAAAAAGTATCAACAGTTATGTAAACGAAAGACAGTTTTCCAAAGGAGGGGACATGCGTCACGTCCATTTGCCAGAGCATGTTGGGTCTAAGGCCGCGAGGATTTACTCCCATCGGTAAATTTGGGATCATAGTGGGGCAGCGAGAACAAGCACAGACTATTTCTCTCACAGATTCTCGAGGGATCTGAAACTGGCATCTTAAAGCTGTGGCGTTTTGGTGACGCGATGAATGAGAGGCCCTCGCTTTTTCTATAACAAAAGCTACAGTTATTCTAGTTAGTGAATCTGCCAAGTCATTCAAAGCATTTAACGGGCTCTGCAGACCAGAATGGGCTCTAATATGGCCAATATAAAAGGCTTGGTTTCGGTTCCAGATCTGTTGCTGTAGCTTGGTTAGCAAGTAAAAAATTGTAGTCTTAGTTTCAGGCAGAACCGCAGTTTCAATGTGTGCAAACAGCCTAACCATATACTGAGAATTGGAATAAGGGTTAAATTCCTTTTCTGCAAACATTATAAAAGCCTCTATGACCGCAGTGAGTTCAGCCCTTTGAGCAGAAGTTTCTTGGGTGTGTATTACTCTGTTTTGATCTTTTGTAACAATACAAGCACGCCCATTAGCTGACCCATCTGTAAATATTACCTGAACATTGGGAATAGGGGACAGTTTGCATCTTACAGGGAATATCACGGGATGTCTAGAAAGGAAATTTAGTAGTGCATGTGAAGGCAAATGATGTAATATCTGTCCTGTGAATCCTCCCACGGTGATTTGCCAACTCTCCTCAAACATCAGCAAAGCATCTAAGTTGATCTTTGTTGTAAGGAATCACATTTTTTAATGGTTCTTTGCCAAAGAGCTCTATACTGCGCCTCCTTCCCTTTAATATTAAGGCTGCTACTAGACTTGGGTATGCTGCGACTACCTTTTTGGCTTGTGGACCCATTCTAGAGGTCCTTCCTGCCAGAGAGCCCCTGTAGGTGCAACCGGAGTGGCCAAACAAACTGCCAAGTAGTTGACATATTAACTCTCTTTACATAACTATTAGATAAAGCCTTTTCAACCTTTTTTAATGCCTCTTGAGCTTCAGTGGTTAACTCTCTTTTTGAAGTTGGGTCTGAGTTTCCTTGTAAAATATTAAACAGGGGTTTAAGTTCAGCTGTTGTTAATTTTAAGTAGGGTTGTATCCAATTAATATCTCCCAAGAGTTTTTGAAAATCGTTTAATGTATGAAGATGATCTTTTCTTAGCTGCATAGGGGCATGAGTCACTGTGTCAGAATGAATGACACGTCCTAAATAAGTTATAGGGGGATTAATTTGAATTTTTTCTGAAGCTATTCTTAGACCATGTGTAGATAAAGCCTGAGTCAATTTGTGTAAAAGTTTGTAAATGAGCTCTATCGGAATGAGCTATTAGAATGTCATCCATATAATGAATCATATACACTTGCTCATATTAAACTCTTACATCTTCTATGGCAGCATTTACAAATTTTTGACATAGTGTTGGACTATTTTCCATTTCTTGTGGTAGCACTTTCTGCCGGGAGCCATTATGGGAGATCCCACCCATGACGAGGTCATGAGGAGAAGACCTGACACGCAAGGCCGTCCAGGACATAAGGGACCCTCCAGGTTGGCCCCGGCCTCTAGCCCACCCTGTATCCCGCCCCCCTTTTCTGCTGCTGTTCTTGTTCACCCTGCTGCAGATTCTTGTATTGTCTGCGGAGAGCTCTCCTGCTCCTCTTTCACTGAATGAGGACCAACTTAAAACCCTAACTAATAAATCTCCCGGACGCTGGTACCCTATGAAGGGGCCAGGGATGAAAGAAATGCTTCAATGCAAACCCTTTTGCTGGCATTCTGGCTTGTTTGATAAATGTGTGCTCCCATTGCAAAAAATGCTCATGATTGTTCTAAACATCCTAAGCACAGTAGGCTAACAAAAGAAACCATTAAGCATAGGTCCCTCTGCGGGGCGACAAAGGCTCCACAAATAAAATAGCCACAAATGTGCCTAATAGAAAATACTTTAGATAGAGATTAGCTGGTGAATTCTTGCAGGTAGTTACCTATTAGACTAAGAGCTTGTTTTGTACTATATCTGCCGTTTTTGCAATCCTTCGCATTTCTGTTCCGTAAAAATGTGATCCTATCTGGTTCCCATAGAGATGATGCCTATCAAAAAGAAAACAGACTAACCACAAGAGAAACAGGGTCAGCTACTGAGGCTGCTTAAGTCACACCTGGAGCAAGCCATAAAATGTTAACAGGAAGGCCAAATGATAAAAAGACTCTTGTAAACAAGAAGTATGTGGATGACATCCTGTTTCTGTTGAAGGTCAAGTTGCTATAATGTTTTGAGCTGATCCTTGTGTAAGCGATATGCACTTCCCTGTAAAGAGTGTTGTAGAGGGTATAAAGGGGGAGTGCAAAAATGAAACTTCAGACTTAGCCCCGCGCTTTTTCTCACTGTGTCTTATCTTGCCGATGCCGTTCATCCTGAGGGTTCCCCTGGATCCTGCTGGGGCTGGACCCCGGCAAGTGGCGCCACGAACAGGAACCCAAAGGTAAGTGTCTCATTGTCCAGTTTTCGGGACGGCTAGGACCCCACTAGGGCGCTGCAGGCCCCCCTACATAAGAAAGGTAGGGTAAAAAAGGTGGGTAGGTTTCAGGTTCCTTCTTTCTAAGATTAAGATCCTCTCCTTTTTCTTCTTCTAATTAGTAACAGAAATGGGTAACAGTGAGTCCAAAATGGGCAGCTTTTTATTGGAGTCATAATGCAACTCCTTAACCACAGAGGAATTAAAGTTAAAAAGACCAGAGTTCAGTCCGTTTTCACGTTTGTCCAAGAGCAGTGTCCTTGGCTTCCAGAAGAAAGCAGTTCTCCTGGGTTCCCTCACCCTCCTGCTCTCCACCCGGGCGCCCTTCCCAATAAAGTCTCTTGCTTTATCAGCACGTGTCTCCTCGGACAATTCATTCCCGAGTGTTAGACAAGAGCCCAGTTTCGGGCCCTGGAGGAGGTCCCCTTTCCTGCAACTGGTGGGGACTCTTCTTCGCTGAGACCGACATCCTGACCACTCAGGGTACTCGGGGGCCAGCTTGCCGGCCAGTGGACCAGACCAGCGGCCGCCGCTGGGACCCTCTTGTCCCTGGTCTCCTCCTGACGCAGCCAGCTGGCCAGGGTGCCCGACCGGTGGGGAACAAGAGACTGTATCAACCTCTCTCCCTTCCCTCTCTCTTCCCTCTCCTTAGCCCTTCCTATCCTTCCGTTTTCCTAGTCCCCTGGTCCTGGATGCAGGAATCTGAAAAGCCTTTAAAAATTTTACTTATTTCAACTTTTTTTTATAAACTAGTACATTTTATATTGTAATATCTAATTCATGACCAGACTTAGAAAATGAAGCTAGATCTTGCACTGTGTCTGTCTAAATATGTCTTGGTACGTCTTTGTCTCTGGGGAATATTTTTTAGGTTAATTTGTAAATGAACTCTATTTAATTGGCTTAAAGAAAGGTAAGCACTTACAAATCAAATAATTCTAAATTAAACAATAAATTCCAGGTTCAGGTGAAATGGGAAATATTCAGTATTAAATACCTGATATTAATGTTTGTTCGTTGACCTATCTAGTATAGACATATCTTAGAGTAATTAACATCAAATAAAATATTTTCATTGTACCTAAGTTTAATATAAGTTAAATATTATATCTGTTACAAGTTTGTCAACAAGGAAATAACCTCGAGTGAAGAAACTTCTAAAAAATGTAAATGAGATATGAGTTTATGTACAAATTCTATTAAAAATAATTATTCTTTAGGAATATCTGTCTACAATAGTCTCTCCAGATTGGTGTAACTTAAATTTCTAAGGGCTGTGCTAAACTAAGTATTGGAAGTCTATTAAATAATTAGGTCATTTCCAAATAAAGTAAGATTTTGAAACATTTACTACTAAACACTGATTTCCTTTCACAGAAAAACTAAAGAGATTTGAGACTACAAATGAATAATGTTTGATGCAATTCTGAGATGTTCGCTAAAATTTTTTTTTAGAAATTATCACTGGTATTTATGTTCACCAATCTATAGAATGCTAATATAAAAGTCAATTCTTGGTTGCTTAAGGAAAGTAAGATGTGTGTGTTCAGTAAAGAAGGTATGAAGAATGAAGATACGTTTTATGAAGGAAAAAAGAAGTAAGTCTGGCTTACAGTTGGCTGTTCCAGGATGGGAGAACAAATTGGTACAAAAAGTGATAAAAAGGTTTTATAAAAACTGGACCCCAAGGGAAGAGTTTTGTGTATAAATAAAAGTTTTCTTGAGATGTTGAACTGCCTTTGATGATGGATTTTAAGTTTCTTTACTTCTGAAGTGATCTGTTCTATGTTTATGTTTAAAATCTTCTTTTTTACTTTGGCTAAGTAAATATATTATTTCACAGTGATCTATATGATTCTACCTGACAGAGTACTATAAACCCTTTTGATATTTATTGACAAAACTGCCTAAATAGCTTGACTTCTAGCTGACTTTGGGATGCTTCAGAGGGTCCCTGAGATATCTCAAAGAGCTATTAAACTAACCTGAGTTCATTTGACATGTTAAATTGCATGGGAAGTATTGTTGGAAGAATGATAAATCTCTTCAGATTACATTGTATGGTTGATGCTACTTATATAGATATTCTAGAAATTATATAAAATTCATAAAAATCTGATATGTCCTGGTAAAATGTTGTCAGTTATAATTTTAGTTATCATGTTAAAGTGTTACAAGTCACAGCAATGACCAGGTTACTTTGTTAATTACAATTTAATTAGATTTTAAACATGCCTTGTATGGTTTGACTCTCATGCCTTTAAAAAAATACTGCTAGTTCTTCAAGATTTATAAAAAAGACTTTTCTAAGATTAACTGATAAATTTTGTTTGTTTGGTATCTGGTAAATTGGTAACAGACTGGAATTTAGTCTACTCTCTATGTTAAGAAAACAAAGTTTTCTTAAAATAAATCTTTCAATAAGAGATTATAAATTTCTTTGCCTTTAAGTGATTTATATTTGTTTTTAAAATGTTCTGTTACTTTAGTAAAGTAAATAAGTGTTATTTAAGATTATGGTACATGTAGAGGCTCATTCTGCTTCTACCAAAAATATCCCTCACTGTTAGACTTGTGCTATCCTAATGTCTTAAAACATGACAACAGTCTACTCCTAAATTGGGGAATTAAAAATGGGTAAACAATAGCTGAAAATCAAAGAGTCAGGGCTATGGGAAATCCAAGACGGCCGCTTGGCTTTTCCCAGCTCCCTGACAAACCTCATTTTTATTTGATGGGTTAAAGCCTTCCCCAGCTACGGGGTTAATGCATCCATAATAAAAAAAAAAAAATCACTAAATATTAAGTTTTGTAAATTGTTAAACTAAGTTTCTAGTTTTGTTAATTAAAGTTTAGGGTTTACTAAGACTCACTTCTGAGATAGTTCCTTGTTATGTTATATTGCTAACAGATTTAATTAAATTATTAAAAAAGATACCCTAAGTTTGTTTCTAAAGCTTATCTCAGTAATCTATCTTTGGATGAAGATCAGATGCCTCCTGACCTGCAACCAAGACATCCTGCGTGGGCAACTCAGCAAGCCTCCATACCCACAGAGGGGCAAATCAAGTCACTTTGCCATCAAGCCCAGAGAACAGCTTCTCTACAGGGATCTTCAGCCTCTCCTGAAAGGGTTTTTATTGCTATGCTTGCTTCACTTTCTTGCCAGGTGCTGGCCCAGGTCACCGGGAAAGCATGGCCGTGATCATGGAGCTGCACAAGGAGGTCCTCCAGGACACGGTCCCCCCTAAGAAGCACTGGCTGAGACACCAGCCCGCCAACGCCCCGATGGGCCTGATACAAGAAAACACGTTCTGCGCCAGCCGCAGCCCCGGCTCTTCACCACGGACCTCACGTGGTGGAGCACAAGATCGCAGCCTTAGATGCACTTGCGGCCTGCAATACTCTTCCTCAGCCCAGAAAAAAGATCGTTGCCGCGCTCTTCAAAGCCCTGAATTCAACCAATAGCGAGCGCCAGGAGGCCAGAAAAGCCTGCATGAAGAAGTTCTTAAAAGGCGCTACCATAAAGTAGACCAGATCCACACTCACGTGCGCCCGCTGTTGATGCTGGGAGACTATCGGAGCCTGACGCTCAACGTCGTCAATCGTCTGAGCTGTCAATTTAATATCTGTTCCTTTGTGGTGCTGCGACGCCCACCTTACCTTATCGTGCCCGTCTCAGAGAGTACCTATCGGTGTGACATTTACGGTATAGCCGTTCTGCAACAACTGCAAGATTGCATGCGATCCCGACGGTTTTTAGGACTAGTTATCTTAGGGATTTCAGCTTTAATAACAGCAATTACCTCTGTCACTGTGGCAGCGATATCATTGACTCAACAGGTACGTACTGCTCAATATGCCAATGATATGTCAAAAGATGTTTCTTTAGCTCTAGCTATGCAAGAGATTATAGATAAAAAATTAAAATTAAAAGTAGACGCCCTAAAAAAAGCAGTCATGCATATTGGAACTAAATTACAGGCCTTAAAAGTAAAGTTAACATTATCCTGTCATGCTGACTACCGGTGGATTTGTGTAACACCCTTAAAGGTTAATGAGACTGATTACAATTGGGAAAAAATTAAAAATCATATTTCAGGGGTATGGAATAGCTCTAGCAGAAGTTTAGATTTAGACAGACTGCATGGACAGATTAGAACAAGGGAGCATTCCCAATTAGACATTCCTGCCTCTGGAGCCGCCAGTGATTTCTTTAAAGCCTTCTCCAACTTTATCTCCGCCAAAAGTATTTTGTCTACTATTTTCAGTTACGTTGCTGTAATAGCGCTGACTCTTATTATTATTGTTGTCCTCCCTTGTATCGTCAGAGCTCTTCGGCAGAGCACTCAGAAGCTTGCAACTGAAATTCATCTGGCTGTTTTAAAAAATAAAAAACGGGGAGATGCCGGGAGCCATTATGGGAGAGCCCACCCATGACGAGGTCATGAGGAGAAGACCTGACACGCAAGGCCATTCGGGATACAAGGGACCCTCCCGGTTGGCCCCGGCCTCTAGCCCACCCTGCATCCTCCCCCTTTTTCTGCTGCTGTTCTTGTTCACCCTGCTGCAGATTCCTGTGTTGTCTGCCGAGAGCTCTCCTGCTCCTCTTTCACTGAATGAGGACCAACTTAAAATCCTAACTAATAAATCTCCTGGACGCTGGTACCCTATGAAGGGGCCAGGGATGAAAGAAATGCTTCCATTCAAACCCTTTTGCTGGCATTCTGGCTTGTTTGATAAATGTGTGCTCCCATTGCAAAAACTGCTCATGATTGTTCTAAACATCCTAAGCACAGTACGCTAACAAAAGAAACTATTAAGCATAGGTCCCTCCGCGGGGTGAGAAAGGTTCCACAAATAAAATAGCCACAAATGTGCCTAATAGAAAATACTTTAGATAGAGATTAGCTGGTGACTTCTTGCAGGTAGTTACCTATTAGACTAAGAGCCTGTTTTGTGCCATATCTGCTGTTTTTGCAATCCTTCACATTTCTGTTCCGTGAAAATGTGATCCTATCTGGTTCCCATAGAGATGATGCCTATCGAAAAGAAAATTGATTAACCACAAGAAAAACAGGGTCAGCTACTGAGGCTGCTTAAGTCACACCTGGAGCAAGCCATAAAATGTTAACAGGCCTGAAGGTCAAATGATAAAAAGACTTTTGTAAACGAGAAGTATGTGGATGACATCTTTTTTTTTTAATATAAATTTTAATTGATTCCAAGCATATGATAAATGGTTTAATATTCTTACCAGAATTCTCCATCCTTAGCATTAAGCTTATGATAAAAAATTTCCTACCAAATGGAAAAAGGAATTTTTTCTTTTTTTTTTATATTAACATCATATATATTTTATTGTTATTTTTTTCATTTATTTTTATTAGTTGGAGGCTAGTTACTTTACAATATTGTAGTGGATTTTGCCATATATTGACATGAATCAGCCATGGATTTACATGTGTTCCCCATCCCGATCCCCACTCCCACCTCCCTCCCCATCCCGTCCCTCTGGGTCTTCCCAGTGCACCAGGCCCGAGCACTTGTCTCATGCATCCAGCCTGGGCTGGTGATCTGTTTCACCCTAGATAGTATACATGTTTTGATGCTGTTCTCTCGAAACATCCCACCCTCGCCTTCTCCCACAGAGTCCAAAATTCTGTTCTGTACATCTGTGTCTTTTTCTGTTTTGCATATTGGGTTATCGTTACCATCTTTTTAAATTCCACGATGTGGATGACATCCTGTTTCTGTTGAAGGTCAAACTGCTGTAATGTTTTGAGCTGATCCTTGTGTAAGCGATATGCACTTCCCCCTAAAGAGTGTTGTAGAGGGTATAAAGGGGGAGTGCGAAGATGAACTTCAGACTTAGCCCCGCGCTTTGTCTCACTGTGTCTTTTCTCGCCGACACCATTCATCCTGAGGGTTCCCCTGGATCCTGCTGCGGCTGGACCCCGGCAACTTTCCACTGGTATCTTAAATAAGGCTGTTTAAAATTTTCTGAGGGGAGACTGAAGGCAAATCGCCTTTTATCCGTGGGGCTTAGAGGAATAGTAAAAAAGCAGTCTTGTAAATCAATTACAATTATATTGTACCCCTCAGGGATAGCCACTGGAGAAGGGCGTTCGGGTTGTAATGCTCCCATATCTTTCACAGTAGCACTGATGGCCCTCAAATCTTGTAGTAGCCTCCACTTTCCTGATTTTTTTCTTTATCACGAAAATGGGAGTGTTCCAAGGGCTATTGGAGGACTCGATATGTCTTAATTGCAACTGCTCACAGACTAAAGTCCTAGCTGCCTTGAGCTTTTCAGTAGTAAGGGGCCATTGTTCTGTCTACACCGGATGTTGGGGCTTCCATGAGATAGGGTCGGCAGCATGAACAATGGCCCCCATTATAAATTCCGATACCTGAGACCAAGATGTTGCTGCCGAGGCACAGGCTTAAGAGGCTCAATTTTTCTTTCTTGATGTTTGCCCAAGCCTTTTGAGGGGTCATAGACCATCTGAAGCATCTGGGCAGTAACCTTTCATCAGGGCTGTAGAGAAGCATTCCCATCAGAGACAAAACATCTCTTCCCCATAGAGTAAAGGGAAGCGACGGGACCACATATGGCTGGAAATTTCCATGGGTGTTGTCAAACTGCCATTTTAGCGTTGTTGCACTCCTTACTACAGAGGGAGCTTTCCCCAAGCCTATTAAATCATTTTCAGTTGTATGTGTAGGCCATGAACTGGGCCAGTCTTTTCTAGCAATACAAGAAGCGTCTGCCCCTGTATCTAATAACCCAAAGGTGGGTTTGCCACTGACAAAAATATTTTTCATGGGTCTTATTTGAGTAATTTCTGTCACCCAAAAGGCCACATCACTAGAGCCAAAACCCTTGACTCGTCCCTCACTCTGAGCAGCGACATTACCCACAGTGGTAGCATGTGGTAAAAGTAAAAGCTGAGCAATTCTCTGCCCCTGGTAGATCGGAGTTGTCTTACTTGGAGGAGAAATCATTATGTGAATTTCTCCAGTATAATCAGAGTCTATGACCCCAGGGACAACGGCAAGGCCTTGCACTGCTATGGAACTTCTGCCAAGTATAATTCCCAGTAACCCTGCTGGCAATGGGCCTTTAAATCCAGTAGGAATCTTTATAGTGGGACTATCAGGAGTTAATATTGTTGAGGTGGTGGAACTGAGGTCCGATCCTGCACTGCCTGGGGTTGCTCTGATGAGCTCTGTGATGGGACGAAGGGTATGAATGGGTTTAAGGTGCTCACCCCAATCGTTGCCGGGGCCTGGGGCTGGCCCCTCAACTCATTTCCCGGCTGTTGACCAAAAATCAAAAGTGTCCCATTTTTGTGAAATTTAGACTTACATTCTTTAGCCCAATGAAGCCCCTTCTGACAACGAGGGCAAGGGGTTTTCGGAAAGTTAGAAGGGCCAGGAAGATTAGTATTTATAGGAGAGGATTGAGAGTTTGCAGAAGGGGGATTAACTGGTTTGTGGGGACAGCTCCGGCTAAAATGCCCACCTGTCCACATGAAAAGCATCCTCTGACTGCAGCACCCTTTCGCCTTAAACCACTTGGACCTCCTTTTTGAGGGGTATCTTTACTAGCAAAAAAGGATTGTACTGCTTGCTGGTAAGAGTTACCCTTTCTTGCTGCCGCTATAGCGACAGCCTGCATCGTTGCTGGGTCAACATTTGCACAGTGTTTGACATAGTCTCCTATGTTTCTGGATTGTTTTATAGGGCGAAGAACAGCTTGGCAGGTCAAGTTAGCATTTTCAAAAGCCAATTCTTTTGTTAATATTACAGCGGCTTCTACACTAGGTATTACTCTATGGATCCCCTCAATTACTCTTGAAAGAAAGTCTTCATAGGGCTCCTCTGGTTTTTGTTTAATATTGGACAGAGATGAGGCTGATTCCTTTCCCTGTGGGAGTGAGTGCCAGGCTCCAAGAGCACAAGCGGTTACCTGCTCCAGAGTCCTTTTATCTAAATTCATCTGGTCCCTAGCAGACTCATAATCATCAGTACCTGAAAGCATTTGCTGCGTTATATGCTTAGGACCATGTTTGTGGTTAGCATTAGCCTGTTTCTTGGCCAAATCTTCATATTTCGTCCTCCATAGCAGGTATTGACCTCCAGACAGACAGGCCTTAGCTACTGTCCTCCAGTCGTAAGGAGTCACCCATTTGGCCGCCAAAGCATCAAGTAGTGTAAAAGTATAGGGGGCAGTGGCTCCATATGTAGCACAGGCCTGTTTGAGTTCTTCTATTAACTTCATTGGGAGGGGCTCCCAGGATGAGTTGTCTTCCCCCCACTCATCAAATAATACAGGGAAGCAGGCTTCAAGGTGGGGGTCAAATCCATCTTCAGGGCTGGATAGCACCCTTCTCCTTAAGGGGCCCATAATGGGGAGGAGGGAGAGGCAACCAGGAGCACCTAAGCACCCTTTTATGTGACTCAGGAGATTTATCTATCAAGGGTTTTGGATTGAACCTTACTGAGGAGTTAGCTGAAAGGGGCTCTTTTAAGTCTTTTGGAGCATCTCTGGCTGAGAAGGACCATTCGTCCTCAGAGTGGTATCGGACTGCTGCTTTTTCTAATGTATCCTCATTTGGGGGAGACAATGAATTTTCCTGTTCATCTTCAGTTTCAGGATTATCATGAGTATTCATTGCAGCTAACATGCCCCTCAACTGCCTATAACTAGGGTTAGTTTTTTCGTCTTCTTTAACTTACTTGATTTTTTTAGACTCATGTGTGGGATCTAAAGCATCTCTAATCATATTCCACAATGAAAAGGTGTCAGTCGGCCCTTTCTCAGGGCCATTCAGGGTATAGTAAGCTTTTAGTTGTTTTCCTACCTTTTCCCATGTTTCTACGTTTACAGTGCCCTCTTCTGGGAACCATGGACATTGCTCTTGGACAAACGTGAAAAAGGACTGAACACTGATATTTTTAATTCCTCTGCGATTAAGGAGTTGCATTATGACTCCAATAAAAAGCTGCCTTTCTTTTGACTCACTGTTACCCATTTTTGTTAGCAATTAGGAGAAGAAAAAGGAGAGGATCTTAATCTTAGAAAAGAAGGAACCTGAAACCTACCCACCTCTTTACTCTACTTTTTTATGCAGGGGGGCCTGTAGCATCCTAGTGGGGTCCTACCTGAAACCTATCCACATTTTTTACTTTGCCTTTCTTATGCAGGGGGGCCTGTAGCGCCCTAGTGGGGTAACCGACCCACCCTCCTCACCCTGCCTGTCTTATGCAGGGGGGCCTGCAGCGCCCTAGTGGGGTAACCGACCCACCCTCCTCACCCTGCCTGTCTTATGCAGGGGGGCCTGCAGCGCCCTAGTGGGGTCCTAGCCGTCCCGAAAACTGGACCATGAGAGACTGACCTTTAGGTCCCTGTTCGGGCGCCACTTGCCGGGGTCCAGCCCCAGCAGGATCTAGGGGAACCCTCAGGATGAACGGCGTCGGCGAGAAAACACAGTGAGACAAAGCTCAGGGCTAAGTCTGAAGTTTATTTTTGCACTGCCCCTTTATACCCTCTACAGCATATTTTTTGGGGGAGGTGCATATCACGTACACAAAGTTCAGCTCAAATATTACAGCAACTTGACCTTCAATAGAAACAGGATGTCATCCACATACTTCTCATTTACAAGAGTCTTTTTATCATTTGGCTGTAGGGCCTGTTAACATTTTATGGCTTGCACCTGGGGTGACTTAAACAGCCTCAGTAGACAACCCTGTTTTTCTTGTGGTTAATCAATTTTCTTTTCGATAGGCATCATCTCTATGGGAACCAGATAGGATCACATTTTCACGGAACAGAAATGTGAAGGATTGCCAAAACAGGAGATATAGTACAAAACAGGCTCTTAGTCTAATAGGTAACTACCTGCAGGAAGTCACTAGCTAATCTCTATCTAAAGTATTTTCTATTAGGCACATTTGTGGCTATTTTATTTGTGGAACCTTTCTCACCCCGTAGAGGGACCTATGCTTAATGGTTTCTTTGGTTAGTTACTGTGCTTAGGATATTTAGAACAATCATGAGCAGTTTTTGCAATGGGAGCACACATTTATCAAACAAGCCAGAATGCCAGCAAAAGGGTTTGAATTGAAGCATTTCTTTCATCCCTGGCCCCTTCATAGGGTACCAGCGTCTGGGAGATTTATTAGTTAGGATTTTAAGTTGGTCCTCATTCAGTGAAAGAGGAGCAGGAGAGCTCTCAGCAGACAACATAAGAATCTGCAGCAGGGTGAACAAGAACAGCAGCAGAAAAGGGGGGAGGATGCAGGGTGGGCTAGAGGCCGGGGCCAACCTGGAGGGTCCCTTGTATCATCAATGGCCTTGCATGTCAGGTCTTCTCCTCATGACCTCGTCATGGGTGGGATCTCCCATAATGGCTTCCAGCACTCTGCCCATTTGGTATCAAAACGGGTTCAATAAACAATGGAAATCTAGGAAATTAATCTTACAGGGAAAGGGATATGCTTGTATTTCCCCAGATGGATCCAACGAACTCACATGGCTTCCTCTTCGGAAGACTCGACCCAAAGGGGCCCACAGCATTCAAAATGGAAACGAAACAAGAAAAACCCCAGGAGGAGGAAATTCCAACACAGGCCATGTTGGCTCTAAAGATCTCCAGGAAGCACCGCCCTTGGCGACATCAACCTTATGAATCCTGAAAACCTTACTGCTATGCTCGCTCCATTTGCCTGCATGACCCCCCTCCCCCCACCCTGCTTGAGCCAGATTAACTAACCAGACTAACTGGGTTTACTTACCCAACCCCCCTTTATTGCAGGTCGTAGAATGGATGGAGAAAGGACCGATTGTATCAACCAATGACTACTCCCATATGCCCCCTCCCTGGAATATGAAGGAGCCCTAACACCCTGGGGAGGAGGGAAAACTAATTAACATTTCTTTAGGCTATGAAGTCCTTCCATTGTGCCTGGGGCCAGGGGAATTATGCATAAACATCACCCACAGACTTGGGCTTTCGTCCCGCCTCCAAAAGAGGACATTGCTTTGGACATTGCTTGGATTATTTACTCCTTTGGACATTGCTTGGATTATTTACTGCCCTTTCTTTGTGAGGGCTTCCCTGGTGGCTCAGAGGTTAAAGCATCTGCCTGGAATGCAGGTAGACCCTGGTTTAATCCCTAAATTGGGAAGATCCCCTGGAGAATAAATGGCAACCCACTCTAGTACTTTTGCCTGGAGAATCCCATGGAGGGAGGAGCCTGGTGGGCTACAGTCCATGAGGGCGCAAAGAGTCGGACACGACTGAGCGACTTCACTTTCACTTTCTCTGTGAACCATGTTTACACTACTGAAACTTTAGGGAAAGAGTTAGGGATAGAACAAAGAACAATATGTAAAGGTTTACTTATAAGAACTTTAAATATACTCCTGTTCGTTGGGACAAATGCCAAGCCAAATCAGGAAAACTAATATTTGTGGCTAGCCACACCATCGTCGATTGGGGACCCCATGGTATGTGGTTGTCTAACTGCTCGGATGATATTAACAGCACTGTGTGTGATTATGCTGTAGGTGGCTTGGGGGGTTACTAACACCACGATGGAACATTACCATGACAAAGGACTTCTTGGCTGGCTTGATGGTGGAATGGCATCCCCTCGTCCTGGGATCATCCCCAATAAACATACTGGGCCTCAACAATGGGACATATGGAAACTTGCTGCGAGCAATGAAGAACTTGGAACTTGGACTGGACATTTCACAGGAACCAGTCATAGTAGTCATAATAGTAATTATTTCTTTCACTGTATCAATCATATTTCATACAAGCTTGTATTCCCCTTCCTTTTGTTTTAGCTATAGGAAACTTACAATTCAATAAGACGTTCTGTAACTTGCACAAATTGCAAATTGTATACCTGTCTTAAGAAATGAATCCCTTTTGATTCTTTGATCTCAACGTAACTTGTGGTTACCAGTAAATCTCCAACGGCCCTGGGAAGAAGGTCCCGTGGCCGGGCTTGCTTCCCGGGTACTTACTAAATTACTCTGATGATCTAAATGATTCATTGGATGGCTGATTTTTGGCATTTGGGGTTTAATAGCTATCTGCACCCCTGCTGCCGCCGCTGGCGTTGCCTTACAAACCTCAATTCAAACACATGATTTTATCCAAAATTGGGCTAAATATGCTCATACTATGTGGGCCACTCAGGCTCAGATAGATGAGGATATTCAGGATGAAATACAGGAACTAAAAACAGCCATCAAATGGGTTGGAGATCAATTAACAGATGTACAAAAACAAGTGATATTAAAGTGTGATTGGAATTCTACTCAATTCTGTGTTACTTCTGTTCAATCATAGTGCCTATAACTGGGAGCAAATCAAATTTCATTTACAAAATATTCATGATAATCCCTCTCTGAATGTACAATTATTGCAAAAAGAAATCTTTGAAACCTTCTCTAAAAGTCTGCCCTCATCCACCAATCTGGAAATTTTAGCTGAACAACTAGCTGATGAATTATCTGGGTTAGACCCACGAGGATGGTTTCAAAGCATCACCCACAGCACAGGGTCTGGAACTATAACTCTGGCGATTGTCTTGGCAATTATATTTGTTGTTTACTGTTGCCTTTCTGCAAAAATTTTTAAAACTAAACAAACTCAAATAGCCAGGACCTTTTTTACAAATATAATAAAATAGGGGAAATTGTCAGGGAATGTTTAGCAGTGTGATTCCTGGGTGCTGTGTCCTATCTCTCTTGAGCCCTCTGTTCCTTATCAGTCCCTATCAGGGGCCAGAGGAGCTGGCAAGCTGCTCCCAGGACTGAGATCATAGAGATGGGATGCTTGCATAGGATTTCCTTCATTAGCTTTTCCATTTGGTGAAAGGGATTACTTAGGAGTCCCTTTTGATATGGATCACCTTTTGCCCTTATGGCCTCTATTGCTCCTTGTTTCCTTGGTAACTTGTAAAGTCAGGTCTTTTGATCTTTATCTGAAGAAGCTACCTTGTAATACGGTATATATACTCTTACAGAATTCAATAAAGCACCCTTGCTCCACCAGAGACTTGGGTCCCTGTGTCCTCTCTCTCTCTCTCTCTCTTTCTGGCTAATTCCCTGGAGCATGAAGGCCGGCTGCGTAACCCATGGCATATTAGCCTCTTTCCTTCTTTCACTTTCTTATCGTCGACTCTGGACCACCAGATTCTGGTCCATTAAAGGATCTCAACAGTGGGGGAGTGAGTCTTCAGTGTGAGGGTCACCCCTGCCTGTGCTGGCCCTCTCAGGCATCATGCTGGTGTCTTCTGGACTGCAGACTTCCTGCTGACTCTGCCGTGGCCCCTGCCCCGGGCCTGTCTCCCCACCCATGGGGCCTCTTCCTGGCTATCTTTCTCTCTGTTCTGTTACCCTGAGTGTTCAGAGGCCCTGGCCCCTGCACCTTGGCCTCAGCTGAGCTTCAGGAGCTAGAAGACTCAGGTCTAGTCTCCGCCCCGAGACCCATGTTCTCCAGGTCAGGCCAATGCACGCACTGCAGGGCCAGTAGCAGAGATGGGAACACCACCCAGAAGTCAAGCTTATTGGAAGCTCCCATCTGAGGCCACCCTATCTGTGACCAAGTCTGGGCTCCCCTCACCACTGGGCATCTCCATCTTAACTTCTACCCGCTTTTCCTAGGCCTGCTCTCCTATAGCAGCCCCTCCCAGTATCCCATCACAGTCCCAGTCTGTGGATGTGAGAGTTGGACCACAAAAAAGGCTGAGTGCTGAAGAATCGATGGTTTTGAACTGTGGTATTGGAGAAGACTCTTGAGTCCCTTGGACTGTAAGGAGATCAAAACCAGTCAACCCTAAAGGAAATCAATCCTGAATAATTATTGGAAGGATTGATGCTGAAGTTGAAGCTCCAATACTTTGGCCATCTGATGCAAAGAGCCGACTCATTCGAAAAGACCCTGATGCTGGGAAAGATTGAGGGCAGGAGGAGAAGGGGATGACAGAAGATGAGATGGTTGGATGGCATCACCAACTCAATGGACATGAGTTTGAGCAAACTCTGGGAGATGGTGAAGGACAGGGAGGCCTGGCGTGCTGCCGTCCACGGGGTCGCAAAGAGTCGGACGCGACTGAGCAACGGAACAACAACAAAAAGGCACTTAAAAGGCTTCCCTTCTTGAGGCTTTCCTGGTAGCTCAGTGGGAAAGAATTCACTTGCCAATGCAAGAGATATAGGTTCAATCCCTGATCCGGCAAGATCCCACATGCGGTGGGGCAACTAAGCCCTGTACCCCAACTATTGAGCCTGTGTTCCAGAGTCCCGAACTGCAAGTACTGAAGCCCGCATGCCTAGAACCTGTGCTTCACAACAAAAGAAACCACTGAAATGAGAGAGGCCTGCCCTCCACAACTAGAGTGTGGCCCCCACTGGCCAGAACTAGAGAAAACCCTGTGCAACAATGACGACCCAGCATAGCCAAAAATAAATAAATACAAATTTTAAAAAGACTTCCCTTAACACAGCAACAAAATATAACCCTTGTCCCCGCCCCAGGCTGCCATCACCCTCAGAAGCACAGACTCCTCCTTAGCTCGGCATTCAAGGCCGTACCTGGCCCCTCCCGTTTCTTCTCCCACTCTCTCTCTCACTCACTCGCTCACCCACTCTGATCACTCGGATACACTCACATGTCCTCCATACCTTTGTACAGACTGTTCTCTCTGCCAACAGTGACCTCACCCTCACCTTCTCCAGCTGCCAACTCCTTCACGGCTCAGCACAAGATGGCTCCTCCTGCAAGAAGCCTTCCCTGACCACCTGAGCCCCAGACCACAGTCGAGACCTCCTGCTCCGCGCCTGGTTCCTGACCTGTGCATACCTTCTCCCATGACTGAGGGCCAGTTCCAGGGTCTGGGGCATCTTGCCCTTGACCAGGAGCCCCCCAGGGCAGGGAGTGGGTCAGACCCAGCGTCCAACCACCGCAGGTGCCCAAGGAAAACAGATAAGCAATTTCATGTAGGAGCATCAGCCCATGGGTGTGCAGCCACTTTTGTGACTGTGGTGTCCCCTGGGGTGTGTGTGCCGCAGAGGGTCTGTGAGTGGCTCTGTTCGTGAGTCTGCATCTGTCTACTTTCTACCTCTGTGTGTGTGTGTGTGTGTGTGTGTGTGTGTGTGTGTTCACTGTGACTTGAGCTGGCATTCTGGTCTGGGCTCTAAGCGGAAGCCGTTGGCCCAGAAAGCCACTGGCAGAACCGGAATTGTCCTCAAGCCTTCGAATCCCCGTCTACCGCCCACAACACCCCAGAGGCCTTCCTCCTCTACCTGCGTGGACATACCTGCTGGGTGAGTAGACGCTGGACCCCAGGCAGAGCAGGGCCACCAGGAGAAGCCGGCGGGGCCGGGTCCTCAGAGCGGGACCTGGGCAATGGGGCCTCTGGAGCAGCCAGAGGGATTGACCCACGGCTGGGGCTTTCCAGCTGCGGTCACGAAGGCCGGCCTCCGCCCCACCCCCAGCCCCACCCTCCACCATGAGCCCCACTTTCACTTTCAGCCATCCTCCCCCCGCCCCCCGCCCTGCTCAGAGGCAATCATGCCAACCTTTGATTCCTGCAGCCGTGCGGAGCCCAGCCCAGGCTCAGGTCAGAGTCAGGGGCCCTGGTGGCTGTCTGCTTAAAAAATATTCACAGCCTGAAAGTTGAGAGGTGCATTTCATTTGGTGGGAAGTTTTAGAACTTCAAGCCTGGGAGGCAGCACCTCAAGTACCCTGAGAGAACTGCTCCAAGGAGGGGAGCGGGGGACTGGTTATATTGAAGTTTTGCAACGAAAGGTAGTAGTCTGAACACCAAAAGGCTATTGTTAATTAAAGAAAACCAGATATCCCAAGTCACAGACGTCGGCACTTTTCTGTGTGTGGGAAGACGCAAGGTCTGTCACTGAAATCTTTCCTTTCGTCACACCTCAGCTGTCAGGTCCTCTGCACCTTCGCATCCCGAGCTTCCTTTCCTCGGGACCACCGTCGGGGGTGGCTGTCGTCTGATGGTTGCTAGGCAGCAGGTACTTTTCTCCTTCCTGTTTCCCCTTAGGGCTCACAGGTTCACACTGGAGGGCTGCAATTGCTGACGACTGTGACACCCTTGTTTACTGATACGGCAGGAAATATTCCATTTCTCCTTCCCAGGTGGCTCAGTGGTAAAGTCGCCAATGCAGGCAACACGGGTTCGATTCCTGGGTCAGAAAGATCCCCTGGAGAAGGAAATGGCAACTCGCTCCATTATTCTTGCCTGGGAAGTCCCATGGACAGAGGAGCCTGGCAGGCTGCAGTCCCTGGAGTTGCAAAAGCGTTGGACACAACTTAGCGACTAAACAACAACAATTTCTCAGAGTGAAGGAGAGGATGAGGCGGGAGCACTCTGGGGTCTGTAGGGAGCTAACCCTGCTGGGGACGCTGGGACAGCCTGGAGGAGTCTTTTGGGCCTAGAAAAGAAAACAGCAGTCTCAAAGGCCCTTATTGAATCATCTAACTTCGGAGAAAACAAAACAGAACTTTAGGTCCCACCCTGATGCTCCAGGCTGGTTGCATCTATTTGGGACTTATCATCCCCTGTCTGGAAACCTTCCACCCCCTACACCTGCCCAGAAGACTCCTCACCCCCTGCCCAACTACAAATGCCATCTCAACTAAAGAATACCCAAAACATCCTGCCTGATTAACGTTTCCCTTATCGTGTCCACAAACCTCCCTATAAATCTGGAGCCTCCCTGACCCCTCTCGGCACTCAGCCTGGTCGTTAGGCCAACTGTTGCCCCTCCTTGCCTGAATAAAGGTAATCTACTTCTGTTGAGGCCGTCTTTCCTTTTCTGCCTCGGCCCGAACTATACCTTACACAGCCTGTCCCTCCTGTGGTCAGATTGAGGCCCGAAGGAGCAGGCGCCAACCGGCTGGAAGTGGGCACCCAGCCCACGGCGCCCAAGCCCAGAAGGACCCTTCCCTCCAGGGCGGAATCGTCAGCACCAGTCCTGTGCCCTGCCAAGCTCATCTTGAGAGCCCCGATGCCCTGCCCATGCTAAGAGCCCCGAGGGCAGACGTGGGGGAGCGGAGAGTGGGGAGCGATGCAGCGACAGCACAAGGAACATTGTAAGCCGCTCATCAGGACCTGGGAGAAGGAGGGGACCCCAGAGGACACACAGGATCGCACTCAGGGGCGAGGAGGGATGGAGGGGTCAGCCCGCGAGGGAAGGCGCGGAGGTGGGCCTCAGCCTGATCGGCCACCAGCACACGGCCCACTTCCCCACGGTGGCTCCAGTTAAAGGCATTTAGTGGGAAGGGTCACTGAGACTTCCCAGAAGAGGCAGGCCCTACACCTTCCTGGGGGGATTCCGCTGCTGGCGTCCTAGGGAAAAAACTTAGGGAAAATCCAGGGAGGACAGATCCAGGCCTGTTCACTCTGGCTGGAGCCACAGGGCCGTGGGGCAGAGCAGCGGAGGTGCTCCAGACAGCATCCTGGAGAGAGCAGACACAAGCCTGTGGGCCATCCCAAGGCTGCCAATGCAGACATTCATTTTCTCGAAGTTCTGAGGGCTGCAAGGTCCCAGATCAAGGTGCTGGCAGGGCTGGTTCCTCCCAAGGCCTCTCTCCTGGGCTGTGGACAGCCGTCCTCTCCCTGTGTCTTCACACGGTCACCCCTCTGTGGGTCTGTGTCCTGACCACCCCTTCTCATAAGGCCATGTTGGACTAGGACCCCCTAAAATGGGCTTGTTTTAACTTGCTGTGGAGGTTCCGTCGCTAGGTCATGGCCAACTCTCTGACCCCAGGGCTCTTTAAAGACTTATCTACAAATACAACCACACTCTGAGGTCCTAGGAGTTAAGACTTCAACAGAAGGAAGTTTTGGGGACAAAATCCAGCCCACAGCAGACTGGAAGGCACCCGAGATGCTGCGGCACCTTGCTGTCATCTGCAGACAGACCACGCTGTACCTGGAGATATCAGCACCTCCTCCAGGAAGCCCTCTAGTGTCCTCTTGAGTCAGTAGATCCTAGAGCCCTGGGTTCCCCTCTGTGAGGTGAGGCCATCAGAGTTCCAGCTCAAGCCTGTGAGGCACCGGCTACTTGGGTGAGCCGTCCCCCAGCTCAGGCTGGCCTGCCTGCTGGCTTCCGGTCCCATGTGTCTCTCCAACGGTCAGAGGTGAACAGATCAGAGGGCCAAGCACAACCTTGACAGAAGGAGGGGTCCTCGAAGAGACCACCCAGGACTCTTTGGTGGGAGCCCTGGGACTTTGTGGGGTAGCCGGTCCCCACCCACGTTGCACAGGGTCACCAACTCAGAAAGGCAGAGGAACCCACTACACGGCAGGCGAGTCCAGGTCTCTGCCTCTGGGGACTGGGTCTCCCCTGGGGCCACGGGGGGCACTGCCAGGTCCTCAGTCTGCCCCTCCTGCCCCCCAGCTCAGCGAGGCTCATCTGGGTGCTGGGACCTCCCGCTGTGGGTCACCTCCACTTCAGGGCCCAGGATGGGGGGGAGGGGTTTCTCCCAGAGCTCTTTCCGGCTCCCAGCTGCACCCCACCCCTGCCCAAACCTGTGTCCACTTTTCAGCATGAGGCTGGGATGTTTCTT
This sequence comes from Muntiacus reevesi, assembly GCF_963930625.1. Taxonomy (NCBI): domain Eukaryota; kingdom Metazoa; phylum Chordata; class Mammalia; order Artiodactyla; family Cervidae; genus Muntiacus; species Muntiacus reevesi. Next base: position 63,787,807 of record NC_089263.1, on the reverse strand, counting down.
TTGTCCTATTTCTAGGTTGTTTTCCCCAACTTTCTCAGTAAAATCCCTTCAGAAAAGTCCCAGTCCTGTCTCAGGAGCCTTGGGCGCAGGGCTGGTCTGACCTGGATCAGGAGAAGGCTGGGCCGAGGGGGCAGCTGGAAAGGCGTGCACGGCTGGGGACCCAACGATGAGAACAAGTCCTGCTGCCTCATGCTGGACCACGCCGCCTTCGGAGAGGCAATCCTGAGTCAGCCTCAGGTTCTTGTTGTTGTTCTGTTGCTAAGTCCTGTCCGACTCTATTGCAACCGACCCCATGGACTGTAGCCCACCAGACTCCTCTGTCCAAGGGGATTCTCCAGGCAAGAATACTGGAGTCAGTTGCCATGCCTTATTCAGGGGATCTTCCCAACCCAGGGACGAACCCAGGTCTCCCGCATGGCAGGCAGATTCTTTACCAACTGGGCCACCAGGGAAGCCCAAGGATACTGGAGCAGCTAGCCTATCCCTTCTCCAGTGGATCTTCCCCGCCCAGGACTCGAACTGGGGTCTCCTGCTCTGCAGGTGGATTCCCCAGCTGAGCTACCAGGGAAGCACCCAGCCTCAGGTTACTTCTCCATAAAACGGGGTTGCTGTTGGGATTCAGTAGGCTCACCTCGGCAGAGTATCTGGGGCTCAGAGCAGGAAGGAGAGGGGCAAGGACCACACCACGAGGCCTGCCCGCGTCTTCGAGGCTCCTGGGGAGGAGCCAGGCTACCGCGCGCTGAATATAGGGGCCCAAAGTGCCCTAATTCCACCTTCACTGCTGTGGGGCCTAGGACAGAGCTCGGCCTGGGAACAGGACACCGAGGCTCTGGTCTCTACCCCTCACCGGCTGTGGGCCTGCGCGAGGGGCAGTGTCTGTCTCCGAGCCTGGATCTCTCGAGCCGGATGCTGCGATGCTTAGGTATCCCTGGCCCCGGTCTGCTGGTGGGCGGGGCCGTGGAGACGGGGGCGGGGCTGCCGGTGGGCGGGGCCGTGACGGCGGGGCGGGGCTGCCGGTGGGCGGGGCCGTGGCTGCGGGGCGGGGCTGCCGGTGGGCGGGGCCGTGGCTGCGGGGCGGGGCTGCCGGTGGGCGGTGCATATGCCTGGCACCGCCCCCTGCACCTACCACGCCGTCTCGCGGGTCAGTCGCTGTGGACTCAGCCCGTTCTACTCGTTACGGGGCAGGCCCAGAGGGTGAGGCTGCTCTGCCCGGTCCCCATCGGGCTTCCTCCCTGGGCCCAACTCCCCCGTTCCCCTGCTCCCGGGGCACGACAGGGTCCCGGGACCCCGCTAGTTGAGGCGGCGCCTCTTCCCCAGATCTGCCCTGGTCGATGGTGAGCTCGAGGGTGGCGTTGCGGGCACGCGGGCGCTTAGGTCCCAGGCGCACCGGGAATTCCGCCTCAGCCCGGCTCTTTGTCTTCGCCCGGGAGGGTCGAGGATGAAATCTCAGCACCATCCCCCGCCACACACACACATATTCCACACCCGGAACCCCCCCTCCCCTCGCCTGGGAATGGCTCCCGGCTTGCTCGAGCCCTGGACCCCAATCCCGCGTGTCCACAAGTCCTGGCAAGGCTTTCTGTGAAATGTCTGCCCCCTGCCCCCTTGTGGAGGCGACAGGGAGGGCCAGAGGAGGACGGGAGGGACCTCGAAGGACAGCCCAGTCCCCCCAACCCCCCACCCCAAGAGGAGCCAGCCTGGGCCTGTACACTGGCCACAGGTTTAAAATCACAGCGGGCTGCCTGGCAAACTTCTGCACCTCTGCCTCCCAGCTCTCCTGCGTTGGGGGGGTGGGCTATTTTTAGAAGGCAGGCGGGTTGAAGAAAGTGCCTTATTCATCCTGGAGGTTAGCAAGGCCTCGGGAGAGAACAGAGGGGCCTGTGTCTCCCTCCGCCTCCTCCATGCTGACCCCGACCTGGCACCACCCACTGGGCCTGTGGATTTACTGAGCTAACATTTACTCAGGGCTCCCCCTGCCAGGCCCTGAGCTTCCTCAGGCCTGGGTCAGGCTGGCCAAGGGCAGAGGGCCAGGTTGGGGTGACGGTGGCACACCTGGACACTGAACCCAGGCAGTGGCCAGGCTTCCGGGCCCCAGGTCCTCCCTAACCGGTCAGCAGAGCCAAGAAGCCATGTCACTGGACCACTCGGAGGGACAGGACCCTCACGTGGCTCAGGAAGAGGGGCTACCCAGTCTCCCACATGGACTCTCTGGCTGGCTGGGTGGCTTCCCAACTTCAGGGGTCCTGTGCTAGCTGAGGCCAGCACTAGCCTCGGACACCTCACTTCACACCTCAGTTTCCTCATCTGTACAATGGGACTATGCAAGGATTTAAAGTTTCAAGCTGGGACAGTGTACCCCACCCATGTACCATTCCTGTGTCCTACTGCACCCAGAGTGGGTAAGGGGTGGCAGGAGGAGTCCTGCCCTCAAGGGCCAGCCAGGACTGGAGGACGCTGGTCTCAGCCTCAGCTGGAGTGGAGCGGAGGGTCTCGGCAGGGCGCCGTAGGAGCAGACATGACAACCGCACCAATCACTCCCACATCCAGCATGGAACACACAGCCATCACTCTCGTCTGGTCAGCCTGGGCTCTGAGCAGAGACCCTCGCCTGGAAGGCCACTGGCAGGACCCAAACTGTCCTCAGCCCCTGGAATCCCCACCCAGTGTGCCCACTGACCACCAGGATGAGCCTTTATTTGTGCTTCCCACCGGAGAAGCAGGAGGGTGTCATCCAAACCCTGGGCCGCGGCCGGGAGGGGTGGGGGCGGTGCTGGTGGGCCTGGTGAGGCAGGAGGAGTGGTGATCGGCTGTGCCCACTGGGTGCCCGGGCAGGCCCAGGCCTCTCGAAGCGTCAGCCCAGTCACTCCGGGGCAGAGGCACCCTCTCAGCTGTCAGACCCGGGGGATGGCAGGATCTGGCCGGTCCTTGTCCTACCGCCGGGTGCAGGGGGCCTGGCCCGCGGAGCTGGCACGCTGGTCATCGGCGTCAGCTGGAGCCTCCCCCGGTGCTCCCGGCGGACGCGGCGAGGGGTCTGAGGAAACACGCAGGCCTCCATGTCGGTGGGGCATGCATTTCTGACAGGTTTGCCGGGAGAGGTGTGAGGGTCGGCAGGCCACAAGCTCCCCACCGGTGAGGGGGGAAGGGGGGTCACTGGGTGCGTGGTTCCTGGGTGGGGGGAGGGTAAGGCCAGGCTCCGGGAGCAGGAGAACCTTGGTCCCTGGCACGGCCGACTGGGCGGACACCCGGGGTCCTCCCCAGAGCCCAGGTCTCAGTGGGTACCCTAGGGGCGGGCCCCGGGCAGACCTGCCGGAGGTTGAGGGGACTTTTGGGAGAGGTGCTGGTTAAGGTGCAGACAAGCTCCTCTGGGCCCAAGCTTGGGGAGCGGCGGACCACAAGGGCTGCAGGGCTGGGCTGGGGGCCGACATCAGAGCAGAGGAGGGCAGGCAGGGAGGAGCAGCCCCATCTGAGGCTGAATCCCCCGGGACTGACCCCTCGGGGGCCCAGGGGACAAAGCTGCCCAGGGCACGGCTCACCCCTTAGGCACCCTCCCCGGGGGCCCGGCCAGCTGCTTCTCCTACGCGGCAGACTGGCTCCCGGCTGACCCCTCTCCTGCCCACACGTCCTCCTCCCAAAACTTCCCTGGCCCTGGCAGCCCCTCAGCCTTTAACCAGGGCAACCGCATCAGGACAGAAGCCTGCCACCAGCTTCTGCAACACCCCCTGCCTTGTACCCACACCCTTACCCCTTCCAGGCCCTAGTGGGCAATGCACACTTGTCCCAGAGGTGATGAATTGTAAGAGCGAGGGGAGAGGGGCCGGGACCGGGTGTTGAGAGGTGAGAGCAAGGGTGCACCTGTGTGCCAGGCCTGGGGCCACACCTGGATGAGGGAAACGTGTGTGCAGATGGTGGGGAGGGTGGCAGGGAAGGCCAGGCCAGGCGGTGCCCAGGCGGTAGAAGCTCATGGGGCCGGCGGATGGGCGGGGTGCGGGCTGGCTGGAGGGGTGGAGGACCGGGCGTCTGACTTCTCTCGGAACCCCTACGGGCTGCCCCTCACTCACCAGCAGCAGCCTGGCTCCGGGCGGACCCCCTCTGGGTGCCCTCTGGGGGCCAGCGCAGCTCCCCGCTCTCCACCGCACCCAGCTCGCTGGGCTCCACCACGATCGAGGGCAGCCGCTGGCCCAGCCGAGGGCCCTTCTCCCGGGCACCCACCATGGCCTGCGAGGGGGGTGGGCAGGGGGTCAAAGCAACAGCAGGCCTGAGCTCCCCACAGCCTGCCTCGCCTGTCCTGCATTGTCCATGGGGAGAATGGGGGTCCCTAACCTGCCCAGTCTCCAGGGCCAGGTGAGCTCCTGCGCATGCGTGCACATCCCCCAGAGGGTCGTGGCCCTCCCCCTCCCACCCCTGGAGCTGGGGCAATCAGCGCCCGGGCCACACAGAGCCCACCTGGGCTCAGCCCTCAAGCCCATTTCACAGAAGGGCCTGTGGCGGGAAAGGCCAAGGTCACACGGTGAGCGAGCTCAGGGCTTTGTGCCTCCCCGGCATCAGGCCCGGCTCCTTCCTGGGGTCTCTCTTAGGGCCCTTGGCCTCCTCCCAGCTCGGGGAAGCAGGGAAGCTGTTCCCATGGCAACCTGAGCAACTTCTCTGGGCTCATTGTTCAGTGCCCACAAGAGCGTGCGGGGGCTGCCTCCCCAAGCCCTCCTGGAGCCCTCGGCATCTCCGCCTCCCATTCAAGGCCTTCCAAGGTAGAGGCCCCGAGGCGCCCCGTGCCGTGCCCAGACCTGCAGCCCTGACTCTCCTGGGCCAACCCACCTCCTCCGGTTGGTCGGGCTGGTCCCCTTCCGGGAGCTCCCACCCCAACCTCTTACCCAGGAGGCCGGCTGCTTGCGCACTCTGCCTTCCCCAAAGGCGGTCAAGGCGGGGAAGAGCAGGCCCACGGCTGGCAGGACTTTGCTACATGGCCCTCGCACCTCCCCGCCCCCCTCAGCGGAACCGTCTGAACATGTGTTTCAGTCTACTGTCTGATCAGCCTTTGAACCAAGTACCACAGAGATCCTGAAGTGTGTCACTAGGCTGGGACTTCTGTGGGGTTGGGACAAGACCGGAGACCCCACCATGGCCCAGGGACTGGATCTCCTGGACCCCCCTGCTGGCCTTGCCCGTCCAGGGGCTGTTTCCGGCCCCCACCCCAGAACCACTCTCCCCCTTTGACCCCGCCAGTCTCCTTCGTGCCCTCCTCCCGGAAGCCCTGCTGGGCCCCACCCAGGGCCACTCCTCTGCCCAGATGCTGCGGGAAGATCTGGGCCAGTGGAGTTTGGTGTCCAACCTCTCCACCAGACTCCCCACCCGGAGGGCAACCCCAGGCCCCAGACCGGGCCTCATGCAGCCCTGGGCTGGGCCCCCTCAGTGGCCCGCTGGCCCCAGCAAGGAGAAGAGCCCAACTCCAGACTCAGAGCGGCAGGCCTGGGCCTCGTGGGCAAGAATCCCTTGTCAGCTCCATCAACACCTCCTGGAGAAGCTGAGGTGAGAGCAGGGGACCCTGGACTGACCTCACCCAGCAGAACGCAGACCAACCTGGGTGCAGGCCCTGGGCTCCCCAGGCCTGGTTGGGGTCTCCCCGAGTCTGGAGAGCTGGGCCTTCAACAACTGTGCGCATCAGACTCCTGCGGAGGGGCAAGTGCCTCCCCCACCCAGATGGGTAAACTGAGGCACCTGCTGTCACAGGCAGCAGATCGCAGAGCCCCCACCGCATACATACCTCTGCTGCGGGGCCTCCAGCCTCCTTGTCTGGGCCCAGCTTGGGCGCGGCGGCGGGCTGGGGGCCACTCATGCTGCGGCCGCCGTCCGGCTGCACGAAGACAAGAAGCAGAACCGGGGTGCGTGTTAGGGCCCGGATGTGGCGCCCCGTCCACTCCCGGAAGCCCCAGACCCCCCCTACCCCAGCCCACACCCACCCCAACCCCAGACCCACAGAAACCGCCCAGGCTGGGTCTCCACCTCTCGGCTCCCCGGCCAAGCCACCATCAGGGGGCGCTGGACAGGCCCCACGTCGGGGGCCCTAGGCTGCAGCAGGAGGGTCCACTCCTCCCCGAGAACAGATGCGCCCCCGCACACACCCGAGGCCCCGCCCTCAACCCCCACAGCTGAAGGGAGGCTGACCCCCTGCCTGCCTGTGGCCACTTCCCCTCAGGCCAGGCCCGGGCGCCAGGGAGCCAGGCCAGAGACCACACAGCGAGGGCGCTGGGAAGAGGGGCCCTGCCAGGACTGCTCGGCACCAGACTCCGACGCTCCACCTGCGCCAGGCTGGGCTGGGTCTGGCGGGCAGGCAGCTAACCTGGGTGGCACCGGCTGGGAGGCAGCCTCCTCAGCGCTGGGCAGATGGGGGGTACTGACCAGCCGGCTCCAAGGCTCCCGATGCCCTGCTGGTCGTGGGGGAGGGGTGCTGGGCACACCCAGCAAGAGGTGGGGGGCAGCTATTCCAGGAAATGAGCTCCTTTGACCAAAACCCAGCTCGGGTCAGCTCGGGTCCTGCTGGGACCCAGGGAGGCTAGGTGGTGGGGGGTGGGCCACGGGTAGCACGGGGTCTCCCGGGCAGTGGGCAGCCAACATACCCACCCGAGCCTCTACCCAGTCCCAGAGCACTTGAGAGCCCTCCCCCAGGCCCAAGACTCCGGGTCACCCATTCCTGGGATTCCACCCCAGGATCCCAGAAGCTCAACTGGAGCCCAAGGAAGCCAGGGCCGAGCCCAGGAAAGTGGACTTAGAGATCCAGACAGATGCGAGAAAGACCGGAGGGAGACGCAGAAAGAAACGCACGGGCCACAGAGAGGACGCAGGGATGACAGAACTGGAGGGCGAGATTCAGAGAGACGACAGAAAGAGGTGAGAGATGATGGAGACGCAGGAGGAGAGAGGGCGGCTGATGGAGAAAGACGGTGGAGCCAAGGGGGCTGCGGGCAGCAGGCAGACACCGGAGGGCTGCCTCCCCGCAGCCTGGCACCGGGGCCCCCTGCCAGTGGGGCATCCCCGCAAAGAAGGCTCGGCCACCCACACCTGCAGCGGCGGCCAGGTGTGGCGGCCAGCCCGCAGAGACGCTGCTCGAGCCCAAAGCCCGGCGTCCGGCAGCCCGGGGCTGGCTGTGGTCCCCACACCGTCCCCTTCTCCAGGAAGCGCCGACTCAAACCCACCCCTCGCCCCTTCCTGCTCTCCCAGACGCCGCGCGGGCTCACCGGGGGGCGCAGGCCGGACGAGGGTGGGGAGGGGGCGCGCCCCCCGTCTCTCTGACACTCACCGCCAGCGGATGCTCGCGCCGGCCGGCACTGTCTGCTCCGCCGCTCGCCGTCTGCCCGCCCTGGCTCGCTCCCCGCCTTCCTCCCGCGCGCTCTCCGCCCACAGGCGCTCCCTCGCCCGGCCCCTCGTCCACACTCACGCTCCCAGGTAACATCCCGGCCTCATCTCCCCGCTTGCCAAAACCGCAGGCCCCCAGAACCTGATCCTGGCCACTCCAGGCACACAGCCTCAAGTTTGAGGTTCAGGAATTCAGGGGCAGAATTCAGGGCGACTAGATACATCAGAGCGAGGACACCCTCCAGTTGGAAGGGGGAGTGAAGAGGACAAGGATCACACCTGTGAGGGCCATTGTGTGTGTGGAGGGAGAGTGTCACCACACCAGTCCCCTCTTCATCCCTGATTCCATTCCCGCAGAGGGACAATCAGTCTCATTCAGCCTGGCGTGTAGACCTGATACCTGAGGCCAGGATGCACGCCTGCTGGTCCACCCAGCCTTCCACCATCCACACCTAACAACCACCATCATCTACCCAACATCCAACACCCAGCCCACACCCACGATTCAGCAGCATCCACTTACCCAGGCACTGTCATCTACTATACCGATCTATTCATGTCTCTTCTACCATCCAATCATCATTCAGCCACTAGCCAACCTCAGCCATCTGCCATGCATCCCCCACCACCAATAAACCAACAACTGTCCATACAACCCACCACCTAACTTCCACCATCCAAGTTCCATCCACCATGCACCCATCCACAGTTTGTTGTGATCCACACAGTCAAAGGCTTTAGCATAGTCAGTGAAGCAGAAGTGGATGCTTTTCTGGAATTCTCTTGCTTTTTCTATGATCCAGCAGATGCTGGCAATTTGATCTCTAGTTCCTCTGCCTTTTCTAAATCCAGCTTGAACATCTGGAAGTTCTCAGTTCATGTACTGTTTAAGTCTAGGTTGGAGAATTTTTACCATTACTTTGCTAGCATGTGAGATGAGTGCATTTGCGCTGTAGTTTGAACATTCTTTGGCATTGACTTTCTTTGGGATTGGAATAAAAACTGACCTTTTCCAGTCCTGCAGCCACTGCTGAGTTTTCCACATTTGCTGGCATATTGAGTGCAACACTTTCACAGCATCATCTTTTAGGATTTGAAATAGCTCAACTGGAATTCCATCACTTCCACTAGCTTTGCTTGTAGTGATGCTTCCTAAGGCCCACTTAACTTCACACTCCAGGATGTCTGGCTCTAGGTGAGTGATCACACCATCATGGTTATCTGGGTCGTGAAGACCTTTTTTTGTATAGTTCTTCTGTGTATTCTTGCCACCTCTTCTTAATATCTTCTGCTTCTGTTAGGGCCCTACCATTTCTGTCCTTTACTGAGCCCATCTTTGCATGAAATGTTCCCTTGGTATCTAATTCTCTTGAAGAGATCTCTAGTCTTTCCCATTCTATTGTTTTCCTCTATTTCTTTGCATTCTTCACTTAGGAAGGCTTTCTTATCTCTCCTTGTTACTCTTTGGAACTCTGCATTCAAATAGGAATATCTTTCCTTTTCTCCTTTGCCTTTCGCATCTCTTCTTTTCTCAGCTATTTGCAAGGCCTTCTCAGACAACCATTTTGCCTTTTTGCATTTCTTTTTCTTGGGAATAGTTTTGATCACTGCCTCCTGTATAATGTTATGAACCTCTGTCCATAGTTCTTCAGGCACTCTGTCTATCAAATCTAATTCCTTGAATCTATTTGTCACTTTCACTGTAAGGGATTTCATTTAGGTCATACCTGAATGACCTAGTGGTTTTCCCTACTTTCTTCAATTTAAGTCTGAATTTTGCAATAAGGAGTTCATGATCTTAGCCACAGTCAGCTCCTGGTCTTGTTTTTGCTGACTGTGTAGAGCTTCTCCAGAGAAGGCAATGGCACCCCACTCCAGTGCTCTTGCTTAGAAAATCCCATGGACAGAGGAGCCTGGTAGGTAGTGGTCCATGGGGTCACTAAGAGTCGGACACGACTGAGCAACTTCACTTTGACTTTTCACTTTCATGCATTGGAGAAGGAAATGGCAACCCACTCCAGCGTTCTTGCCTGGAGAATCCCAGGGACGGGGGAGCCTGGTGGGCTGCCGTCTATGGGGTCGCACAGAGTCGGACATGACTGAAGTGACTTAGCAGCAGCAGCAGCAGTGTAGAGCTTCTCCATATTTGGCTGCAAAGAATATAATCAATCTGATTTCAGCACTGACCATCTGGTGATGTCCATGTGTAGAGTCCTCTCTTGTGTCGTTGGAAGAGGGGTTTGCTATGACCAGTGCGTTCTCTTGGCAAAACTCTGTTAGCCTTTGCCCTGCTTCATTTCGTACTCCAAGGCCAAACTTGTCTGTTACTCCAATTATTTCTTGACTTCCTACTTTTGCATTCCAGTCCCCTGTGATGAAAAGGACATTTTTTTTTTTTTGGTGTTAGTTCTAGAAGGTCTTATAGGTTTTCATAGAACCATTCAACTTCAGCTTCTTCGGCATTAGTGGTTGGTGCATAGACTTGTATTGATGGTTTGCCTTGGAAATGAAATGAGATCATTCTGTCATTTTTGAAAATTCACCCAAGTACCGCATTTCAGACTCTTTCATCGACTATGATGGCTACTCCATTTCTTCTAAGTGATTCTTGCCCACAGTAGTAGATATAATGGTCATCTGAATTAAATTTGCCCATTCCAGTCCATTTTAGTTTAGACTGGTTCAAAATTGGAAAAGGAGTACATCAAGGCTGCATATTAGCACCTTGCTTATTTAACTTGTATGCAGAGTACATCATGTGAAATGTCAAGCTGGATGAAGCACAAGCTGGAATCAAGATTTCCAGGAGCAATATCAATCACCTCATATATGCAGATGACACCATCATTATGGCAGAAAGTGAAGAGGATCTAAAGAGTCTCTTGATGAAGGTGAAAGAGAGTGAAAAAACTGGTTTAAAACTCTACATTCAAAAAACCAAGATCATGGTTCTGGTCCCATCACTTCATGGCAAATAGATGTGGAAACAATGGAAACAGTGACAGACTTTACTTTCTTGGGCTCCAAAATCACTGCAGATGGTGACTGCAGCCATGAAATTAAAAGATGCTTGCTCCTTGGAAGAAAAACTATGACCAACCTAGACAGCATATTAAGAAGCAGAGACATTACTTTGCTGACAAAAGTCTGTATAGTCAAAGCTATGGTTTTTTCCAGTAGTCATGTATGGATGTGAGAGGTGGACCATAAAAAAGGCTGAGTGCCAAAGAATTGATGCTTTTGAACTGTGGTGTTGGACAAGTCTCTTGGGAGTCCCTTGGACAGCACAGAGATCAGACCAGTCCACCCTAAAGGAGATCAGTCCTGAATTTTACTGGAAGGACTGATGCTAAAGCTGAAACTCCAATACTTTGGCCACCTGATGTGAAGTACTGATTCATTGGGAAAGACCCTGATGCTGGGGAAGATTGAAGGCAGGAGGAGAAGGAGACAACAGAGGATGAGATGGTTGGATGGCATCACTGACTCAATGGACATGAGTTTGAACAAGCTCCAGGAATATGCCGAAGAACAGGGAAGCCTGGCGTGCTGCAGTCCATGGGATCGCAGAGTCAGACGTGACTGAATGACTGAAAAACAAAAAAATGCATCCATCCATTCACCAAGAAACAGTACACCGTGGAAATACCCTTCAGTCCTATATTAAGTCACCATCCATCTATCCACCATCATTGACTATCTAACACCTTTCCATCAGTATTTAACAACTGTCTCTCCATCTATGGATGATTTATTCGTTCACCACATAGCTGGTTCTGTCACTAATCTACCACTGGTGCTACTAAGTCACTTCAGCCGTGTCCGACTCTGCAGGACCCCATGGACAGCAGCCCACCAGGCTCCTCTGTCCACGGGATTTTCTAGGCAAGAATACTGGAGTGGGCTGCCATTTCCTTCTCCAAATCTACCGCTACTGTCCATTTATCTGAATTTATCCACCACTCACCTGTTAGCCTCCAGCCAGTCAGTCACAGTTAGTTGTTGTTTAGTCACTAATCCTGTCTGACTTTTTGTGACCCCGTGAATTATAGCCTGCTAGGCTCCTCTGTCCCTGGGATTTCCAAGACAAGAATACTGGAGTGGGTTGCCATTTCCTTCTTGAGGGGATTGTCCCAACCCAGGGATCAAACTCTGGCATTGGCAGGCGGATTCTTTACCACAGAGTCACAATTCATCTATCCAGTCATGGATTCATCTATTCAGTCACCAGTCATGCCCCATCCCTAACCCATTCATACTTCTATGAGCCACCATCTACCATCCACCCACTTCTTATCTCTGTTCACCACCCATCTATCCATTCATTGCCCATCTCACGATATCCTCTATCCATACATACATCATCCAGCCATAATTCATTATTCATTCAAAACCCATTCAAGTATCATCCACTCTAGAAGAATTCATCGAGTGCCCTCTCTACACCAAGCATTATTTTAGATGCGGGGGATAGAGCAGAGACAGCAATGAGATCCATCCACCATTACAAACCACCCAGTAATTATCTGTACATCACCCCCCATTCATTATTCACTACTCACTCAATATCATCTTCACTTATCATCCATTCACATCCATTTGCCATCTACCAATATTCTTCCATCAATACATTAAGTCATTGATTTATAATATAGTACTGAGCACCTACCATCCATCTATGATCTCTTCACCATCTTCCCTTCCACGGTTCACCTTTCATGCATCTATATTCCAAGATGTATCTGTCATTTAGCCATCATCCACTCATCACCTAATTGACATCTATCCATCCACTATCTACCTTCCATCTGCATGTTCACAGCACACAGCCCATTATCTGCTCACCCAGCAACTATCCATATTTGCCATCCATGCACCATTCAGCCACCATTTATTTTTCCACCATTTATGATCCATCCATCAATCATATATCCATTCACATTTATCTATTAATACCATCTAGCCATCCATTCTCTGTGCCTAGATCCTTCATAAGCATCCACTATTTATCCTCCATCCACCCATAATTCCATGATTCAGCTATTGAATAAGCATCCACCACTCACCACTTATTACCTATAATGCACTATCTATAGATTATTTCAGTATCAGTCAGACCCAATTCAGTGTCCAAGTTCACCCGCCCTCCATCTATCAATCTATCCACTCATCGTACTTAACTACCATTATAGATTCATCCACCACCCACCATCGTCCGACCATCAGCACCAGTGTCTACCATGCTTCCAGCACCCAGCCAACCATTATGTGTACACCAGCCACCCACCCACGCACACATTCTGCATCCGTCATCCATCCTTTGGTTCACATCCCCATCCAGTCACTCATCCCCCACCAGCCATCTATCCACTGAGTGACTTACCCATCCACCATTCTGCCATGCATTCATCTATCACTCTTATATTTGTGCCATCCACACACATAAATATAAGTAAATCTTTCTCACTTCTCTTTTTCCACCACCCATCTCCACCCTTCACCCATCCACTCATCTTTTCACCAGTCTCCTGTCCATGCATTCATAAACTAAGCATTTATTTATTAATAACTATTAATATTAAACATAAATATTAAATACTACTCAGTGCTAGTGCTGGATTCTGGAATCAAGATGAATAAGATCCCATCTATATTCAGTCTGATAAATTCAGTCTGATCGTTCAAAAAAGGGAAACATTATAATAGCCAAGACATACAACCTAAATGTCCGTCAACAGATGAATGGATAAAGAACACACACACACACACACACACACGTGCGCGTGCTAAGTCGCTTCAGTTGTGTCCAGCTCTGTGGACTATAGCCCGCCAGGCTCCTCTGTCATGGGATTCTCTAGGCAAGAGTACTGGAATGGGTTGCCAAGCCCTCCTCCAGGGGATCTTCCCATCTCAGGGATCAAACGTGTCTCTTATATCTCCTTCATTGACAGGTAGTTGCTTTACCACGAGCACCACCTTGGAAGAATATATATACTGTGGAATACTACTCAGCCATCAAAAAGAAGGAAATAATGTAACCTGCAGCAACATGGATGGACCTAGAGATTGTATACTAAGTGGGGTAAATCAGACAGGGAAGGGAGCATCATATGATGTCACCTATTTGTGGAATCTAAAAGACGATGCAAATCAACAGATGTAGGAAACAAAAACACACTCACAGATACAGAGAGCAGACTTGTGGTTGTGGGGGTGGGGAGGGAGGGAGTGGGAACCTGGAGTAGCAGAGGCAAACTATTACATCTGGGATGGAGAAACAACAAGGTCATACTGTGTAGTGGAGGGAACTGCAGTCAGTGTTCTGTGACAGACCATGGTGGAAAAAAAATATATATATATGCCATTTCCTTCCCCAGGCGATCTTCCCGACCCAGGGATCGAACCTGGGTCTCCTGCATTGCAGGCAGATGCTTTACCATCTGAGCCACCCTACCTTGATATATATATATATATATTCATCTGGATATCTGGGTCACTTTGCTCCACAGAAGAAATTAACACAACATTTTAAGTCAACTATACGTCAATAAAATAATTTTTTTTTAAACAATGGACCAGGTCAGAGAATGATCGGTGTAAAAATGTGTGTTGTGTCTGAATCGCGGTGTGTCCACCCTCTGGCCACGGCGTGGCTGCAGCTCTTTGCACAGGTTTCCAAGGAGGAGGACGCGGGAGGCGGCGTCAGGGCAGGATCAGCAGAGGCCTGATCTGGGCAAGGAAGCTGCAGTGTGGGCGACCCGATGATGGTGAGGGTGAGAAAAGAGGTTGGCAGATACGTTGCGATGCTGGGAGGAGCGGCCAAGGGACTGGCCCCTGGTGATAGCGGGGAGCTCTGGGAGGGCTTTAGGCAGGCGGGTACCCCGCTCAGCTACGTGCTGAGACGGGACCCCTATACACACATCCACCGCCTCACTGGACAGACCCTGAACCTCAGGGATGGCGGGGGTGCTGCTTTAGGGTCAGGCAGCAATGCTGGGGCAGGCTCTGTGGCTGCAACTACAGCATCGCAACACCCTGGCGCCCTGTGTCAGGAGCGTGCGTGCTGGCATGCCCCCCCACCCCATCCCCCCAAAGGCCATGCCACTTCCTTCCCACCCGGGCGGGATTTTCTCTCCCTCCGCTTTAAAGAGGGTGCCAGCTGTCACCCAAAGCGCTGCCTTTCACCCAAGGTGTTAGCCGACACGGGCTCCTAAGAGGGCTCTCGGGAGTGCTCAGGGTCCCTGAGGTTCAAAGCCCTGGTGGAGGAGCAGCGGACTGGGGTCGGGGAGCCTCTTTAAGGACAGACCTGGAGGCCCAGAGCTGAGCCCACAGCGTCCCTCTTTGGGGCCCATCTTTGCCCCCAGCCTCCAATTCTGCCTCTCCCCCTCCCTGCTGCCCTCCACCCTGGGCCCTTCTCCACTGCGGACAGACAGAGCTGGAGGCGGGAGCTGTGTGTCCCGGTGGCGCCCAGCCTTTGCTGCGTGCCGTCGGGAGGCCCTGCCTGCCCTGGGCCGTGGTGTTCCTGCCAATGCAGTAAGAGAATGTTGTTCCAAATGAAGAGGAAGGACCAACCATCCCTGAGGCTCCCTGGCCTCGGCGAGGCTGCAGTTCTCCTCCTCCCGGCCCCTCCCCTACACGCACCCTCCAAAGCTTGAATGGAGGTGACGGCACCGCGCTGCTGCGGGCTCTCAGGGCGGGTGGAGGCCTGGCTCTGGGCCAGGGAGGCTTGCTCTTGGCGCCCTCTTGTGGCGATTCTGGAGTAAAACATCCCAGACTTCTGCGAGGGCCACACAAGAGCAAAGAGGAATTTCGGTGTTAATTTAATGTGAGCACCGTGGTCCAGGGCTTCCCTGGTGGTTCAGACAGTGAAGCATCTGCCTGCAATGCAGGAGACCCAAGTTCGATACCCGGGTTGGGAAGATCCCCTGGGGGTAGGGCAGTGGCTACCCAATCCAGTATTCTTGCCTGGAAAAGCCTGGTGGGCTACAGTCCCTGGGATCAAAGAGTCAGAAACCAGGGAGAGAGGAACACGTCTCCCTTTCACCTCCTCACGTGCTGATCCCTTGTGAGAGGCAGGGCCAGGACAGAGTCCCTCCGCCCTCGGTGGGCTGCTGGGCGGAGGGTCCTAAGTAAATGACCCCAAGGGAGGAGTGGACGGGGCCCTGGAGATGGGTTGACAATGAGGCAAGAGAGCAGTCCTGGCCGGAGCTGGAGGGAAGGGCCCTGAGGAGGGATTTCCAACCGTCTAGCTCCAACACTGAATCCCCAGCCCCTAAATTAGACGGACTGACCTCACAATGTTTCTGGACATTTCTCTTTAACGTAAACAATCCGATTTCAACCTTTTAAATGCAGCAATAAGGTAATCACACCAATAGAGGCAGCCCCAGGAGGCACCGGCGCCCTTCCCAGCGTCTCCAAGACCCCAGGAGCCGCCGACGTGGCCATCAGTCCCATCACAGCACCCCTCGAGGCCTGCGACGTGTCCACCCGGGCTGAGCGCCGCGCCGGGACAAGTGGGGGTCAGATCCCCCGGGGACAAGGCGGGAACAGACCCCCCCCCCCACCAGGACAAGTAGGCGCTGGGGGAGCCTGTCCTCCCAGAAAGGCTGCAGTGCGGATGGGTGGGGGGGACCCGGATCTGCCCCCAGACCCGAGCTGCCGTCCTTGACCTGCACGGCGGCTGCGCTGAGCCTGACGCGAGACCAGGCAGGTTGGGGTCCTGAGACAGGCGTCCGCCAGGCAGGCCGGCCGACGGCCGCAAGGCTCTGGGGTGCGGGCGGGGCCGTCCCTGGGGCCGCGGGCCTTCTCTCGAGCGCCCGCTCCACCCCGAGATCCTGCGCGGCCCCGGCTGCTCGCGCCCGCGAGCCGGACTCGGGACAGGCAGGTTGCGGGCGGCAGGCCCCGCTCCGACGGTGGGGGCGGGCGGCGGAGGAAGCGCCCGGCGCCGCCGGACACGCGCCCTCGACCTGGACGCGGGCGGCCCGGAGTCTGTCTCCCCGTCTGTCTCTCCGGGTCCCCGGCCCCCGTCTCCCCCCACGGGGCAGGGCGGGGATTCCGGCTGCGGGAGCCAGAGCGGGGCTCGGGCCGACCTTCCTTCCTCGCTCAGCGCCGCCGCCCTGGCCCGGCCTCAAAGACGGAGGCTCGGGGAGCGCGTGGCCTGGGAACCCGAGGCGGAGCCGCCGGGCGCCCTGACACCCCGCCCTCCGGCCGAGGAAGGGCTGGCTCCCCATTTCAGAGCCCCGGGGTGCTCGCTCGCCACCCGCTACCGCGACCCGCGCAGGAGCTCCGCTCGGGAGGACACGGGCGATGCGGGTCCGGCTCCACCCGCCGCGCCTGGACAGGTGACCTGCGACGGGGGCGGGGGTGGGGGGCTGACGGAAGCGAGAGAGGCTGCGCAGGTCCGGGAGGGCGCCGCGGGCCAAGGGGCGAAGGGCCACTGCGGGGTCCAGAGTGCAGGCCACCGCGGAGCTGACCGAGGCCGCGGCCGCAGGGCCCACCCGGTCATCCCGGCCGCAGGGCTCCGCCCGCAGAAGGGCCGCTGTTAGCGCCTCCCCGCCTTCTGCCTCGCCGCAGCCCTCCACGCCGTCCGCAGGGCGAGGACGGGGCTGGGCAGGGCTCCGGGTCCTGGGTTTTAGGCTCTGAGCCTCCCGAGGACCCGCCCACGGCCAGGAGCAGAGGCCAGCACCCAGCAGGCCTGCAGCCCGGAGGCTCCGGGTGTTGCCGCATGTGGCCACCCCCGGCACCCCAGCTCAGCGGCAGTTTCTGCCTCACAGATCCGGGGGCGGATTGCTCTCCAGGTGCATGTGCTCCACCTGCCTCAGTTGCGTCCGACTGCAGCCCGCCGGGCTCCTCTGTCCACGGGGATTTTCAGGCAAGAACACTGGAGTGGGCTGCCATGCCCTCCTCCAGGGGATCTTCCCGACCCAGGGATCCAACCTGCGTCTCTTACGTCTCCTGCATCGGCAGATGGGTTCTTCTAGTGCTGCCTGGGAAGCCCACCGGCGCTGGGACATTAGCAATGACTGTCCTGAGCCCCATGTGTGCTCAGCTCCTAAGCTGAGTCCGACTTTGCGACCCCACGAATTGCAGCCCGCCTGGCTCCTCCATCCATGGGATTCTCCAGGCAAGAGTGGGTTGCCATTTCCCCCTCCAGGGGATCTTCCTGACTCAAGGATCGAACATGCCTCTCCTGCGGTCCTGAGCCCCTTTGCATAATAAGCAGAAAGTTTAAAATATGTGCCCTTTTATGCATGTATACGTTGGTACAGCATTGAAATGTTCTGGAAGCCCAGCGATGTTTTAGCTGAGCCTGCATGTCTCTTCCTGCGTACAAGTCATGGTTTGGTGCTTTGCCAAGCTCATGTAATCTTGGAAACTCTGTGAGATGGTATATTATTATCTCACTCTACACATGAAAAGACCAGGCACAGAGAGGCTGAGGAACCTGCCCGGAGTCACAGAGCTTCGAGGCGGGGCTCTGCTTTGAGTGGGCACGTGAGACCTGCTGCAAACCCCTGGGCTAGGCTGCTGTCCTGGGGTGTGGGGCTGGGGCGGGCAAGGCGGCACACCTCGCCCCACACATCCATTTAACACTGTTGGGCCCCAGCCTGGTCGGGGCCGCCCAGCCGGCTAGGTCCTCCAGACATCACAGCAGCCTGGAATCAAGGGGCTCCGACACCGAGACCAGAGACCAGAGCGGAAAGCGGCCTGCCCCAGGGCTCCCAGCACAGACCCCAAGCTGGGGCTTGAGTCTTCCTAGCCCCTCCTGCCTTTCAAGGGGAGCCCTGGAGTCTTCCCTCTTCCCCCCACCATCCCCACCCCAGGGGCGGACAGGATGGATGGACGTTAAGTCCTTGACCTCATGGAAACTGCCCACTCCCCCCTCCCTCTCGGTTTACTGGTTCTCCGCAGCTGAACTCTAAAAGTGGCTACAGTGGGATGTCCCTGGCAGTCCAGTGGTTAAGACTCTCCGCTTCGACTGCAGGGGATGTGAGTTCGACCACTAATGGGGGGCTAAGGGCCCACAAAGTGTGAGGACAAAAAATTTTAAATTAAAAAAAAAAAACCACAGCCCCTGAGTGACCCCACCCCCGCTCCACGCCTGGGGGCAAAGCCCTGACTGTGGCAGGAGCAAGCCCTGAGCAAAACCGAGGTGGGGCCGGTGGGGAGCAGGCGACGGCCGTCTCCTTTCTGGGACCCAGCCCTGCCTGCTGGTGGGCGCGGAGTGGGGTTCAAGGCCTGGAGGCCCGGCGGAGCTGCAAGCCCAGGCCTGGTCACCGGTCTCCCCGACCCCAACGCCACCCCCACCTCCGGCTGGACCTTCAGCCACGGGGCCACCATTTCCTCCTGTGTCCACTCACCACGTGCCAGGGTGAATCAGCTGCTCGGGGCGCACCTCGCCAGTGGGAGCAGAGACCCCCTAACCCCATGCCCCAGGGCCCCGCGCTCCGGGCCCTTCCCTAGTTGGGCGGGAGGGTGGGGGAAGGCTGGAAGAACTGCTGGGAGGGGTGACCAGGCAGCAGGCCCCATGAGCCAAGACCCCGACTCAGGGGAGTCAGCAGGGGACTCGCCCCTGGGTCGTGAAGGCCGTTGTAGGGAGATTATCCCTGAGCTCGGCTAGCAGGTGCGGAAGGCGAGGGGTGGGGTGTTAGCTCCACCGCAAAAATAGGAATTTTAACGGTAATATAGATGACACCACCCTAATGGCAGAAAGCAACGAGGAACTAAGGAGCCCTTTGATGAAGGTGAAAGAGGAGAGCGAAAAAGTTGGCTTAAAACTCAGCATTGAGAAAATGAAGATCATGGCACCCGGTCCCATCACTTATGGCAGATAGATGGGGAAACGATGGAAACAGTGACAGACTTTATTTTCTTGAGTTCCAAAATCACTGCAGATGGTGACTGCAGCCATGAAATTAAAAGACACTTGCTCCTTGGAAGAAAAACTATGACAAACGTAGACAGTGTATTGAAAAGCATAGACATTACCGACAAAGGTCTGTCTAGTCAAAGCTATGGTTTTGCAGTAGTCATGTATGGATGTGAAAGTGTGAAAGTGAAAGTCCTTCAGAAGTGTCCGACTTTTTACGATCTCATGGATTATACAGTCCACGGAATTCTCCAGGCCATAATACTGAACTGGTAGCCTTTCCCTTCTCCAGAGGATCTTCCCAACCCAAGGATTGAACCCAGGTCTCCCACATTGCAGGCAGATTCTTTACCAGCTGAGACACCAGGGAAGCCCAAGAATACTGGAGTGGGTAGTCTATCCCTTCTCCAGCGGATCTTCCTGACCCAGGAATCGAACTGGGGTCTCCTGCATTGCAGGCGAATTCTTTACCAACTGAGGAAGCTGCATGGATGTGAGAGATGGACCATAAAGAACGCTGAACGCCGAAGAATTGATGTTTTTGAACTGTGGTGTTGGAGAAGACTCTTGAGAGTCCCTTGAACTGCAAGGAGATCAAACCAGTCCATCCTAAAGGAAATCAGTTCTGAATATTCATTGGAAGGACTGATGCTGAAGCTCCAATACATTGGCCACCAGATTCAAAGAGCCAACTCATCAGAAAAGACCCCGATGCTGGGGAAGATTGAAGGCAGGAGGAGAAGGGGCTGACAGAGGATGAGCTGATTGGATGGCATCATCGACCCAATGGACATGAGTTTGAGCAAGCTCCAGGAGATGCTAAAGGACAGGGAAGCCTGCTGTGCTGCAGTCCATGGGGTGATAAAGAGTCAGACACGACTGAGCGATTGAGCAACACCAACAGAGGTGACGGAGAGTGGTTTAGGAGGAGTCTTTTGTGCTTAGTCTGCCTGTTACCTCCCTTACTCCTCACAAATTTGGGAGGTGGGAACGTGCAGCAGGGGAGGGGGATTGGCTGTCAGATGTGATCATCCCTCGGATTCCATCAAGTGAAGGGGGGACTGGCTGGGGCATGTCCAAGCTAGATGTCCTCCCAGAGGTCCGGGCTCCCCCCTCCCCTTCTCACTCAGCTCTGGGGGACTGAGGGGAGTAGGCGGGAGGCGAGTGCTCACCAGGGCCCAGGGCAGAGGCCCTGAAGCGAAAACAGCTCCTGGCGGACCCCAGGCTCGATTGTGGGACAGAACGGCATGGAGGCCCCTGGCCTGGCGGTTCTGGGTCCTCGGGTCTGGGGTGCATTTGTAGCAAGTTCCCAGGGGTTAGACGGAGCCCTGGCCCCTCCATCCACTCCCTGTGTGCCCCCAGACAGGTCTCCCACCCACTCTGAGCCGTGAGCTCCTTGTCTGCACGGTGGGGAGGAGGACAAGCTGTGTGCAGATGAGTGTGAGGCCCTGTGGAAGGTGCTGGCACATAGACAGCGCCAGGGCTAGCGTTCCTCGTGGAGGTTTTGTTTCTTCCCAGGAAGAAGCCCCCAGCCTGGGCTAGAAGGAAGCAGGGAAGGCAGCACAGCGGTGGGCCAGGGTGCCTGGGCTCGGAAGCAGGCCCTGCCACATCCCGGCAGTTACTTGGCCTCACCCAGCCTCAGTGTGTGCCTCTGGGGAAATGGGGTGACTCCTGGCCTGCCTCATCGGGTTCTTAGCAGGCTAGTCTGTAAAGAGCTGTGCTTGCAGTCTTTGCTCTGACACCTTGAAGTCTCCACGGAATCCCCCACCCCACCCCACCCCACCCCACGCCTCCTCCCTGACTTCCTGGTCAGGCCTCCACACCAGCAGAGAGTAATTCCCTCTGGCAGGGCAGTGCTGTAGGCCCTGAGAGGGGTGGTTGAGTCACTCAGCCGTGTCTGACTCTGCGACCCATGGACTCTAGCCCACCAGGCTCCTCCGCCCATGGGATTTCCCAGGCAAGAATACTGAGTGGGTTGGCATTTCTTTCTCCAGGGGGATCTTCCTGACCCAGGGATGGAGCCCAGGTCTCTTGCATTGCAGGTGGAGTCTTTACCAACTGAGCTGCCAGGGAAGCTCCTAGATTAAAGGCTCAAGAGGGCACTCTTATCCTTGAGGGAGTGGGGAGCCACCCATGCAAGAGAGAGCTGCGGGCAGAGCCCACCTTCGGGAAGGTGTGCGTGGCAGCCATTGGCTGCCCCCAGCCAGTGGGTGGGGGACTCCTGGCTCCAGGGGTGGGGGCAGGGGGAGAGGGGGCCGCCTCCTTCTCTCGTCTTCCGCCGCTGTCACTGCCGTTAGCTCCGGCCTGGTCGTGTGACCGGGCGAGCTGCACTCAGGTCCCCGGCGTGGCAGCACACCTGTGACCGTGCTGCAGTCTCCCTGTGACTCTGCCAGTCAGGGTCTCCAGCCCCCTTTCAGACGGGACTCTGGGCTCCCAGAGTCGGCCGGGGTCACGTGCCCCCACCCAGCGCTCGGAGCACCCCGCGTGGGCAGCTGCGGAGGACGGCTGGAGCGGGGCTCAGTGTCTTTAGATGCAGAGAACATTCCAGGTGGCAGTGGGGCGTTTCCTGCAAGGATGTGCCTGGGGGACCAGCGGGGCGGGCGCTCGCAAACCAGGTCTGGGGCGCTGCCCCCCCGACTCTGTCCTGCACACACATCCAGGGGGCACTTTCTCCGGCCCACCCTTGGCAGAGGACTGGCTCATGCCCCTGACCTTCAAAGTCCTCCATGTCGTCAGCTGGAAGGCCGACAAAGAGGAAGAGAAATACCCTTCAGGAAGGGCTGTGGCCTAGAGAGCCGGGCAGCAGGAAACCTCAGGAACCACTGGCGGGGTCACCGTGGTCGAGGGACCCAGGCGGCCACTGGCAGGGAAGACTAGGTCGCTGGGCCTAGCCGCCAAGACCTGGCCACGCACACGCAGGCCTGCCCGCCTCTCTGCTGGTCCGCCTGGGCCGCCTTCGGTTCCCGCTCTGAGCCGGGGAAGCCTCACAGGGCTGCTTCTGCTTCCTTTCCATTCACTTCTCAGTGTCCTGGCGACAGGGGTCACCCCCATCTGCAAGGCAATCCCCGCCTCATCACTGTCAGCACTGCCTCCCAGGCCCTCACTCTCTGAGACGCTCTCTTTCCACTCCTCTGTGCGCAGCTCTGTAATCTGTCCCTGGACCAGAGAGGACGCTCGGGTGACAGTCTTGGCTGCTGCTATTTCTTCGGCATGTGGCATCCCAACGGGGATCGAACCCTCGCCCCTGGCACTGGGAGCATGGAGTCTCAACCACCGGACTGCCAGGGAAGTCCCTGTTTTATTTTTTTAATGTCTCCATGGAATTCCAAACTTTGGAGATACCATTATGTATCTATTTGTCTATTGAAGGACACTTTCGTTTTCATTATTTTAATTGTAAGTAACCGGGTCATGAGTGTTACTGTACGTGGGACTGCACTGATCAGAGTCCCAGCAGAGGCACACAGAAGCGGATGAATCCAGGAAAGCATAAAAGCGGGTTTATTTCCTGGGGTCTCAGCAGGATCCCGGACACTGGGGGAGGGATGGTGGCTCCCGAAGGCAGTGACAGGTAGGTGGGGGAGGGGCCGTGGGAGGGAGGGGTGGCTGGACCCTGGGGGCAGGTGTGTCAAAGAGAGGGGCCCGGGGCAGGCTGTGGGTGCAACTATGGGATAGGGGCTGTGGGGCCGGGATCCCAGTCTTCCTCTTCCGAGCTACCCCCGCCACGGGTACGGCTCGTCTGGGGCACAGAGCAGGCAGAGAAGGGTGGAGAGTGGCCCTGGAGGGGCATCCACCCCACGGCCTTCAGCATCCACCCCTCTCCCCTGGGGGACGTGTGTCCTCAACTCAGGACACACGGGCTGCACCAGCCTCTGATCACCCGGCTGCACCAGCCTCTGATCACCCTGGGTGATAACAACCGAGGAGGGGGCCGGCCTGAAGCTGGAGGCACCCCTCCCCAAATAAGGTCTCAGGGGGTGGAGCCAGACAGCTGAGAAGAACACAGCCACCCCTCCCCCCTGCTTGCTGGGACAGAGTCTGCTTCTGACATGTTCTGCAACCACTGAGCCCTGGGTCAGCCCTTCAGCAGCAGTTTTTTTTTTTTTTCTTTAGTTGCAGCTTTATCTATTTACTGGCTGTATTGGGTTTCGTTGCTTCGAGGGCTTTTCTCTAGTTGCAGCAAGCGGGGGCTGCTCTCCAGTTGCGGTGCGTGGGCTTCTCATCGCGGTGGCTCCTCTTGTTGTGGAGCGCGGGCTCTAGGTGCACGGGCATCAGTAGCTGCAGCTCACAGGCTCACTAGTTTTGGTTCATGGGCTTAGTTACTCCATGGCATGTGGAATCTTCCCCGACCAGGGATCAAACCCGTGTCCCATGCATTGGCAGGTGGATTCTAATCCACTGTGCCACCAGTGAAGGCCAGCAGTGCTTATTTTTTAGCCTTTGGGTGGGATGACCCAAACTTTTGTTCCCTCGGGACCTGAGTGCTTTCCAAGCCCATCTTTAAGGAGCGCCCTTCCTTTTGCCCAGTAAGAACCATTAAGCACCACAGTGAAATCCCAGGGCGCCACACGTAGTCCACCTGGCCCCAACACGTAGCGCCAGTTGGGATCCCCTCTGATGACTGGTATCAGTATGCCCTTCTCTGCCTGCTGGTTCAGTGGCATGAGGAACCAGAAGTACCCAGTTGGGGGAGGAGACAGCCTCAGCTTTAATTCATCCAAAGCATGAATGCGTTTCCTGATGGAGACATTCCTTTCTTGGACACTAGTCCAAGGTCACAGGAAGGAAAGCAAAAATTCCTCCAGTGTGTTCTTTGGTGTAATTGTGGGAGGGCCGACTCCCACCTCCCACTGCTGGATTCCTGGACCCAGGCGTCTGGTCTGTGGGGGAAGGGCACCCTGTAATGCCTGGTTGGTCAGGCACGCCCCACACCCTGGAGAGCAGCACTTACACCTTGCAGGGTGTCGTCTCTCACCCAGCGCAGTAACGAGTCTTCTGCAGACCAGCCCACCATTCTCCCAGGCCAGTTGCTTCTGGAGGATGGGGCATGGGGTAAGTCTCTGGGCAGGAGCTCTCTGCCTCACTATCTTCATCAGAAAATGAGTCCTTCAGCCCAAGGCGATGTTGCCTGGGTTGCCATGGTGATGGATAAATAAAGCATTCTCTGAGTCCACAAATGGTGCTGCCGGTAGAAGGAATGTGACCGGAAAAGCCTCACCTGAAATAGGCAAGGGCAAATTGCTGCCCTTTCCATGATGAAAGAGGTCCTATGTTATCACGCTGACCACCAGCCACCAGACTGGTCCCTGTGGGAAATGGCACCAATTAGGAACTCAGTGTGGGTCCCCGCTGGTGACAAGGTGGACACTCAACCATGATGGAAGCCAAGTCAGCCAGGGTGAGGGTCTGTGTGGCTGAGTCCCTGCATAGACTCCATTTCTGCCCTCTTGGTCACTGGTACATGGACCTGTCGCTCACTGGGGCAGGGGAGGGGAGAGGCTGACGTCCTCAGAAACAGACTGTCTTGTCCACTCGACACTTGAGAACTTCCTCCATGGTAGATGTCCTTCGGTGTGTATTCATTCTCGCTTCATGCCCTTTCTGACAGTTAGTTCCATCTGTGTGCCTTTCCCCCAGATCGCCAAGAAAAAGTTCATTCTTTCCAAGTCTCTGATCAGCTGGCCAACCTGTTAGCCACTGCCCAGGAGTCCACACAGCATCGATATATTTGCTTCCTGGAAGAATTGCTCTTCACCATAGTCTTTTAGGGCTTGTCCTGAGTGTGTCTGTAAAGCCACAGCCATCCTTCTCTGGTGGGAGTCACCACACCAGCCAGACCAGTCTTTAAACCAGACACACACATTTTTGTCCTCCATTGATTATCACAACACTTCCCCTGGGAGCATAGCTGTGGGTTTTTGAAGAGTTGGTAGAACCAGAAGCAGATACCAAGGAGTCTTAAGTCACCTACTCATGAAGTTTACTTGTTCCTTCCAAGTCTGTTTGGGATCACTTCATTTTACAATGGAATGTTATGTACGTATCTACATTTAAGATTTAGTAGGTAAGACAATATCTATTTTAGGATGGACATCTTGAGTCATCATTTCTTGGTTATCCATGGTTAGGCATTAAGTCTCCATCTAGATCCAACAGCAAGCCAGGAACAGTCCTCGAAATGGAGAAGAGTCGTTGGCAGAAGACGACATGGTCTGCAACTTCCCTGGTGGTCCAGTGGTTAAGAATCCACCTGCCAATGCAGGGAACCCAGGTTCAGTCCCTAGTCCAGGAAGAGTCCACTTGCTAAGGGGCAACTAAGTCTGTGCAGCACGTGCTGAGCCCACGTGCCACAATGATGGAAACCCCCACGCCTTAGAGCCCATGCTCCACAGCAAGAAAAACCCTGCGTGCAGCGACAAGCACCCAGCACCACACTCTCCCCACAGACACACAAACCAACCCAGGGTCTGCTGGATCTTGGGCCTTAACTGCTTATGTGGCAGGGGAGTTTGCACCAAAGCCTGGACCTGCACTGTTCGGAACCCACTTTTTCCCTGGGTTTCACTCACAGTTGACAGTCTTCATGGGTACTCAGTAAATGAATCAGAGGACTTTACTCAAGTAGTAAACATGTCTAGAAAAGCCAAAGAAGGGAACCAGGCACTGTCCCTCTGCCTTCTTGGTGGACCTTCATATATCTGAAAGCATCTTCATTTCCACCTTCATTTTCGAAAGATACTTTTGCTGGGAATAGAATTCTAGGGTGGCAGTTATTTTGCATTTCTTTTGGTACTTTGAAGATGCCATTCCAATGACATGTCTTCTCATTTACACAATTTCCAATGAGAAATTTGATGTCATCTTTGTTCCTCTGCACATAATGTGTCTCCCCGCCCCGGCTAATTTTTTCTCTTTATCAACAGGTTCTAAGCAATTTGATCATGATGTGCTTTAGTATTACTTGTTTGTCTGGGGGATTTTCTTATTTTTTCTCATGTTTCTTATGCTTGTGTTTCACTGAACCTCTCGGATTTGTGATTTATGGGTTTCATCGAGTTTGGAAATTTTTCAGCCATGATTTCTTCAGATTTTGTTTTCTGTCCCTTCTCTTTCTTGTTCTTCTCCTTTGGGACCCCAATCCATATATTGGATCACTTGATACTGTCCCACAGCTCACTGATGTTCATTTAATTAAAGAACTTTTTTTTTTGTCTGTTCTGGGTCTTCACTGTGGCATGCAGGCTCACTAGCTGTGGTCTGAGCTCTGGAGTTGCTATGCACAAGCTTAGCTGCCCCATGGCTTGGGGTTTCTTAGTTTTCCCACCAGAGATCAAACCCGAATCTCCTGTACTAGAAGGCAGACTCCCAACCACTGGACCACCAGGGAAGCCCCTTAAATTCTTTTTTTTTTCCCCCTTGCTTTTTAATTTTTTTTGGATAAGCTCTACTGCTGTACCTTCACATTCAGTAATATTTTCTTACATGATGTCTAAGCTGGCATTAATCCCATACAGTATGTTTTTCATCTCAGAAAGTATCGTTTTAATCTCTGAAAATTCTATTAGGTTTTTTTAAAAGTCTTTTATGATTCTACTAACGTTTTGAACATGTGGAATACAACTGCTTTAGTGTCCTTCTCTGCTAATTCTAACATCTGTGGAAGTTCTGGGTTAGTTTTGATTATTTGATAATTCTCTTCATTGTGGGTTGAGTTTCCCTGACTGTTTAAATGCCTAGAAGTCTTTGAGTAGATATGAGACATTGTGATTTTATCCTTTTGGGTGCTGGATATTTTTGTGTTCCTATAAATTTCCTGGAACTTGGTTCTGGGATGCAGTTAAATTACCCGGAAACAGTTTGATACTTTGGGGTCTTGTTCTTATGATTTGTTAGTAGGCAGACCTGGAGCAATCCTCAGTCCCAGGCTAGTTCCCACACCCAAAGCACAAGCTTCTAGGAAATTCTGCCCAGTACTGAATGATCGAGCTTTTCTAGTTTGGCTGGTGAATAACAACACTGGTTCCAATGTATGTGAGTACCAGGCACTATTTCCTGTAGCCCTTTTGAGTGGTTCTTTCCCCAGCCTTTGATAGTTTCCTTCTGCACAAGTGCTGGTCAGTATGCTGCTGGAAACCTGGGGGACCCCCTGCAGATCTCCAGGGGTCTCTCTCAGTGCAGTTCACTCCTCTTGGGTTCTCTGTCCCAAGTCTTTTACTTGCCAGACTCTCAGCACTGCTTCCTCATCTCAAAACATGTTTCCTTGCAGTTTCAGAGCTGTGTAAAGATGCTCTTAAGACACACTGTTCGATTTCATGAGAAAAGAGGTCAGGCGAGAGTGTTCCTTGAGTGTTGACAGCCATACCTGTCGTTACACTGATCAGGTGAGGCTGTGTTGTGGCTTGACTGCTGCATGTTAAGCGTGTTTCAGGGCCTAGGGATAAGGCTAGGCTCAGTGTGATGTTTTTTAGGAGGTGGGGCTTTGGTAAATGATTAGGTCATAAGGCTGGAGACCTCGTGAATGGATCTGTTTTATAATCTGTTTTATAAGAGACCAGAGCTACCCTTTTCCGTCATGTGAGAGCACAGAATTACAGCCCTCTGTAACCAGGGACCGCGCAGTCACCGAGAACCAGACCACACTGGCATCCTGATCTTGGACTTCCAGCCTCCAGAACTGTGAGGAATAAACTTCCGTTGTTTATAAGGCACCCAGCCAATGGTGCGTTGTTATAGCAGCCCAGAGTGATTAGGAGACACAGAGGAACCTCAAGGATGGATGCCTGAGGACTCTGGGACTCCCTGCTCTGGGGAACCCGAGACACTTCACCCATCAGCTGGTCACAGAGCCCCTGCCCCTGGTTTTAGATCTAACAATTCTAGTGCATGACGCCAGCTATCAGTGCGTGAGCACGTGCGCCAAAGGGCAGTTCAAGGTGCTCTTGGGGTATTAATTTAATTCTTCCAGAAACTTACTGAAATAGTGGAGTGGGTCCTATTATCATTCCCTTTTTTATCTTTTTTTTTTTCTCTTTTTTATCTTTGAAGAAACTGAGGCACAAGAAGATTTCTAGTATCCAGACTAATGGGCAAGACACACAGGTACCCACTTTGCCAAGTGCTAAGGAAAACGATGCAGTGGGGCCTGGGGAGTTAGGCAAGGCTGCCCTGAAAGGACAATTCTGAAACAGATTTGGGCTGAGCAGACAAAGTGAAAATGGTCAGGGAGGGGCATCCAAGCTGAAAGGGCTTGGCAAGTGCAGAGGCCCTGAGGCAGGAGGGAGTAGAAACAGCAGAGGAACAAGGCAGTCAGTGAGACTGAAGTCGGAGATTCAGGAGAGGAGAGTAAGGACAGGGCTAGAGGACTGAGCAGGCCCAGGCCAACCCTGCTGTGTCTGGGGGCGAGAGAATACACCGCATAAATGGGGACATCGTTATACATACACTGGGACAATGGCAAAAACTGGGACTGTCCCAGACAAATTCAAAAAGTGACATTTGATCACTTAAAATGTAAGATGTACAGCAGAAACTAACGCAGCATTTTAAATCAACTATACTCCAAAAAACAAACAAAAAAAGATAAAGTGAAGAATTTGGTCTTTACCCTAAAACCAGTGGGGCATCTTTGGTTTTGGGCCACTTTGTCAGTTTGGCCTTTTTATTTTTTCAATTGAGGTATAATACATGTGTTTGTGTGATGAGTTGCTTCAGTCACGTCCAACTCTTTGTGACCCTATGAACTGTAGCCCACCATGCTTTTCTGTCCATGGGATTCTCCAGGCAAGAATACTGGAGTGGGTTGCCATGCCCTCCTCCAAGGGATCTTTCTGGTCCAGGGGTTGAATACGCATCGCCTGCATTGGCAGGTGGATTCTTTACCACTGAGCCGCCTGGGGAAGCTCCGTGACACACATAAGTGTGCAAATATTTAAGAGCATGGCTTATTGTTTTGTTTTGTACCCTATAGTGGCTCAGTTGGTAAAGAGTCTGCCTGCAACACAGGAGACCTGGGTTCGATCCCTGGGTCAGGAAGGTCCCTTTGAGAATGAAATGTCAACCCACTCCTGTATTCCTGCCTGGAAAATTCCACAGACAGAGGAGCCTGGTGGGGTACAGTCCATGGGGTCACAAAAAGCTGGACACCACTAAGTGACTTATTTTTTATTTTTTCCTTTATTGATTAAACTTTACGTATGCATAGACCCATATAGCAAGATGGGTCAAGATACAGAATGTTCCTAGTCCCGCAGCACATTTTTTCCCTGACATATCCACTACTCTGACCTCTAACACCAAAGATTGTTTATGCCTGCTTTTTAAAAATTAAGGTATAATAGGTATGCAGTGACACGCACTACTCAAGTGTACAGTTTAAGAATGTTCCTTCTATGGAGTCCTGCATAACCACCATCCAAGTCAAATTACAGAATATTCCTAGAAGCCCAGAAGGCTCCCTGCTACCCATGGCACTCAATGCCTCCCCAACAGAGGTAGCCACTATTTTGATTTTATGTTCATAGGTTAGTTTTTTCACAGGCTTCTTTACTGCTCCATCTTCAACCACATCTGCTCCGCCTGGCTTGCCCTGCTCCTCCTGAAGCTGCTCCGTCTCCCCTCCTCCCACTTAAGGGATTCCCTAAGCCTACGTTCTCACCGGAAAAGACCCTGATGCTGGGAAAGATTGAAGGCAGGAGAAGGGGACGACAGAGGATGAGATGGCTGGATGGCATGACCGACTCGATGGACATGAGTGTGAGCAAGCTCCGGGAGTTGTTGATGGGCAGGGAAGCCTGGCGTGCTGCAGGCCATGGAGTCGCAAACAGTCGGACACAACTGAGCGACTGAACTGAACTGAACCTACATCCTGGCTCCCCAGCCCTTGCCTGCTCACCCCCAAGGCCTCAGTGACGCCCCACGAGTTCTAGGCTGCCCCTCCTCTTCCGACGCCAAGGGTTCCTCTGAGTGCAGATACTCTCCATCACCCTCTCCTTCCCCAGACACACGCAGAAACCCGCAATCTTAGTACCAGCCCAGAGGAAACGGCAGGCCGCTTCCTACGAAACTGCCACCCCAAGGCATCTGCTTGCATGGAGGGGACAGTGGGCAGTAGAGTTTGAAGCGGCCGTTGGGGGTGCATCACGAATTCATGGGGCGCTGGGTGGCCCCTCTCCGGCAGCCCCCACCCAGCCCGGACCTCAGTCTCCCGCCCGTCAAGTCGGAGCAGGGCCCGCCTTCTCCCAAAGGCCGCTCCCAGCTCAGAGGAGGCCCGCTTTAAAACACCCTGTCGTGCGGTCGAGGTCGCCAGCACTGCGGCAGCGGGGCAGCCTTGACGCTCGCCTTAGCGCACCAACCCCGAAGCCCCCGGGCAGGCCAGAGCCCGCGGGCGTCGCCTCGAGCCTCGGGGTCCCCTCCTGGAGCTGCGTCGCGCGCGCGCGCGGCGGGAGCGCGGGCCCCGCACACAGAGGCCGGGTCCCGCACCAGACGATCGCGCGCGCCGCTCGGCCGCCCCCTGCGCGCGCGCCGGCCCCGCAATCTCGGCGGCGCGCTGACCGCTCGTTTGGCCCGCCCCCGCCGGGCGGTGCTGCCCGCCGACCCCGCCCGCCCGGCCTTCCCAGCATCCCGGCCCCGCTACGGCAAGCGGCGAGGTCCGGCCCCGCCGGGAGCCGGGAGCCGGGAGCGCGGGGCGGGGCGGCGCGCTGAGGTCAGCGCGGCGGCGGCGGCCGGCCCCGCCGTGGTTGGCTGCGCCCGCGCTGGCCGCGCCCTGGTTGGCTGCGGGCCGCGGGGCTGGGCCGCCAGGTCGGGGCCTGGGGTCGGGGCTCGGGCGCCGGCCGGGCTTTGCGCAGTAGCGCTGGGCTCCGCGCTGCTCCAGGCAGACGGCGAGCGGCGGCGGCGGCGGCGGCGGCGGCGGGCGGCGGGGAGGGCGCGGCCGCGGGGCGCGCGGCGGGGGCGAGGCGAGCGGCGCCGGGCGGGGCGGGCGGCGGCGCCGAGGGGAGGGGAGCGGCCCATGGACCCGCGGGGCCCGGCGCCCCAGACGCTGCGCCGCCGGGCCCGAGCCCAGGAGGTCGGCCTAGGCCGGGGCGCGACGACGCGGACGGGGCGGCGGCGAGGCGCCGCGGCTGCCGGGGCTCGCGGCCGCCGGGCCCCCGCGGGCGCGCCCTGACGGACCGGCCGGAGCGGGCCGGCGAGAGGCCCGGCGCGTTGGGAGCGGGCCGCGCGGCACCATGTCGGCCAAGGTGCGGCTCAAGAAGCTGGAGCAGCTGCTCCTGGACGGGCCCTGGCGCAACGAGAGCGCCCTGAGCGTGGAGACGCTGCTCGACGTGCTCGTCTGCCTGTACACCGAGTGCAGCCACTCGGCCCTGCGCCGCGACAAGTACGTGGCCGAGTTCCTCGAGTGGGGTAAGTGACCGGCGGCCCTGCGACCCCCGCCCCGGCGCGCCCTCCCTGTCCTCGGGCGGCCGCCCGCCCCGCCTCGTCACCGCTCCCGGGCCCGCCCGGCCGCTCCTCGCGCCTCTTCGCGGCTCTCGGCCCGGCCCTGCCCTCCTCCCCGGCCTTCGCACGTCCGCGCTGGGCCGTCCCGCCCCCTCATCCTGCCCCTCCGAGCCACATCCTCCGTTCCCACCCCCGCTCCCACCGCCCCGCGCCCCGGCCGCTTCCTAGATCCACCCTCCCCGAGCCTGGATATCGTTTCCTGCAGCCCTCCCCGGGATATCCGCCCCCGGCCCCCGCCTTTGGGGTCTCGAGTCTTCCTCGCCCCCCCGCCCCCCAAACTCGCCCTGCCGGGTCGTATGGGCAGCGGCGCGTGCCTTCTGCATCCGCCTCCCCACCCCCGCGCGTCTCCTGGGAGCCCCTCCTAGGTGACAGCCTGTCCGCATCCCTTGGTGTCCAGCGCCTGAACATCCATTTTACTGTACCACCTCCAAGGGAATTTTAAAGTCGAAAGCCTTCTAGTGAAACGCCATGCGAGAGTCGGTTGATTTTTTTCATTGTAATTTTGCCAGACCCTGGTAATGCTTGGGGGGCAGAGGGCAGGGCAGCTGGAACTGTTAGTCTATGGAAGTCACTGTAAAACTTTCTTTATCAGACCTCTGCATGCTTTTTAATAATTGGTCAGCTAAATTATTATGTTCTACTACGACAAAAATTTGATTAAGCTGTGTAATGGTTAGAACCCCAGAAACAACTACACGTGTAAAGCGACATCTTATCTTTCTCTCTCTCTAACTGGGGCATCTTGTCAAGACCCTCAGCCTCGTTTAAAACTACCTGGAAGGAAGATGAGACGCTTCTGTTCAGGGTTCAGGTCAAATCTATGAAAATCTTATCCTTGGGTCTTTTGTGTCGTTGGGCTCAGACTCTGCCGTTTGAACCAGTAATTTCTAACCTGTGGGACTGATAAAGCTGACTTTTTTACATAAAGAAATGAATGTGTTCTGTAGTTAGGACCCCTGGTCTGCCAAAATGGTAATTGGAATTTGGGATTTTGTTTACCAAATAAAACTTAACGTTGTTACATTTTTTAGAGAGCTTTCTCTTCTTCCCTCTTGAGTGAAATTTTGAAGTCTTGTCAGACCAGCAGGAAAAGGAGGCCCACAGTCCGAAGACAGCCTGTTTCGCGTTGTTTTGGGCTTCATTTTGGTGCTGACCACCCTTCCTGGTTACATACAGTATCAATAAAATGAGAGTACTGTTCATCTTCTGATGTCATTTATTGGTGATGTGATGGCCAGCTGAATAATTAACCTGACTTCCCAGTTGCTTTGAAAGTGGAGTCTTTGAGGCCTCTTACATCCCAGCCTTCTGAGGATCCTGTTTGCTCTTCCTTGCTGGGCATTTGATCTTGGAATCCAGACAGTTTCACAATCAGGTTCAACTTGGTGCTTGGCATGTGAGTCAATGTGTGACTGAAAGGAGGAAGCAGATGGAAGGTTGAGTTAGCAGGTGAGGTGTGGTCCCAGAGGCCTCTGGCCTGGGAACCTGCAGTGCCCAGGAGGGGCTTACTCATCCCAGGGCCGAACAAGGGGTTCCCGTGTAGCCTCTTAAAACCAAAGGGTACCAGCCACTCTGAACTGGTGGGTTTCATTGGAGGAAGCTCTCAGCATGTGAGGCGGTCTTATGTTGTGAGGTTGGACTTTCCCCCAAGTCTAAATAGAAGTTGTGTGCTGTAATATAGAAATATTTTGACTCTATGGAAATTATGATTACAAATAAATGACATTACCTCCTAAGAATTCAGTCTGCACTGAGCTTAAATTACAGATAAGAGAATGAACTCTAATTTAGGTGGCATTTTTCGTGGACTAGTAATATATTTGAGAAGCGGCATTTAGTGTCACGTATGTTAACACATGCGCCATTGTAACCCCACAGGGTGTATCCCTCGTTAGGGTGTGGGCAGTCATTATTTAGTGTTGCTCGGAACGCCCAGTTACTGTGTTGGAAAGCAAAGAGTGGTCTTTCAAATGGAATTGTTTGTGGAGCATTATTAGGTACTCTGACTTCCTAGTGGAATTACTTCTACTCCACTCAAGAAACACATATATAGACCGTCACACTGCGAGTTGTTGATTTACACTCTGCATGATGTTTGCAGCCTCTAATGTGTCGAGTCCTGGCATGCAGAGGACCAACCTTGGTAGGTATCTGCTGACAGTTATGTAGAAGTCTTAAAGCTCAGTGAAGAAAAATACCCGATGCAGCCCAGATTTGACAATTGGGGACTTTGAGGAAATTTGGAAGGTATAAGTAATAAAGTTTTAAGTTTTAAAAGAGAATTTTCCACAGTGGTTGCATGGGACTAGACTCATCCTAGCCTTCACTGTAGATTTTGCCTTTAATTTTCCCTTGATTATGTTTATAGTTTGATTAGTTTCCTCTATGAAATCCTGGACTTTAATTAAAAGTTGGAAGTACCCTGCTTTGCATGTGTATTTCTTTAAGCTATTTTTTAAATGCAAATTTGGTACTGTTTGAAGCAGAGCACGTGAAACACTTTGAAATTTCTACAAGTAAACAGCAACAAATATGGACAACTAAATGAAGTTGTCTTTCATCTTCATTATATAAAAATACTTGTACATGTGTTAAATTTTTTTCCCCCGACTTAAAAAAATAATGACGGGTATTATGTTTGGACAGAGACGATGTTGGAAGTTCCAGCCCATTGGCGTTAGATGGACCACAGTGGTCCTCTGCCCCGGCCCCCAGGTGGCTTGCAGACCAGGCAGGAGGCAGACCTCAGCCTGGTTCCCCGATTCCCAGTCTAGGCCCGCTTCTCGCTCTGTGCCACCATGTTTCCTCTGGAAGTGGTAGAATTCATCTCTGTAGCCCTCTGTTTAATTTCCTCATTGGTGATTTTTCTTAGGAATGAAGCATTACCTTGTCTGGAGTTCTCTCTCATCTGTGTGAATTCCTGTAGCTTTTGGCACGGGGATGCTCAGCGCCCAGTGTGAGTGGGATGTCTCTACCAAACTGAATGTGTTCGGGACTTAACTGATGGTGCTAAATAGCTCAACATACATTTTAATCTTAGTGGCTTCTCGAGAGAGAATTTTTGCATGACATGGAA
The DNA here is from genome assembly GCF_963930625.1 of Muntiacus reevesi. NCBI lineage: Eukaryota > Metazoa > Chordata > Mammalia > Artiodactyla > Cervidae > Muntiacus > Muntiacus reevesi. Next base: position 63,753,026 of record NC_089263.1, on the reverse strand, counting down.
CACTTTTTTTTTTTTTTTTAAGTAACATTTTAAGAAACAGATCTTTTGAATAATAAGATGTAACTTAGTAGAGGAATACTGGGATTGTGTAATAAAAATTAGGTTTAACACAATTTGGATTTGTAAATAGCTATTTGAAGTGCAGAGTGATATTGATTATGGCACTGTGACGGAACAGCTGAAACCATTAAACATTAACCAGCCAGCCTTAGCTTTTCTCTCTTGAAACCTCCTCCATTGACAGCTGGGCTTTGAAATAGACAGCGGTGTCTCTGTTAAGTCTAGACCTGCGGTAAATGAAACTGGAGTTGGAGTGAGTTGCCCTCACTTGAAGATACCACTGCCTGAAAGAGCTTAGGAGGTGCGGTGCATTGGTCTTCAATTGCAAATGCACATAAGGTAAAAACTCCAAACACAGCGGCAGAGTGGACAGGAGCACCCCTTGGCTTTGCCCTGCCTCCTATCGTAGCACCTGACGCCCTTGGAAGTCTTGTCCTGTCTGTGCTGACGTCGGTGATGCCGGATAAACATGCGAGCAAACAGGACTGTTAATTCCAAACTGTATTAAGTACAATGAAACTATTGAACTCTATTCCTGGTAAAGAGACAAAATGTATTTTTTTGAGACTAATAAAGTAAAAGGATCATGCTGGAAGAAACCAAATACATATTTTTACCCTTTTTTCCCCCCTCATCAAAAAGGTGATAAAATGCAAGTAAAGAAGATTTTGAAAGAATTAAAAAGACATAACTCCCTGTAATTCCCTCACCCCAATCCCCATAATATGACATCTTTTAGTCCCTGCCCTGAATTTGATTCTTAAGTTCCAAATGACAGTATGTTAGCGTCATCTGAAATTTGTGTGAGAAACTCTCTTAATAATGAAAATACATGAGAGGAAAATACACTTTCCTTAGATTTAAAATCATAAGTATTTGGGGACTTCCCTGGAGGTCCAGTGGTTAAGACTCCACCTTCCATTGCAGGGGCGGAGATTGACCCCTGGTTGGGGAACTGAGGTCCCATGGTCCTTGGGGGTGTAGCTAAAAATTAAAAAAGACATAAAATCATGAGTGTTTGGCCAATATAAACTTCATATGGTAATTTTTGAAGACTTTATTTAGGCTTAAAATCTATCAGAAATTTTGTTAAGACAATAAAACAGGTACTGTGTATGAGATGAAGGTCACACGTTATAGTATGATTTTAAATATGTTCCATATTAGATATTTGGTCAGTGTTATTGAGTGGTAGGTAACTGGCAACAAAATTGTTTTCAGATTAAAACTTTGTGAAAAGGATCAGTTATGTAATATAATAGACTTGGATATTTTGTTATCTTTAGGAAAGAATTAGAGATTTGAAGAAAATATTGAATTATATAATTTCTTATACTGGAGCATCTTTGAAGACATATGAGATTTACTCTTCTAAGGAGACTGCTGACATTACTGACGTGATGATGCTTCCTCTTCCAAGTTGTGGGTTGGAAAACTTCTGGGAATTTGAGAGAGCGCATGGTCTGTCCTCCACCCCCATCTCCCCTCTCTGTTGGGTAAGCCAGGCTCTGGACTTTTCCCCTGATCATTTCTGAGCAGCTAGCCCTCCAGCCAGGGTTCCTCTCCTCCATGGGCTCCTGGTCAGCCATGGGCCGCCTTGCCGGCACCTGCTATGTAATATCTCAGTTTTATTTTAACTTTTTTTTTCCCTTCATTCCCATCCTCACTGGCCTAGCTGAAGATCTCAAGAACTAAATGAAAGCCTTTCTCCCTTGAATATTTCAATATCTCTGCCTGATTAGTCTTCAACACTGCCTTGCATTTCATCCCTCCCCTTTTGAAAACTTCTGCCATGACTTTGGATTCTGTTGCCTTGAGAAAAATCAGATCTGAAATCTGCGGTCCAACGTTGGAATTTAAAATTGACCTAAAGGGGACTTCCCTGGTCGTCCAGAGGTTAAGAATCCCCTTGCAACGCCAGGACCGTGCATTCCATCCCTGCTCAGGGAACCGAGATCCCGTGTGCTGTGGGGTGGCTTAGCCCGTGGGCCGTAACTGCTGAGCCTGCACACCCCAACTCGGAGCCCGTGAGCCGCATCAGAAGATCCTGCAGACTCAAAACGACGATCCTGCGCGTCGCAGCTAATACCTGCTGCAACCAAAAAAAAAAAAAGAATGAACATTACTCTTTCAAAGTAAATAAATAAAACTTACCTGAGAGATTTCCCTGGTTCAGTGATGAAGGTACTGCACTCCCAGGGCAGGGCATGGGTTCCATTCCTGGTCGGGGAACTAAGATCCTGCACACCGCACAGCACGACAGAAAAAGAAGGAAGAGAAAAGAATAAAGACCTAAAAAGATAACAACTAAGCCTAGTTTTAGAGGCTGAGGTGAGCGGCACATCTGACCATACCCTGTGGAGTGATTTTCTTTAAATGTAATTTTACTTTTATCAAAGTAATGCATTTACTCAGTTTTAAAAGTGAAGTAGTTGACAGAGTTAGGGTGAAAGACCAAAGTCCCTTTACCAGCCAGCCTGCTCTGGGTTCTCACTTCTCAGTAGCAACCAGTTTTAACCCTTCTGTTTCTCCTTATAATCAGCTTACACTGCCAGTGACAGAGAATCAGATAACAGTGACCTAAACAAAATCAGGGCTTCCCTGATAGCTCAGTTGGTAAAGAATCCGCCTGCAGTATGGGAGACCTAGGTTTGATCCGTGGGTTGGGAAGATGCCCCGAGACTGGAAAGGCTACCCACTCCAGCATTCTGGCCTGAAGAACTCCATGGACGGTGTAGTCCATGGAGGCGCAAAGAGTCGGACATGACTGAGCACGTTTCACTCACTTCAAACAAAATCAAGGTTGATTTGCCTTTCATGCGACTTGTGAGCAGTCCAGGGCTGGTTTGACAGCCTCATTCCAAGAAGTCTTCAGGGACCTGCCCTCTCCTGCCCAGTCTGCTGTCTAGTCTGAGGGTGACCCTCTTAGCTACATTCCAGACAGAGGGCGAAGGTGCTATTAAGTGGATGGGAGAAGAACCTTGGGTGCTGATGCTGGGGTTCTTGAGTCGCTAAGCTGTGTCCGACTCTTTGCAGCCCCATGGACTGCCGCACGCCAGGCTTCCCTGTCCCTCGCTGTCTCCTGGTTTTTGCCCAAGTTCATGTCCATTAAGTCGGTGATGCCATCCGACCATCTCATCCTCTGTCGTCCCCTTCCCCTCCTGCCCTCAATCTTTGCCAGCATCAGGGTCTTTTCCAGTGAGTCGGCTCTTCGGATCAGATGGCTGAAGTATTGAAGCTTCAGCATCAGTCCTTCCAGTGAGTGTTCAGGGTTGATTTTCTTTAGGACTGACTGGTTTGATCTTGCTATCCAAGGGACTCTCAAGTCTTCTTTAGCACCACAATTTGAAAGCATCAGGTCTTTGGAGCTGATGATTACTTATTTAGCAATTCCTGCCTCAAATTTCATGTGTCTCTGTAGCATGCTTATGCTGCTTATTTCTGATTTTCCATTTTATATGTTATCTTTTAACTTTCTCTGTGGAAGAGAAGGCTGTAGAACTTTAGGTGTCTACTGCCCTGCATTGCCGAGACACATACACCCTTCCTTCTTCATTTTTCCAAATCTGGCTATATAATAATTAGTTTAAATTGATATTCAGTGTTTATTATCATTGGGTAAACATCTTAACGGCTAAGCCACATAGGATGCAGTTAATTCCCTCCCAGTCTACTAAGACAAGGAATTATTTTTGTGTTAATTGGAATGAATTATTTTTTCTCTCCCTTAGCGTGGATGCAAATGTATAGTAATGAATTCAGTGCAGGTTTTAACTAGAACTCCCCAGTGCAGTCAGCCACGTCGAGTGATCTCTCACTTTTCAGCCCTTGTAGAGCCTTTCATTTTCCTGTTCCACTTGAGGCTGTGTCTTCTGTAGGCCTGCTGCTTAGCTGCCATCCTGGGATTTCTCTTCATTCCTTATGGGAATTCTTTCTGTGCCTCTTCCTCTGTTGAGTGAGAATTCCGGGACCCCGTGTCTTATGTTCTGGTGGCTTCCCTGGAAAGAGTTCATCAGAGAGATATTTTTGAGAACTAAACTGTCTGAAGATGCCTTTTCTTCCTTTGTATTTGAATGGTAGTTTACCTGGGTATTGAATTCTAGGTTAAAAGTCATTTTCCTGCAGAAGTTAGAAGGCCGGACTCAGCTGTCTGCTGGCCTTTGTTGCAAGGGGAAGCCCGAGACCATTGTGATCCCCACGCCTTGGTGAGATTTGTTCATCCCCAGTGTTCCTTGGGGGTCCTTTCTGGGGGTGGCACTTGGGTCCTTCAGCTCTCCAAAACTTTCCTGTATTATTTCTCTATGAGCTCTGATTTCTTTATTCTAGCCTTTTTGATTGCCTGTTATTCATATGTCAGATCTTCTGAGTTTTCTGTTAATTTCCTTTCTCCTACTTTTTTCTAGTTGTTGACTTTTTATCCTTCTTTTTCTGGGAGAGATCTCCAACTTTATCTTCTAGTCCGTCCATTGCATTTTTCTTTCTGCCATCATCATATCTTTCATTTCTAAGTGTCTTTGTCCCTAGTATTCCTTTTTTATAATATCTTGTTTCTGTTTCATGAAGGCAGTCATCTTAAAAACCATTTCTGTTTGTTGTTCAGTGGCTAGGTCGTGTCCGACTCTTTGTAACCCCATGGACTGCAGCATGCCAGGCCTCCCTTTCCTTCAGTATCTTCCAGAGTTTGCTCAGACTCATGTCCATTGTGTCAGTGATGGCATCCAACCTTCTCCTCTTGCCCTCAGTCTTTCCCAGCATCAAGGTCTTTTCCAGTGAGTCAGCTCTTGGATTGGATGGCCAAAGTATTGGAGCTTCAGGTTCAGCAGCAGTCCTTCCAATGAATATTCAGGACTGATTTCCTTGGGGATTGACTGGTTTGATCTCCTTGCTGTCCAAGGGACTTGTAAGAGTCTTCTCCAACAACACAGTTCAAAAACATCAATTCTTCGGCACCCAGCTTTCTTTATAGTTCAACTCTCACATCCATAGACAACTACTGGAAAAACCATAGCTTTTAACTAGATGGACCTTTGTCGGCAGTGATGTCTCTGTTTTTTAATATGCTGTCTAGGTTAGTCATAGCTATTCTTCCAAAGAGCAGGCATCTTTTAATTTTGTGGCTGCAGTCACCATCCACAGTGATTTTGGAGCCCAAGAAAATAAAGTCTGACACTGCTTCCATTGTTTCCCCATCTGTTTGCCATGAAGTGATGGGACCGGATGCCATGATACTAGTTTTTTTAATGTTGAATTTTAAGCCAGCTTTTTCATTCTTTCACCTTCATCAGGAGGCTCTTTGGTTCCTCTTCACTTTCTGCCATTGAAGTGTGTCATCTGCATATCTGAGGATGTTGATATTTCTCCTGGCAGCCTTGATTCCAGCTTGTGATTCATCCAGCCCAGCGTTTCGCATGGCGTACTCTGCACATGCGCACGTTGGAGTTATGCAGGCGTTTTCTTTTTTTTCCTCTGTTGTCTTCTGTCTCTTCTGAGTCCTTTTTATCTGGTTTCCTACTTTGGTCTTTGACGTCAGAAACTCTTCGTCAAATGCCTGGTGATTATTGGCTGTCTTCCACAGTTAGGAGTGGACTGGTTGGAAACTCTTGTGTGTGCGTAAACTTTACATGTGAGCCTCACCATTAGGAAATAGGATGGGGCCCTGGCCCACTTGAGGGGCACTAGCAGAGTTGCTAGAGTAGTTCCTTCTCTGGGCCCGTCGGTTTTCCCAGAGCAGGGCTTCTGGTCTCCAGCCTGGATGGTGGCGAGTGTGGTACAGGCCCAGCTGCCAGCATTCTGGGAAGGTGGGGCGAGCTGGGGGTGGGGGGTGGGCAATGGGATGGGGGTGGGAGATATCTGGAGTGTAACTGCTTCTTGTGCAGACTTAAAGCCCATTCTGTTCTCTGTCCCTTACTGTTTGCATGCGTGTTTAGTCACTCAGTCCTGTCTGACCCCCTGTAGCCCGTGAGGCTCCTCTGTCCATGGAATTCTCCAGGCAAGAATACTGGAGTGGGTAGCCATTCCCTCCCCCAGGGATCTTCCCCACCCGGGAATTGAACCCACGTCTCTTGTGTCTCCTGAGTTGGCAGGTGGATTCTTCACTGCTGTGCTGCCTGGTGACACTCATTTCTGTTCAGTTTGCAGGATACTGGTGCTGCTGGTGATCCCTGTTTCTTATCCCTCCCTCACATAGTTAACTTCCGCTTTTCTATCTTGGCTGAATTAGTTGCTGCTTGTTCATTTCCTCTGTGCAAAATTGTGTTGACTTCTCTAGTCTACTGTCATCGTCTATCATTGATTCAACAAGTACTCTTTTGGACTTAAGAAGTGCCCAGGCACTGCAGTGGTGAACAGAATTCCTGTTCTCTGGAGCTCATGCTGTCCTTGAGGCTACGTCCCATTGTAATCCATGCTATCATTTTAGTAGAGCTTCCAGATGGTGCAGAGATAAGGCTGTTCTATACAGGAGAGGTAACTGAAAGGTACCCTGGTTTTCATCTCTAAATGAAGTCAGGGTGTACAATTACCATTTTAGTTTTTTTGGCTGGATTGTGTTTCTGTTATATTTACTCATGTATTAGAAAGCTTCCCCTGTAAGTAGAAGGGAGAAATGCAAAGACGGTAGGGCAGCGTTTTTTCCCAGTAATTGCACAGCATTGGAAGAGAGAGAAAGGCGAATGGGTAAAAGGGCGTGAAAATGGGGGACTTGGATGTTTTGAGAGCTGAAAAGTGTCAGGAGGGATGCCGGGGCAGCACCCTGGGTGGACTGGGGGTGAGGCAGGGGCGGTGTCTGAGCTGGCCGCTTGTGCCTCAGGGACCCTGTGCATGAACTTGATCTTTCTTGAAGTGACGCAGACTGGTTTTGTTTAACTCCAAAGCTTTTGGTACGTAGGAAGAAATCACTAATTTAAAACAAAGAATAGAATAAGAAATGCTCTTGCCAGTCATGATTTTCTAAAACCATAAATAAATGAAATCCAAAGGTAGACAGACCTCCCTTAATTAACCATGACACTCAAACTGCATTTTAAGACTGCTGTTCTCTTGTACTTTACCCCATTCATATGAAAGAATTCAATTGAAAACACTGAGTTTCTCTCTTTTTTGTTTAAAAAATTTAAATTAGGGGGGTTAATTTAATTTTTTAACTTACTATTTTTAACTTGAAATAGCATCTGTATTGATTCTTTGTTGAGAAAGATGTTGATTTTATAATCAATGAGTTTGCAGCAATTCTTTTTTTTTTTTTTTTTCTGCAGCAATTCTTAAAAAACTAATTTTGCAGCTCAGATTTGTTTCTTTTTTAGCCCTGAGTGTTTGAAATCAGATTGTTGAAACATCTTTAAGTATATTAACAAATCATCTTTCAGATGAATCTGGGAGAATGGTGATGAGGTATTGCTTTCAAATATGTAGGATATATTGTCTAATTGGCAGCAGATAGGGAAATTATTGAGAATGCTCTATGCCAGTTTCACCAATTAAGCTGTCAAGGGTAGCATTTATATTAGACTGTTATTAGGACATAAAAAATGTTCTCAAGACATCAGGCTTTATTATGGTTTTATGTAATCAAAGTGATAAGCCTGGATAAATTTTCTCCTACAAATATATATATTTTTTTAAAAAAGCAAGATTTGTGTTCATGAAGTTTTGATAATTTTTGTGAAATGATATGTTAAGAAGGTTACTGAACAGAAACCAGAGGTCTGTCAGCAGTATGAAGCTTGAATTGAACTGTACAGCTAACTGATTATTTTAGTGAAAAAGGAAGATTTCTCTGCCATTTACAGTTATCAAATGATTTCTTTTGTTTGTAACAGTTTTATTGAGATATAATCCACATGCAAATTACCTGTGTAAATTGTAGAGTTCAGTAGTTTTAGTATTTCACAGAATTGGGTAGCTATCTGTGTTATTTATTTCCAAATATTTTCATCACCTTAAAAAGAAATCCTAAACCCTTTAGGTATGAGTCGTAACTCCTTCTTTCCCTCACCACGCCCAGGCAGCCAAACATCTACTTTTATTATATATTTGCACATTCTGGCCATTTCCTACAGATGGAGTCATGTAATACGTGGTGTTTTGTGATGGCATTCTTTTCACTTAGTGTAATGTTTTCAAGGGTATGTCTGTGTTCCATTCCTTTTTATTGCTGAATAATGTTCCGTCGGATGGATACTCCACATTTTGTTTACACATTGCTCGGCTGATGGGCATTTGGGTTCTTTCTCCCTTTGAGCTGTTCTGAGTAATGCGGCTGTGAACGTTAGCGTACAGGTTTTTACGTGACACGTGTTTTCATTTCCCTTGAGCATGTGCCTGGAAGTGGAGTTGGTAGGTCCTTTGGTAACACCGTGCTCTGCATTTTGAAGACCTGCCAGGTGGTTTTCCGTGACAGCTGTCCCAGTTCACATTCTCGCCGGCAGCGGTGGGGTTCCAGCTTCTCCTCATCCTCACAGATGCTTGTCGTTATTTGTCTTTCTTATTCTAGGCATCCTGGTGTGTGTGTGAAGTGGTGTTTTGCTGTGGTTTTTTTTGCTTTTGCTTTTGTTTTGTCTTGCTAATGATGTTGAGTATCTTGTTTATTGTTTTGTTATTGGCCGTTTGTATATGTTCTTTGGAGAAATGTCTCTTCCGGGTCTTTGCTCATTTTTTAATTGTGTTGTCTGTCTGTTTTTCTGTTGTTGTAAGTTATGTACCTTCTGGATACAGATCCTACATCAGACCTGTGATTGACAGATATTTTCTCCTGTAGGTTGTCATTTCACGTTCTTACAGGTTCCCTCTGAGGCCCAAGTTATTTATTTTGATGAAATCCAATTTGACTTTTGTTGCATTTGGTGTCATATCTAAGAATTTGTTAAATCCAAGATCACAATGATTTTATACCTGTGTTTTCTTCTAGGAATTTCATAGTTTTTATAGTTTTAGCTTTCACATTTAGGTGTTTGATCTGTTTCTTTTTTTTTTTTAAGAAATAAGGTGTGAGATGGGAAGTTCTAATTCATTCTTTTTCATGTAGCTGTCCTGATCTCCCAGCAGCATTTGTTGAAGAGACTCCCCGCCCCCCCACCCCCCCATTGAATAGTTTTGGCCCCCTTGACCATAAATGTGTTATTTCTGGGCTCTCAGTTATGTTCTGTTGATGTATATGCCTGTCTTTGTACTATATAGTACCATCCTCTCGTGATTACTGTTGCTTTCTGCTAAGTGTTGAAATCAGGGAGTTTGAGTTCTCCACCTTTGTTCTCTTCTAGGATGGTTTCGCTGTTCTGGGTTCCCTGACTTTTCATGTGCATTTTAGGACCAGTGTGCCAGTTTCTATAAGGAAGCTGTCTGGCATCCCGAGAGGGACCACGCTGAATCTCTAGGTCACTTTGGGGAGTATTGCCGTCTTACAGTATTAGGTTTTGCTGTGCATGATTATGATGTGGCTTTCTGCTTATTTAGATCTCCAAACTGAAATGTGTATGTGTGTATATATATATATTTTGTAGTTTTCAGAGTTTAACTTCTTTTTACTTTTTTATTGTGGTAAAATATATATGATACAAAATTTGCCATTTTAGCTTTTTAAGTGTTCATTTAGCAGCATTAATTTCATTCACAATGCAAAATGTCAGATTTGTACTAATTTTGTTAAATTATTCCGAAATGTCTTTTTAAAAATTCTATTATAAGCAGAATTGTTTTCTTAATCGCATTTTTGGATTATTTATTGCAAATTTATACACATACAATTGTTTTTTTTTTTTTAATAGCGATTCTGTATACTGCAAAATTGCTTAACTTTTTTATTAGTTCTAATGGTTTTTTTAAGTGGATTTCTTAGGATTTTTATATACAAATTCATGTTACCTGTGAATAGAGGTTGTTTTATTCCTTCCTTTCCGGTTTGGATGCCTTTTGCTTATTTTTGTTGCCTATTTGTCCTGACTAAAACCTCTAGGACAGGGTGGAATAGAAGTGGCAAACATGGACATTCTTATTCATAATCTTAGGGAGAAAGCATCTTAAGTCTTTCACCATTAATTATGCTTTTTTCTGTGTTTGATAAAAGTCAGCTATGAAGCCAGCTGGGCTTTCTTTGTGATTAGTCTTTTGATTACTAATTCAGTCTCTGTAATTTTACATCTGCTCACATTTTCTGTTTCTTCTTGAGTCAGTTTGGTAGGTTTTGTCTTTTTAGGAATTTGTTCATTTTGTTCAGGTTAGTTTGTTGGCATACAGTTGTTTGTAGTATTTCTTAGTCCTTTTATTTCTGTAAGATCTACAGTAATATCCTTCTTTCAGTTTTAGCCATTTGAGTCTCTTTTATTTTTTAAAAATGATTAAAATGACAAATTTCATATTATATATCTTTTACCCTAACAAAAAAGTAATTGCAAATGAAAGTGATTGAGATCCATCCGTGTTATTGAGTGTAGGTAACAACAGCTAGTTCTTTCTGGTTGCTGTATTCCACTGAATTCCTTCCCCACGGTTTATCCATTCATTCAGTGTACATCTCAGCTATCCAGCTTGGGGCTATTAATGAAGAGTGATACTACCAGAAATTGTTTTGGCTTTTAAAATTCTCCAGAGAGAATAAATGATTTTTTAAATCCACTGCCTGTTTCCCTTAATGTTGACTTCTGTTACAGTTCATGGATGGTGGTCACAGATGGTCCAAGTCACAGTTCTTTGTCATTTAGGATTGTCCTTTGTACCAAGCATTAAAAATGTCAGCACCTGTATCACAAAAATTGTATTTGGCCAGTACTGTTTTTGTTTTAAGTAGTGTTAAAATTATAAAAAATGACATATGCTCCTGGTTTAGTGAATTCAAGCAGTATAGAAGGGTATGTCACAGAGGAAAAAGTCTTCTTCCCTCTAGTTGTATTATAACTTCTTTTTAGATTTTAGAGCATAATCTAGAATTTCCATTGAAATTGAATATTGATTTGAAAGGTTTTTTTAATATCAAAATATGTTTATATTTATTTAAAATTTTTCATAAGAAATTAATGTTGGAATATGGCTTCCCTTGTGGCTCAGCTGGTAAAGAATCCACCTGCAATGCGGGAGACCTGGGTTTGATCCCTGGGTTGGGAAGATCCCCTGGAGAAGGGAAAGGCTACCCACTCCAGTATTCTGGCCTGGAGAATTCCTTGACTGTACATAGTCCATGGGGTTGCAGAGAGTTGGACACGACTGAGCGACTTTCATTTTCACTTCACTTTCACCAATTTTATGTTGTTAGAGTTTATAGCATTTATGTTATATTGTAACTTACAGAAATCTTTTTTGTTTTGTCTAAGTTGGTTGTAGGATTTGGAAACTAATAAATAGAATTTAAAATAGTTACAGATATGTAACTGTTATTCACTGTGAAACCCAGCTGTGTGACTGGACCCAGAGAGAAGGCGCCTATCCTGCATCTTGAGCGAGAGGGTCATCCAGGTGCTGGCGCTGAGGAGTGCCTGGGCTTCCTTCCTAACTCCTTTGCTGCCTCTGGGTCATACGCAGCTGCCTCTGTTTCTTATGCTCATGTCACTTTCTTGGGCTAGAGTCTTTACATGGTGGACTAATGCTGAGTTGCTTCAGTCGTGTCCGACTCTTTGTGACCCCATAAACTGTAGCATGTCAGGCTCCTCTGACTATGGGGTTCTCCAGGCACGAATACTGGAGTGGGTTGCCATTTCCTCCTCCAGGGGATCTTCCCCACCCAGGGATCGAACCCACGTCTCTTAGGTCTCCTGCATTGGCAGGCAGATTCTTCACCACTAGCGCCACCTGGGAAGCCTTTCATGGTTGGGGGGATATGTATATGTTATACATACACACATTAGTGTATATAGCATTTCCCCCCCATGTAAGATTCAAGGGTGGTAATCTTTCCAAGTTATTGCATTTCTAAAAATGTCTTCCAGTGCCCTCATTTTAGTGGTGTGTGTTTGACTGAGAATGGAACTCTGGGGTCAGAATGTCTCCCTCTTGGAGAAGATATTGCTCTTTGATTGTGGTGAGGTGCAGGGTGGTAGGAGGCTAGACTCTCTCCTCTCTCTGAGAATATTAATCAGATTTTTTTTTTTTTTTTGGCTGCACTGGGTCTTTGTTGCTGCAGGCAGGCTTTCTCTAGTTGTGGTGAATGGGAGCTCCTCTAGTTGCTGGCTTCTCTTGGGTTGTAGAGTATGGGTTCTATGTGCATCGGCTTCAGTAGTTGTGTGTGGGCCCCGGAGCGCAGGCTCAGTAATCATGGCACATGGGCTTAGTTGCTCCACAGCATGTGAAATCTTTCTAGACCAGGGATTGAACTCATGTCCCCTGCATTGACAGGCATATTCTTAACCACTGGACCACCAGGGAAGTCCATTAAAGTTTTCTTCTTCCTGATTTATCTCTTTCCTCTGGAGTCAGTTCTTTGTTCAGCTTGGAACTTTTCCTCTTAATGATTTTCCTTCAATTACTGATAATCCTTGGTGGTTCTTTTTGTCCTGGAGTATTTAGAAAGCTTCCCTAATAATAATATCGAGTTACTAGTTGTCCCTGTTGAGGGTGATGTTTTTGAGTACTGCTAGATCCTTAGTCCATCAGGTTTGATAATTTTCTTCTCTGATAGCATTTTTGTAACAACTCTAGTTTGTAATATATGTATAAAACTTGATTTCATAAGAATAAAAAACAAAAAATTCATACCATTCTTAATATCCATTTCACAGTACCACCCGTGTTATCTTTTCTTATGGCTTATTTTTTTCCCCACTACAGTAATTATTTTGAATTGGAAGTTTAATGATGCTTAAAATATTACATTTATTATCTGAGAAAAATATCCGACAATAAAGTGGATTTTAAATGTTTTTTAAAATGAAGTTTGGAGTGGAGAATTTTAGCTGTTTTCCCCACTTCTCCCACAGTGTTCTCACTTCCCCACAGTGAAGGAGATCCTTCGGTGAACGTTCAGCAGTCGGAGCATCACCTGGCCCTTCTGAAAGTGGAGTTTAGAGTACGCAGTGCTGTACTAGCATCGGTCAGGTCAGGGGAGAGATCTGTTATGCGGAACACTGAAGCTGTTCGTCATGGCAGCTTTTCAGTGTTCGTATGAAATGTTTACCAGCTCATAAAACTGTTTTATGATCCAGAAGGAATTCCAGCAATAAAGCAAATGAACTCATAACAGATAACCTGGGCATGTAGTTGATTTTTGTGCCCAGATACGCTTCCAGTGAGGAAAACTGCTGTGTGGTTTGTGACAAGAGAAGAGCTCTGGTGATCTGAATTCTTTCTGTTTGGAATTCAATTGGTTTGAGTATTTGTAAAAGGAAACTAATTTTTCAGAAACTTCTAACCTAATATCCCTTGTCATGCCTTCAGTTGTCCTCCATTTAGATATGAAATAGTCAAGGACACCATGTTTGAAAATGTCATTGTTCCTTTTTGGAGGGGCTTGAATTTTTCATATATTGATACTCTTTGTTTTTATGATTAGTGTTAATAAAAGTGATAGCTATTGATTATAATTCCATTGAAAATTTTTACAATAGGGACTTCCCTGGTGGTACAGTGGGTAAGAATCCACCCGCCAATGCAGGAGCCACAGGTTCTGTCCCTGGTTCAGGAAGATCCGAGCCGCCATGGGGCAGCTAAGCCCATGTGACGCGGTTGTTGAGCATGTGCTGTAGAACCTTTGCTCTGCAACAGAAGCCACCACAGTGAGAAGCCTGCATGCCACCATGAAGGGTAGCCCCCGCTCACCGAAACTAGAGCAAGCCTTGCACAGCGACAAATAGCCAGTGCAATCAAAAACAAAATTTATTATAGGAATCTTGAACGTGTTAAAAAGTAGGGATAATTGACTAGTGAACCCTTGTTTCAGTTACTCCCTTCAACAGTTGTTAAGTCACTGTCCATCTTCATTTTGATACCCTTTTCCCCCCAAAAGAGTGATTTTCAGGGAAATCCTAGATATCTGTCATCTCATTTGTAAATATTTCCCTGTATGCCTCAGGAAGATAAGGCCTTAGCCACATAAACATAACATATAACGTAAAAACATAGTAGTATTATGTCACTGAAAAAATGACCATAATTCCTCAGTACCATCAAATACGCAGTCAGGGTTTCAATTTCTCATTTTCTGCTGTTGTTTTCAGTAAATTTGTCCTGTAGCGGCCAAAACAAAGTTACTCGTGGCGTTTGGACTGCCCACTTCGCCGTTCTCCTTTAACCTATAGGTTTCTTCTCCATCTTCTCCCCAATTGCAGTTTATTTGTTGAAGCAACCAGACCACTTGTCTTATTCTGCTCCTACCATTTGAATTTATTTCTAGCTGGACAAATTTGGCTTTTGACAAATCATTCCTATACTATTGGCCCTGTATATTTTGTGGAAAATAGAGCTATTAGGGGACCAAACTGATGTAAAAAATCAGATGTTTCTTTCTTCGTTTGAAATCCCCCTTTTGTGAGGAGTATCGCAGTCAGTACCTGACTTGGCCTAAGATCCTGTGTGGGCTGGGTGCCCGAGGGTGCTGTGCCAGAGGTCAGTGGTTGGCAGTCTGGGTGGTGATGCAGGGGCTTGGTGGGGCCTGGGGTAGTTACTGCCTCTCCCGCTCGGTCCCTGTGGAGACGTGGAGGCACCAGCTTGACAGTGGGCACCTGCCTTTCTCTGGAGCCCACCTGTCTGATCTGCCCCTCCTATCCTCTTGCCCCCCCTCCCCCAGTGAACACCGTGTGACTATTTGAAGAGTTGATTAATGTCTAGCTGGTATCCTTGCCCTTTCTCCATGCATCATATTGGTTTGTTCCTAGAAATTTCTTAGAGCTTTATGTTCTAACATTCCCTGATATGTCCCTGTTATATTAGAGGAATTAGCCTCTTTTCTGTAGTCTTTACTTAATAGTTTTCCTTTGGTTTTTGTCAGTACTTATTGGTGATTTGTTCTTAGTTTTAATACTGCAAGTTGAAGTGGAGGGTGCCAGGGTCTGACATTTCCGGTGCTGGCCCCTTCCTGTGCCTTATGCTCCCATTTCCTGTGCCGAATGCTCCCACTTCCTGTGGTGGATTCCCTCACTTCCTATGCCAGATGCCCCACTTCCTGTGTGGGTTCCCCCACTTCCTGTGTCAGATGCCCCACTTCCTGTGTGGGTTCCCCCGCTTCCTGTGCCAGATGCCCCACTTTCTGTGGTGGGTTCCCTCACTTCCTATGCCAGATGCCCCACTTCCTGTGGTGTGTTCCCCCACTTCCTGTGTCAGATGCCCCACTTCCTGTGTGGGTTCCCCCGCTTCCTGTGCCAGATGCCCCACTTCCTGTGGTGGGTTCCCCCACTTCCTGTGTCAGATGCCCCACTTCATGTGGTGGATTCCCCCGTTTCTGTGCCAGGTGCAGCCCGCTCCTTTTCTGTGCCGGATGGTGGGTAAGCTAGGCTCTGTTACCAGCTCCCTTATAGCTTCCTCCATCTGGAGAAAGAGAGGCCTCGCTGAGGTGAGCTGGTCGCAGAGGAAGATGGAGTTTCGCTGGGTGAAGGGGAGCACTTGTGGGGAGCGGGGTGGCGGCGGTGACTATAAGGTGCCGAAGAGTTTCATGGAGGTATGGGCTGGGAGCCGGGAACCCTGAGGCAGGGAAGGTGGGTCAGGGCCAGACGGAGGGGCGAGAGCCGTCCTCAGAGGGTGGCAGCTATTTGGGAGCGGAAGGAGGTGTAGACAGGTCTGGCCTGGAAGTCACTGCCTGCCTCAGGCCCCCCTGCCGCAGCCAGGCCAGCCCCAGGTCATCCCACCAGCCCTCCCCTGGCAGGCCCTCCCTGAAGGACCCTGGGGTTGTGGGAGAGGAGGTGCCATCGCACACGCCCTCACCCAACTCCAGACACACCTCTGGCCAGTTCTGTCTTAGGAGACAGAGAGGCGTTCTGGCCTTCCCGTCACCTCGCACCTTCCCTTCACCACCTGCCCTCTCACGCCAGTGTGGCCCCTCTACTCGGGTCTGCACCTGCGGGCGCCCTCTCCGCCTGTCTTCCTGTAGGATTCTGTAGTGCTTCGTGGGATGCAGGGCAGACCGGAGCCCAGCCGGAGGCGGTGGTGGACGGGGCTCTGGATCCCTCTGTGCCGCCTGCCCACCCCGCCGCTCAGCATCCTCTGTTGGCCGGGTGCTCCCATTCCCCGACCCGCTGCAGAGGTCCAGGGCCTCTAGGTGTGCGGGTGCTTTGTCCCACAGGGAAGTCACAGTGACTCTCAGGCTCTCCTCTTTACTGGGGCTCGCACGGTTAGGGTCAGGATGGGACGAGTCTACGAGGCCGGTTGGGAGGTTGTCCGTGTCATCTGCACTGGAGGAAGTGACACCTCCCCGTGGGGACTGGGATGGCGTCCTGAGACCAAGCCTCAGAGTGAGAAGTGAGAGGTGCGGTGTCGCTTCCCGGTTCCTTCATGTCAGAAACGCCCACGCTGCCCTTTCAGATGCTTATTCAGCTTCGGTGACCGGCAGGGAACTCTGAGAGACACCTTGGCCTCAGAGTGTCAGATATTTTTTTATTATAAGACAGGTCTTACATAGAACATAGCAGTTGTTTGCTGGAGACACTTCAGAATTAACATTGTGACTTCTCAGTTTTTAATACATCTTCAATTAAGTTTTCGGTTTTTTTAATCGGACTTCCAAAAAAGTATTTCCTACTTGTTGGTGTAGGTGTAATGCTGTACTCTCCAGTTCATCCAGGTCTTACTTTTTCTTTAATCCAGTTCTGAAAAGTCAACAGGCCGGACAAATACTGTGCTCTGGAAATATTAGGTGAGCCAGGCAGCTTCCTGCTGAGAACATTTAGGGAAAGAACTAAGTAGGAGTGTGTGTGCAAATTTAGTTCACTCCGAATCACCAGACATTCTGGGAATGTGTGATTTAAAAACAGAACAATGACAACAAAAAATCAAATAACACTTGTAGTATAAATCTTTCATTTTTACTGAAGGATTGTTTAAGAAGAAGGCTGTTTTTTGATTGGTTCTTAGGGCATGCAAAAGTAGGCTCCACAAAACTAAGTGTTCTTTTTTTGAAATGTTAAACATGTGCCAGCCTTTCAGTAAAATTCTGTTGATTTATGGGAAGCTTTTGTCATTTGCTGATTTTCACTGTGTCTCATCTCTGGCCGGCTAGTGGAAAGATGACCATTTACCAATGGCTGGATAAAACCAGAATGACACTTTAAAAAGACTTATGTACAAAACAGCTTCCTTCCTACTTACTAACTCATTTGTTTTGTGATGCTGAGCTAAAGATAAAAGACGAAGAAAGACATTTACTCTCTTTCTCTACTTTGTGGCTTGATTATTTCCCTTTGTGTTTCATTCTCTTTATGCTGACATTTTATTATAGATAAAATATCAAGCAGGGGGCTTGTTTGCTTATTTTTAAAAAGTGCCTCATAAATGCATGGGTTCAATTGGATAATTCAGTGCAGATAGTGTGGCATCCAGTCGTGGACACATCTAATTGTTGATGTTCAAATAAACAGCATTGAATGTGAGTTAAGCTATTTTTATCACATTTAAAATACAACTTCTCCTTAAACAAGCTTCTTTAAAAAAAAAAATCACACAGTTTGGTTCTTCTATACATTCATGAGCATTTTGAAAATGCACGATTTCCATCTTAACCTTACAGGGCAAGGGTGTTGAAACTGCCTCGAGTACCCAGAAGCACAAGCCTCTGTGGGACTGAGGTGGGTGACAGCAGGTCAGAGGTCAAAGCCGCTGGGGCAGGCGGAAAGACCGACTGCTCCCCATTTCCCCCTTTTGGAAGGGAAGTGAGTGTGTCGCTCGAAGGGCCGCTTGCTTGGTTCTTCCCCTGGTTCAGAAGCAGTTGCCTTGAGAGTAGGTTAAGTACTGCAGTTGCTGGGCGAGTTGCTATTGCCGTTTTGATTGTTGTTGTTCTTCATGTCTGGCCACGGGGGGCTTCAGTCTACAGTATTTTTGTCTCCTAAGATGTCTGGCATAGGATTCGGTTCTGGAAAAGGCATATAATTTTTGGTAGAAACACTTCTTTTCCTTCGGAGACATTTATTCCTTGTGTAAAAATATACAAAACTAGTCACTAAGTAT
This sequence comes from Muntiacus reevesi, assembly GCF_963930625.1. NCBI lineage: Eukaryota > Metazoa > Chordata > Mammalia > Artiodactyla > Cervidae > Muntiacus > Muntiacus reevesi. Next base: position 63,734,897 of record NC_089263.1, on the reverse strand, counting down.
GGTAAACAGCTTGAATGAATTTTGGATAAGAGAAGATTACCTGTGAAAAGATTTAACTTTTTCTTTTAAACATCACAGTACTCCTTGTATATCAACCGTCCAACTCAGAGACTTTGTCAGATTGGACTTGGATCATTTAGTATTAAGCTCTGTACAATTGTTATGAACACTGATGTTAAGGTGGAGAAGGTTTAGGAGCCTAAAGAACATGTCCTGTTGGTCTCAGGACGTGTGCTAGAATTTTTTTTTAGAACTGTGACATAAATTTGTTTCTCTGTTGTTTTCAGTTGTATGAGTTTAAGAATAAATAACACTCCCGTTAACCAAGAATTCCACACACTTGCGCCCAGACAGGAGAGTCCACACTGTAAGCACAGATCCCAAGTGCAGAGTATGAGGAGGGTTACACGGTGGTGTTGGGAAAGCCTTCTTGGAAGCAGTAGATCTTGCTTTATTCAGACTGGGTCAGTGCTCAGGGGCCCTTCCTCAGGGCCGGGCGGGGAGTGGCCCTTAGTGAGCGCTGTCTGTGGTCTGAGAGGAGCAGCACAGGCGGTGCCGTGGGGCCAGGCGGGGCCCGTATCCGGGAGAGGGCCGGGCCTGACGCCTGCCTGGGCTCGGGCTCACCCTGGGAGGCGAGTCCAGGTGGAGGGCACAGTGAGTCTTCTCTGCTGAGCCTGCGATCGTACACGCTCACAGCGACCCGCGTCTGGAGACACTGAACTCACGGTCTTCGTCCACAGCTCATGTAATTCTCCTGATGACCCTCAGTCCTGCATTATCCCTCATTTACCATTGAGGAAGCCAGGGCTCGGATCAAGCACTTGCGACACCAACAGGGCCGCGAAGTCTTAAGTGCGTGCTGTCAGTCACTGTGTCTGCTTCATCTCAGTGATTTTTTTTTTTTGGCTGCACCGGGTCTTCGTTGCAGTGCACAAGCTCTCTGGTTGTGGCAGGCAGTGGCCCAGTTTCCCCTCAGCGTGTGGGATCTTAGTTCCCCAACCCAGGACTGAACCTGCGTCCCCTGCATTGGAAGGTAGATCCTTAACCAGGGAGATCCCGGTAGTTTCCGTAAATACCCCTGATGCCTTTTGAATGAATGAATGAATGAATGAGTCAGGAAACGCGCAGGCCCTGCCGTGCGCTCTCCACCGCTCAGTGCACGGCTCCTCCCCAGAGTGGGGAGCCCTGCGTGACCTGCGTCACACGGTAGCTCATGCCCGGGGTTTTTTTTAAGTTTTTTTTTTCAAATGTATACAATTCAGTGATTTTTTTTTCCTTTTTTGTATATTCACAGAGTTGTACAACCATCACCACTGCCTAATTCTAGAACATTTTCATCACCCTGCAGAGAAACGCTATACCTGTTAGTCACTCCTCATCCCCACTGCCCCAGCCCTTGGCAGCTAGTAGTCCACTTCCTGCCTCCATGGTTTTGCCTGTTCCGGGCATTTCATATAAATGGAATCATAAAACACATGGTTTTTGAAACTGGCTTCTTTAACTTAGCATAACGTTTGTAGGAGTCATCAATGTTGTAGTGTATATCAGCATTTCTTTTTTATGGCTTACCTAATATTCCATTGTATGGATAGACAACATTTATCCAATTAAATAGAAAAGAAATTTTCCTTATAATATGATAAAGAGGCACAAACTTTCAGTTACAAAATAAATTGAGTCACAGGTATGAAATGAACAGTATGGGGAATATAGTAAGTAATTATGTATAATTATGTATTCTAAGAGTTCTCATCACAGGGAAAAATACATTTTTAAAATTTGTTTAATGTCCTGTCTGTATGAGATGATTGTTGTTACTCAGCTGTTAAGTCATGTCCGACTCTCTGCGAACCCCTAGACTGCAGTATGCCAGGCTCCTTTCTCCTCTACTGTTTCCCTTAGTTTGCTCAGTTTCATGTCCTTGAGTCGATGATGCCATCCAGCCATCTCATCCTCTGTCATTCCCTTCTCCTCCCACCTTCGATCTTTCCCAGCATCAGGGTCTTTTCTAATGACTCAGTTCTTTGCATCAGGTGGCCAAAGTACTGGAGCTTCACCTTCAGCATCAGTCCTTCCAATGAATATTCAGGACTGATTTCTTTTAGGATTGACTGGTTTGATCTCCTTTCAGTCCACAGGACTCTCCAAGACTCTCTGTTGAAGAGTCTTCGGCACTCAGCCTTCTTTATGGTCCAACTCTCACATCCATTCAAGACCACTGGAAAAACCATAGCTTTAAGGACCTTTGTCAGCAAAGCGGTGCGTCTGCGGTTTAATACAGTGTCCAGGTTTATCACAACTTTACTTCCAAGGAGCACGTGTCTTTTAATTTCATGGCTGCAGTCACCATCTGCAGTGATTTTGGAGCCCAAGAAAAGAGAGTCTGTCACTGAGATGTCCATGAGATGATGGATGTTTACTAAACCTGTTGCAGTCATCATTTTACAGTGTATGTAAGTCAGATCATTACGCTCTGCACCTTAAACTTGAAAAGATTTAAAAAAAGGATTTACTCTCTTTACATCTTGCATATATAATGTACAGCAATGTTATATTTATAATGTTGTACATTGCACCAGAGTACTTACTCTTCTTATGACTGGAAGCATACATTTTTAGTTTTGATGAAGTCTAATTAAAATTTTTAAAAAATTTTCTCACTTGTGCTTTAAAAAGTTCATTGCCTAATCCAAGGTCACAAAGGTTTATAGCATTTCTTTTCTAAGAGGGTGATAGTTTTAGCTCTTCCTTACAGGTTTTTGACCCACTCTTAGCATTCTTAGTTGATTTTCATCTTCGGTCTGAGGTAGGAGTACACTTGTTCTCCTGCGTGTGGTTGTCCACTGTCCCTGCACCACTGGTTGAAGAGACTGTTCTTTGAAGTCTTTGAGTTTCCTTGAAGCTGTGTCTGCTTTGAGCTTCATACAATGAATTATGAGTATTTTGTGTCTGACTGGTTTCTTCTTTCAGGATCATAGTGTGTGCTTTATTTTTGGCAGTGCTGGGTCTTCCTTGCTGCTCTCAGGCTTTCTCTGCTTGGAGCGGGCAGGGGCTGCTCCCCAATGGCGGTCCCTGGGCTCCTTGCAGGGACTTCTCACCGTGGAGCACAGGCTCTCAGGCACGCAGGCTTCAGTAGCTACGGCTCCCGGGCTCTAGAGCCCAGGCTCGGGAGTTGTGGCGCACCCCTCAGCTGCCCCGTGGCATGTGGGGTCTTCCCAAACCAGGGGTCAGACCCGTGTCTCCTGCACCGACAGGCGGCTTCTTTACCACTGAGCCACCGGGGAAGCCCTGTGTCTGATTTCTTGAGCGTCCCGCCCTGTCCTTGAGCAGCATCAGTGCTGTGTGCCACAGCGGGTCACTCTTTGTTCTTGATGAGAAGTATCCCACTGCAGGAATGGGGTTATTATTATTATCACAGGTACTGTTGTTATAATAATAATATTACTATTATTATTATAGTAATAATCTGCTATCACAGATTATTCTCCATTCCCCTGTTAGCGAATATCTGGGTTGTTTTCAGTTTTTGAGGGTTATAAATAAAGCTGCTGTGGAAATTCTTGTATCTTTTTGATAGATGTAACTAACAAGGTCATAGGGTATGTTAACTTAAGAGAAACAGACACAGATGGGGGAATGGAAGGGCAATAAATCAAATACTCTGTTTAGAGGATAGTGAAAGAATAGTTTACTTGGATTACCAGTTTTCAAAGAATTTGAATGAGACCGTTCACTTTCACCTAAAATGATACTGGCTACCACTGACTTAGTCCTCAGGAGATTTACTAGTCATGCAGTTACAAGCAGCTGGTGCTTTCCTGTGCAGAAAGAAAACCAGGCTTTTGTGAATTGCCAGCAATAGTACACAAAATTTTGATAGAATGCTACCTACTCAATGATTAAGAATAACAGGAAAAACAGTGGAGTTAATTTTTTTCCTTTGGTTTTTAACATTGAAAATTTTTAATGTTATAGGAAACATGAAGAGTCACATATGTGGGAAATAAAGATAAATAAGAAGAGAATAAAAATGCCGTATATTTATAGGAACTTGGGCTTTGTGTTTCAGTTGGTTTTTTTATCAGAAGCAGATGATATCTATCCTACAGGTTTTAGAGACTATTTTATGAAATTTCTGAAACATATGTAGCTGTTCAGAAAGTGGTGATGATTTTAAAAACTATTTGGGGTGCAAGAGAGAGTAAAAGACAAATTTAAAGTATTAAGTCAAGATTTTATGTTCTTAGGTTTCTTAAATTGAACCATGCTGTAAGTTTGATTTAATCATAACGGAATGCCAGTGGATATTTTTGGTTGCTAAAAGTTCCCCTTAATGACTGATTAGTGAAAATAAGTTGCCTTCCTTTCAATGTATCAATTTGCTGGTGATTTGCAAACTTCCTATTTCACTCTTCCCACTCCCTTCTTAGTTGCCCTTTCTTTCCAAGATACTGTTTTTATCAACGTCCTTTGTAAAAGAGTAGTGTCTTCTAGGAATGTGCCAGCAAGGCTGGGAGCGGGGGGGAGGGGGGGGGCCAGGAAGAGTGAATGAGGACTAACCCTAACCCTGGTACAGGGTCCTAGGGGCGGGAGCTTTGAGCTCCTCTCTGTCCTGTCTCAGTCTGGCAGGCTTTGTGAATCCATGCATCCTGGGAGGAAGAGCTGCAGACACCCACTTCCTTGTCCTGCTCACGCCTCCTTCCTGCCCGAGGGTCACCGCCCAGTTGTCAGTGCGTGGGAGGGCAGCCGGTCTGGCTGTGTGCTGGGAAAGGGTGAGGAATTCAGGGATTTCTCTTCCTGCTCCACACAGCAGCTCAGCTCATTTCCTGATCCCTCTTCCTGGTGACGGCCTCGCCCTCCAAGGGCGTCTGAGCGCTGGGCGAGTGCCGCGCCCTGACCAGAGGACCCGCCGGGCGCCTGTCACCGCAGGGCGCACTGGGCACCGCCTTCTGCCCTCGGGGGTAGTGTTGATAGCTCAGGGGTGGCTCCCATGTGACTCCGCGACCCCATGGGCTGTAGCCCGCCAGACTGCTCTGTCCATGGGATTTCCCAGGCGTGAATACTGGAGAGGGCTGCCGTTTCCTTCTCCAGGGGATCGTCCCAACCGAGAGATCAAATAGGAAAAGCTGAAGGAAAACCATTCTGTAAAATCAGTCATTTCTCCCCCAAGGCGCTTGTGAGGGTGCCCGGGCGGGAGCCTGGTGCAGGCGAGCAGGCCCCTCAGGGAAGGGCACCGCCAGGCCCTGGTGCTAGCCGGAGATGTGTCCTGGGCCGTTGAGTTCGTTTTAAAGAAATCGCTGTGTTCTGTGGGATGCTATGGTGGGAGCTTGAGACGTTGATCTTTGTGATCTAGAGTCATGGTTGGTTGTTAACAACCAAGCCAGTGAAAATGAACTTTTTGTTTACAACTTCTGACATGTCAGTGATACTCACCCCAGCCCCATGCCGGTGGGCTAGGTGGTCATTGTGATGCCAGCTCTCCGAGATGAGTGGGGATGTGCCCTGAGGGATCTTAGGATCCCCACCAGGAACTGGACCCCGGCCTTGGCAATGAGAGCAGAGTCCTAACCACTGGACCACAGGGAGGTCCCACCGTTTTTTAACAAAACATTTGGTGAAAAAGAATTCAAACATTTAAACTTGCCTCCCCCACCCCTTTTCTTTCTTTAAAGCAGCAGGCTCTGTGGCGTTGTCTGTTCTGTGTCTCCACTCCCTCTTCCCGGTTCTTAGACTCAGTCTAATCAGACTGCTGTCCCTCCCTGCTCCTTCAGACTGCTGCCTTAGTCAAGGCCGCCCCTGGCCCTTAGTTCTCAGCCTCAGGTTGGAGTCCTGGCTTCCTGCGCCCATGCTGGCCGCTCCCCCAGGCTTCCTTCTCTTCTCCCGTCCTCCTCCTGGAGCTCCCTGGGCTCCGTCCTTGCCCTCCTCCTCTGCCCCACTGACTCCCTGGGGCCTTGTCCAGGCTCCCAACCCTAATGCAGTCGGGTCCCAAGACCCCAGTTCCCACCCCCAGCCTGGTCTCCTCTCCAGAATCCAGATTCTTGCAGCGGCCGCCTCGGAGAACCCGCTGGACACAGCAGCTCACCCCGCGGTCTGCGCACCACCGGCGCCATCTCGTCTGAGGCAGCTCCCTCCTCCCGCTTGCTTAGGCCACTCGGATAATTCTCCGGGCACACATCCAGTCCAGCGGAAATCCTGTCCGCTCCACCTTCAAAATACAACCAGGATCCGACTGTTCAGACCACTGTCACCTTGGGAGCTGTATGTGAATCTCCCTGCCCCACCACACTCCCATTTTCCCTGCCGTTTTTTTTTTAATCTGAAGGGTTTACTATTTTCTGTGTCATCTACTTGTTCCTTATATGTGTTTTTTTTTCTTTTCTGTCTCATCCCACTGAAATGTAAGCTTGATGATGTTAGGGATTTTTGTTCACAGGTTTATTCATGCCGTGTAGTGTTGTTCTCTGCAAATAGTGGGCGCAGTCCTGTGTAAACATGCTGTCCTCCTGCTGTGGTGATACAGTGACTACCACCTGATCAATAAGAACCCACGGGGCTTTGTTCACACGTTGCAAAGTCAGAATCAATTAACTAGAAATTTACTAAGTGCCCAGCTTCTTTTCCAGACAGCTTGTCACAGGATGTTGAGTCTAGTTTCCTGTACCTCACTGTCTGTCCATCCTGTACGGAGTAGTTTGCACCTGCTGATCCCAAGCTCCTAGTCCAGCCCTCTCCCAGCCCCTTCCCCCGTGGCAACCACAGTCTACTCTCTGTTTCCCTGATTCTGATAAATTATGAAAACTTTATGAGTTAAATTCTGGAATGGGGTACATTAGAGGGTAACAAAGCCTAAAGCTTTTCTCCGTTTATATCCGTCTTTCCAGTGTATCCCCCAAAGCCAGAAGGTGGCTTAGGCGGGATCTTGGGGAAGATTACTGGAACTGACCCTCCTGACACGGTCCTAGCACTTTCTAAGCTTCTAGCTGGCGCCTCGTTTTTCTTCTGTTGGATTATCTAAGACACAGAAGGACGAGACAGCACTCCCCACCAGCCCCAGAAACCCGACCCCAGGGCCCTGAGAAGACCCAGACCTGAGGCCCTGCTCTGGCTTTGGGTTCGAGAAGCTCTCTGGTGAGGGCGAAGATCCATAGTCCTCTTGCTCGTAGGATGGGGTGAGGCTGCCAGGCTTGTGGGGCGGTGGGCGCGGGACTCAGCGCATACCTGCTTAGGCCTGGCGCCCACTCAGGGCTCCGTTCAGTGGCCACTCGGCTGCTGGCTCAGCCGCGTGAGCACTAGGAGAGGCTCTGAGTCGGTGGGGTCCTGTTTCAGTCACGCTCCCTGTAGACTCCGCCCTCCTCTCTGCCCTCGACCTGTCTTAACCAAAATGAGGTCAAACAGAACAGAAGGAGAGCTAAAACTCTTATATCAGAAATTCTACTTACTGCAGGAAAAAAAAATACGAATCTCTTAAAAGGTTTTTGTCCCCTTTTCCCCAAAAGCAGAAAGGCGCCAGCCAGACCCACTGTGCTCTTTCAGGCCTGTCTTCAGCACCTGCGTTTTGCTGGTCGCTGTACTGTAATTAATTTTGAGCAGGTCTGGGAAGCTGACAGCGGCTGAAAGCCCTGACCTAGGGGCCTATTGGCCTCTGCCTCAGGCAGAAATTTTACTGCAGTGACCCTTTGTGTTTTACGTTTAGAAATAGGTTCTTAAACTGAAAGAAAGTAATTTGTGTGTGGAGATGTGAAGGTCGTTACAGCGGTCAGAAGGTTCTGCCACGCCTCCCACTGGTCACGCTGCTGCGGTGTGTGCTGGGCGGGCAGTAGAAAAGCTGATTACAGTAGGGGGTCAGTGCCGCCTAGTTCCCTGGGGGTGGGGGAGGCAGAAGGGAGGCTGTCGGGGAGTCTGGACCTTTCGGGTGAAGTTGCCCTCCCTCCCCTGGTGCAGCAGCTCCAGGAACCTCTGCTCCGCGGCGGCGCAGCTGGGTGAGGCGTGCCTGTGGGGTGCGTCACGCCCTTCTCTGGAGAGACCACCCCCCGGGGCTGTGTGGGGCCCTCTTGGAGCACTCGGTCTACAGGGCTGATGAGCTGCCGTCACTGAGTGCCACCCAGGAGTCACCTGCGTGTCCCCTGCCTGGTGGAGCTTGTTCATAATGAGTGTCCCTTCTTGGTTGGTGATACAGCTGGGTTCTAGGATAATTTAGGCGGGGGTATCCTTTGTTGATTTGCTGGTTGCAGTTGTTCAGTCGCTATCCCGTGTCCAGCTCCTTATGACCCCATGGACGGCAGCACGCCAGGCTCCTCCGTCCTTCAGTGTCTCCCGGAGTGTGCTCACACTCCTGTCCCATCCAGTCGGTGATGCTATCCAACCATCTCATCTCCTGTTGCCCTCTTCTCCTTCTGCCTTCAGTCTTTCCCAGCATCAGGGTCTTTTCCAGCGAGTCAGCTCTTTGCATTGGGTGGCCAAGGTATTGGAGCTTCAGCATCAGTTCTTCCAGTTGAATATTCAGGATTGATTTCCTTTAGGATTGGCTGGTTGATCTCCTTGCGGTCCCAGGCCCTGTTGGTAAATATGACATATAAACAAAAACAAAAAGAGAAGTGTCACCCAGAAGTAATGGCAGAGCTCCCGAGCAGTGAGAACATACTGTGTGCTGGCCCAGTGCTGAAAGCTTTGTGGGTTGGTCGGGTCTAATGCTCCTGTAACTCCTTGGATGCGCACTCTTACTCTCCTTCTGCAGGGGAGGAGACAGCCTCGGAGATGCCTCGTTAGTGTGCCGGGCTCCTGCAGCGACTTGTGGTGTTGGGCTTCACCCCTGGACCCACAGTGGTTGCAGTTGGCCTGGCCACGTGGGTGTGCCTGTTACTGAGTGACAGGAGAGTGATCTTCAGCGAGCTTCCCCTCCCCTGCCAGTTGGTTACCCACTCTTCATTCTGGACTCCTGAATTTTCTTTTCCTTAAATTTAGCAGGTAGGTGGCAGGATGGCTGTGACTCAGTTGGAAGGGCCTGGACGTGCACGGCCTGCCTGGGGCACCCGTCGAAGCATCTTGCCGTCGTCTCTTGTTCTTAGGTCACGTTTTTGCAACATGTGCACGGGTGTTCCTTGCTCATCAAAAATTAGGTTTTTGTGCAGGACCTATACTAGTACCTGTTCTTGGTAACGAAGAGAAATTCTTGGACAGTTTTCACGTTTAGGAAAAAAAAGGCAAAAAGTGAAAATACTGATGAGTATGTATGTTGCAGAGCACCGTTTATAGAGGCAGCACCCCCAGCAGTGAGGGGGCCCCGCCAGGCTCCCTTCCCAGGAGCTCCCCCAGCTCAGCAGTGTCTGTGAGCATCGTCTCTGTGGATCAGTTAGCAGACATGTCCTGAGGCGATAGCATCTCAGCTTAGGAAAGATTTCCATTTCCTTCTCCAAGGGGATCTTCCCCACCCAGGGATCGAAGGGTGTCCTGCACGGCAGGCTGGTTCTTTACCATCTGAGCCATCAGGGAAGCCCCAGGGGAGATTTCCTGGGAGCACTCTATTTTGGGTAGCGGGGAACCCGTGTGTGACTGTTGGCTCTTCCATAACGTGGCATTGTACACTGGGATTTTTTTTTTTAACAAAACATATATTTGTATTCACATCCTCGAGGGATCTGGCTTTAGAAAAGAGACACATGTTGTGAAGGTCACTCACTTTACACGGGTCTTTGCTTTGACAAAGGAGCCGCAAAGGACAGGGCCGCGGCCGCTCGCCGGGAAGACTCCGTAGTTCCCGACTTACTGCCTCCTCGACTGGGAGCTGCAGGCAGGAAGGCAGGCAGTTCTGAGTGATGCCCGTTAGTGAGGCAGCAGGGTTTTATTGCAGTGATGGCAAAGCCAGAGGGACCACATGAAGAGGAATTGAGGAAAGCAGTCCATCGACTCTGGAGTGGAGGCAAAGATGCATGGTCACGTGACCGACCCCAGGGTCTGTCAGGGCAGGCTCGCCGCCTTCACATGACAGCAGGCTGTTGGAATGAGATTTTTCCTGGTTTTCTGTTGACTCACTGCGGCCTCCCCACCCCTGCTTCTCAGATTTTCACTGACTCAGTCTGAACCTTACTTGTCTTCTGAGTCAGAGTATTAAAGGACTTCCTTCTCAGTCCTCTCAAAATCTTACACTTCTTTAGGTTAAAATTAATGTTTGTTCACTTCACAGTATTGTACCCTGATTATCAGCTTATCTGAAGAGTTCATGTTTGGAGAACTTTTATTTGGGAGTTAAGGGCTTCTTGGAAGCTTCCACTTTCTCAGCTCCTTAGAAAGTATAGTATTCTGTCATTTAACAAAAGATCTTCATTGCTACAAGTTGTCCATTTAATGTAACCTAAGCACATTTTCCACAAACTCGGACAGGTGTGACTCCCATCGGGGTGTCGGATCTGTGCTGTGGGGACAGACCATCACCCCGTCTTGGAAGCGTGAGCTCCCCGGAGCTGGTGCTAGGGGTGGCGTTTGCTTCCTGCCCGGCGGGGTCCGACACCCCGGGAGCCCTGCCCTGGGCGCGCAGGGGCTGAGGTCACGCCTTGCGCTTCACTCTCCTCCGGTGGCCGCAGTCCTGGGTCCTCGGGGTGCTGTCCCGCCTCCCTCCACGTGGGATGCCCATCGCTGCACCCGTGAGTGGTGGGGGTGGAGGCCTCCCCGGGATTGGGGCTGACTGTTCGCAGAAGAAGCAGAGCTGCCCCTCGCTTCCTCTGCGTGTCGCCTGGCCCTTAGACTCGTGTTTCCTCCCTGGTACTAGGTGACCTGAAAGGCTGTTGCCAGTTCCCGGGTGTGAGTGCGGCGGGGCTGAGGCCGGGCCGGGGGTGGGGGCGCAGCACGCCCCGCCCTGCGCCACCAGGCCGCCCCTCCCTGCAGCCACCAGGCCGCGCCTCCCGGCACCCCTTCCAGCTGGTCCGCTCTTTCCTCTAGATAAACAAGCTAGAGGGCGGGGCATCAGTTCTCATTTCACATTTTCAGTTACTTTCAGCGAAAGTGTCTCCCTCCGCCCCAGTCCTTCCTGGGAAAGCCATTCTCTGTTTAGAGGGAACACAGGGATCCCCGTTTTCCCTTGCAGTTGGGACCTCACATTTGCCAGTGGTTGTCCTTGCTTGGCTGATTGATTCATTGCCCTTTAGAATCATGAGAAGTTCTGTAGGAAGAGTCTTAGGTTGTAGAAGAATGAAGAGAATAGGAAGATTTTTTTCCTAATCAAGGGTTACCTGTCTAAGGGCTAAGCTTTATTCTGTTTTTTTTTTTTTTTTGTGGAAAATATCCCAAGTTGTTGAATGTATTCTAAAAAAAAACAAATAAAGGCACTCTCAGTGGAGATGGTCACTTTTCCTAATGACTGGTTGCTGAGGCAACTGTGTTTGCTGGTTCCCTGTGTTCCACTTGTGGGGGGCGTGGGGAGCGGGGTACCCCTCACAGGGCCCTGCTTCGGAACACCACCTTCAGGCCCGGGGCACTGAAAGGTGGGTGTCGTGGGGCTGAGGGGCGCATGGGGTGTTGTGGGGGAGGGGCAGCAGCAAGCTCTGTGAGCCTTTAGGTTCTGTTGAAGGATGCTCAGGAGTCGTCAGCAGGGAAGTGATGGGACGGTGCTGGTTTGGGAAAAGATGGTGCTGGGGGGCTGGAGGGTGCATGCAGGCGGGCACCCGAGGGCGGGATGGTGGCTTTGTGATTCCTGATGGGGTGGGCTCTTGGGGGTGGTCTCGGACGGCAGCTGCAGGTTGCCGTGCGTGTGGTGCGGGGCTCCGAGTGGTGCCCACCCCAGCAGTCGCTGAGCGCGGGTCCCCACGGGCTGGCCAGCCCGCGCCCGCCGCGCTGCCTCAGTGCAGAGCCCCCCCCACCGTGTTTGCCGGTTGCTGCATGGGAGGAGAGGGTCACCTCACTGTTTCTAAGGTTCGGAGTAGTTGTGTTGTCTTACTTCAGAATCCAGTGGTTCATTAATGAATCTGTTTTCTTCAAGTTACCCATAATACCTGACTTCTGAGAGAATCTTAGTGTAAGTCATGTTTACAGCGAATCCCTAACGGCGTTTTGGCAGTGGTGATCTTGCTCTGCAGCCTGCCTGTTCCAAGTGTCCTGACAAGCTGCTTGCTCCCCAGCGGGCAGGGCTCGTAGAGTCCTGGCGGTGACGTCCTGTGTTCTGAGGGGCACCGGAGCTCTGGGCTTGGGCAGGGAGCAGCCTTCAGGGTGCTGCTGCCGGGGCTCCCTCCCAGGGGTCTCCAGTTTCCTCCCAGCAGGAGACCAGAATCAGCAGTAGGCTCTTGTGAGAGCAGGCCCTTGGTCTCTGTCTCTGACTCTGCAGCAGGAGCCCTGAAGCCTGTCCGTCACAGCTCCCCTCCCACTCGCGCTGGAGTCTTGCCCTGCGTCAGGCCGTCACCCTGCAGTCCCCCTGCTCCGCCCACATCGCAGGCAGTGCTCCTCCAGAGGGTGACCCGAGGTGGCACCGTCATCCTCTCCCATGCTCCCTCCCGTGGTGGGAGGCGGCGCCCCCAGCCCCCCCACCATGCCTGCCCCACAGGCCCCGCCCGCTTACCTGATACCTGATCTTTAAGAAGACATTAAATTTTTTTGAAACAGTTTCAAACTTACAGAAAAGCTGCAGATAGCAGTATAAAGAATTCCCTCAACAGGTTGAGGGGGAATTGCTTACAACCCCCCCCCCAAGGTTGAGTGTGTGTTCCTGGCCCCCGTAGTCTGCACCCCCAGGTCAGGACTGTAGCCCTGCGCTCCCCCAGCCCCGCCGCCCCACCTTCTCCCGCAGCAGAGGGCCCGAGATCCCAGCCCCCTGCGCGTCCGTCCTGTCTCCCTCCCTCAGCGGGGATGTGCCTGGCTTTGCCCAGCTGTCATGGCTGAGCCCTCTGAGGCCAGTCATCTCGTGGACCATCTCCACAGCTTCGCTTCCCTCCTGTGTCCTGGTGATGGAGTTCCCGGCGCAGAACGCGGTGATTCTCGTCGTGTCCTCTGGGTGGCGCAGTCTCACTCCGATCCCCGAGTGTCGGCCAGGCTGCACTGTGAGGTCGCTGTTTATCTCTTTGATCCATAAGTATCTCGTTTGGATGTGCTTTGAAACTGTAAATATCCCCTTTCTCATCAGATTTGAAAACTTCTCGATTAATTTGTTATCCGTGTGTGTCCTGAGTTTGTTTATTTACTGGGCGGGATGATCTGTGACTGAGTGTTTGTTTTGGTTCACCCTCCTTCTTGGCGCGCTTGCTCACTTTCCGGCACAACAGGGCGCTCCAGGCTCACCCGTGCTTGCCTGACCCAGCTCTGGAATCGATGGAGGAGCCCTGGTTCCTTAGTTGGAGAATGGTGTTTAGAAACCAAGATCTTTCCCTAACGATGCTTCTTGTTGAGGTGCTGCTGCCTCCTGGCCCTCCATGGAGACAGCGGGGCTTCTGTGTGTGTGCACACCCGTTACGTCCACACATTGAAGACAGTTCTCACCGCTGCCTCCACTTCTAATCCAGTTCGGCAGGGCCTTTGTTCTCCCTTTTCTGACAGTCGTGACCCTGGCTCCCATTGTCCTGGGTCTGGTTACTGAGGCCATCAGGCTTTCCGTGTGTAACAAGCCCCCTATGCCCGCTGTCACCGTGTCCCCCGCATGGATGTCTTCCTCACCTCAGCATCGCCCAGTTTGGGCTCTGAAACCTGCTTCTCGTTGGGCTCTGCCCAGGGCGCACCAGAAGGAGATAGAGGGGGCTGGAGGAGGGAGAAGGGCCCGGCAGCTTCCTGCCAGCTCCTGTTCCTTCCAGGGGGATTTGTGAACCCTGGGCAGAGGGCTCCACGCAGCTGAGACTCCTTCCCGAGTTTCAGAGTTGAATCTGGGCTCAGCTCTGCAGGGGACACCTGGCCCCCAGCTTCCTCCTGGCAGGAAGTGTCTTCTGGTCGTGGGCCACGGGTCCCGGTTTGGGTGTTTTCCCATGCTTGCAGAGACCCCAGCAGCGGATGGCCAGTGCCCCTCTCAGCTCCCTGGGCTCCAGCCCCTACGGCCTGCCTCTGTGCTCAGAGGCCCTGGCGGCCAGCCCTCCGGGTCCCCGCTGCGCGGAGCCCTGTGCCCAGGCCTCACCAGTCCAGCTTCTCCTTGTAGTTCTCCTGGTCCCCAGGTGTGTCGGCTGCTTCCTGCTCCTGCTGTTTCGTGATAATCCCGTGCCTCCATCTTTTCAGTTACCTAGCCACCAGCCCTGTCTGTGGTATTTTCCTCAAACAGCCCTGTGCGTTCTGTCTCTAGACGCTGCCGGGTCCGACCCGCGGAGCCCCGTGTCTTTGTGCTGACACCGGCGCCCTGTTTGAAAGGTGGCTCTTCCCCTTTCCGCGTCTTTCTCAGCCCCTCCCGTCGAAGTGGTTTCTGGCCTCTCAGTGCTGCTGTGGTTACAGGGGGTCTGCTGCTCTGATGTGATTTTCTGTTCAAGTTCTAGCTAATGCAGTTTCAATGTTTACCTAGCATTGTGATATTTTTACTATGTCTTCAGAACTATTTGCAAATATTTAGGATTCTTTAGAAATACCACTTTCCTTCTGGATTCTTTTTAATGCTCTTTATTTTAAAAACTAGATTTTGTTCTCATAGTTAATTTCCTATTGCTTGAGTCTTACTTCCTTTATCTTTTCAAGCTTTCATTTGGGGTGTTTCCATGGTTCTTTGCCTGTTTATCAGACTGGACCTGATAAATCCGTACTCATGCATTTCAGGGAAGTTGTTCAGAGCTGTGTAGAATGTATAAGCAGTAAAAATAGGTTCTATCAAGAGAGTAAGAGGACAACTTGAGGAACATCAAGTAGGACCGTTGATGCGGAAAGAAGGGACGCTGAGAAAGCCAGCTGGGGCTCCTCCGCCACAAGGGCCTCCCGCTTCCCTCCCTCAGCCCTCGCTGCTGATGGGTCCCTGAGGAGGAGGGGCTTTTGCCTGTTTTATGGAAAATTTAGTCGGAGGAGCAGATGCCTTTTCTAAGATAGCAGGGCTACCAGGTGTCCCACTTAGAACTTGACTCCCCTGAATGGAAGGAAACCAGGACTATCCCTGGTCCCCACAGCTGCGTGGCTGCCTCCTGCCAACACGGGAGGAGTGAGCAGAACTCGGGGACGTTTCCCTGGACCATTTATGTGCTTATAGATCGTCACCACTAGAAAGCAAGACAGACGCTTCACACCAGGTTCTGGAGTTCTATAAACAACAGATGAATGATGGGTTGACTGTTTTAAAAAACCGTTTAGCCAAAAGTAGGGTTGACTATCAGATCTTTTAAGAGTTATAACTTTCTAAGCCCTATTAGCAGAATTACAGGAAAAGTGAAGTTGGTTTTATTAAAAGTAGTAATTGCTATAAAATAAAAATAGCACAATTCAGATGAAAAGAGGCAGCAGAATGGAGGCCTGGTGTTTACAGTTGTTATATCTGACAAAGCCAGAGTAAAGTACTGAAGTGCAGTTGATTAAAAAGGATGAAGCAGATGTCATGAGATCATGGGGTCAGTGAGCAGATGTCATGAACGGATAGTTAACATCCCAGGGCATACAAACGGATATGGGAGAACATTACCTCACCAGGCATCAAAGAATCTTTTAATTTCAAAGAAAGACGAGGCATCAGTGTGGGGTGGAAGGCAGGTTAGGAACCAGATAAAATGTTAGCACCCAGAGGAGAGTCCTGGAATTTCATCCTAAAAATTAACTTAAAATAGTTAAAAAAAAACAAAACAAAAAAACAAGAAAGATCTGTGTGCATGAAAAGTTTATTGCAAATTTATTCATCATAAGGAAATAATTTTAAAGAATTAATCTCTGCATTAGGTAGACACACAATTTTAAGTTGTGGGTGTGTCAACTTACTGAAATATTATTCAGCTGTTAAAATAATAGTTGAGTGGTTTAGAAACATGAAAAATGTAAGAAAAGCAAAATATGAAAAAAAGCTATACGAATATTTGCTGTGTCTACCATCAAGGGCTGGAAAGAGAACATGGAAGTTACAAGGATTTGGGGCACAGTTAGGGGTGGAGTTGTCTTTGATGTTCATGAACACCGCTGTTGGACCTGCACGTTTATGATAGCGGCCAGCAGGCTGTGTGAGTCTCCGGGGTTTTTGCAGCAGAGTGCCAGACTGTGTGGAACCCCTGCCAGGAGGAGTGTCTGCGGGGCACACCGCGTGCCAGGCTCGGCTCCTTCCCAGGAGCGCTGCAGCGTCGCCTTCCTAGGCTTGCTCTCCTGCTGGGGGAGTAGGGCACGTCAGCTTTGTCGGGAGTGTGTTCTTCACAGTAAAATGAAGGTACCATTTGGTTCCCCCAGAAGATTCCAAGAGAGGTGATGGTCTTCAGTGGCTGTTGAAGTCTGTATTTCCATGAGGATTCCTGGGAATGGATATTTTGGGTGATGTTTGAAATACATCACGAGGCGCCATAGGTGACCTTTTAGTTCTGGCTCCAGGGTTTTCTTTAGCCTTGCTTTCTGCCCCCTAAATAATTCAGGCCCAGGGGGTTCTGTTCCCTAACCTTAGGGCTGATGCGTGTTTACAGTGGCGACGGTGGTAATTTACTACCAGCAGGAGCCAAGAGCCTTCTGCTGTTCTTTGTTCCTTGGATCAGCGAACCTTGCTTGTCAGACCTTGGTGGACTAAGCAGCTATTTAAGGAGAAAATAATTGAGTTAGATTAAGAATGTGGAGCTCAATTGGAAGTCCAGAAAAGATGAGATTTGCAGGTTTTGGGGGAGATAATGTGGGTGCACATGCATTTATAACAGACAACCCAGAGAGAACCCTCGTATGTTTGCCCACATCCCCTCAGGGGAGTGCTGGCGAAGCTGTCATCATGGAGGACCTGAAAGAGAGCTGTGGAGAACAAGTCCAGATCGGCAGGGACTCGGGGCTATAGGCTTGAGGGTGTGAGGGGTGTGACGGGCCAGGCGAGGGCGGGGCGGACGCTCACGCTGTGTCCTGCATCAGTGGGGCTCCCGGCCCTGGGGCTGCCCTGACAGCTCACCACCAGCTGGGGGCCCTAGAGCAGCAGAGAGTTGCTGTACTCCCACAGCTCTGGGGCCTGAAGTCCCAAGTCAGGAGGTCAGCAGGGCCGTGTTCCTTCTAAAGGCCCTCGGGGAGAGCCTGTCCCCTCTCCTGGTGTCTGGCGGCGGCAGCAGTTGGGGGGCGTCCCTTGCTTGTCGCTGAATCCCTGGGCTCCGGGCCTCCGTCTTCACGTGACTCCCCTCAGTCTCTCTGGTTTAGGTCCTTTGTATGCGGACGCCAGTCATGGTGGGTTTAGGGTCCACCCCGTTCCTGTTTGGGACCTCCTCTTAGCTTTATGACATCTGCAGGGACCCCACTTCCAAGTCAGGTCACATCCACAGGTGTTGGGGAGACACTGTTCAACCCGGTCCACATTCCACAGGAACCTGGCTCGTTTTCTTCTCCCTGAAGCGTGGGTGATCACACAGTGAACCTCAAGAATGGTGTGCGGCCCTCGTGGGGGCGCGGTGCTCCCAGCCCTGCCCCCTGGCACCGCCAGGGGCTCCAGAGACTCAAGGTGGTCACTGGGAGTCGGGAGAGTGCCAGTCCCGCAGGCTAACAGGTGGCACCCAGAGCTCACGGACCTGGCCTGCTGGGCCTCTGCTGTTCCTGCAGGAGAGTCGAGCATCCACAGCTCACTCAATGGGGAGAGCCCCACTGCCCTGAGTTTCCCAGGGGGCCTTTGTGTGACAGTGTTTGTTAGGACACATGTCGAAGTACGTGTCCAGTATGAATGAATGCCCACCTTAATCTGGCGTAAATGCTGACTCTCCAGATGTCCATGACTTCTCAGATGTTGGTGTTTAGTCGCTATGTTGTATCCAACTCTTTTGCAACCCCATGGCATTTCCCAGGCAAGAATACTGGAGTGGGCTGCCACTTCCTTCTGCAGGCATTGAGCCCACTTTTCCTACGTTGGCAGGTGGATTCTTTACCACTGAGTTGCCAAGGAAACCCTTACAGATATTACATGTTTTAAAAAGTATTCATTTAAAAAGTAAACTGCTTCTAAATAAAATATAACTTCTTAGAATGCCCCAATTAATAAAATTTTTATGTTATCAACTTAATAAATTGTTAATTTGACTTCTTTTCATTTGTAGCAAAACCATTTACACAACTGGTGAAGGAAATGCAGCTTCATCGAGAAGACTTTGAGATCATTAAAGTGATTGGAAGAGGTGCTTTTGGTGAGGTAAGGTAGACTTCTTCCGTCCCTCCTCCCTTCCCTCCCTCCCATCCTTCAGTTTTGCCTAGCAACTCTTATCTAGCGTTTCTAGGGACCTGTAAGTTGATTTTGAGATGAGGTAATTATTGGTATCATTTGGAAAGTTCTTGGTGGATAAAATCTGAAAGACAGAATTAAGGAGAAAAAAAAAAAAAAAAGGTGGTGACTGGTGAATTACCCTAAATATTGTCTGAACCAGAATAGTTCTTTCTGACAGAGTAATTTTTTAAAATTATCCATTTGTCAGCTGAAAAAAGTCTTGGCAGTCATTTTAGAAAAAAAAAAAAAAAGAACCATCGTCTCGGCGGTGCTCACTGTTGGTAGCCTGCCCGCCCGTCGGTCCTCGTTGGGCTGTGAGTCCAGGCGTGTGTGTGTGTGTGTGTCGGGGGTGCAGAGGGGAGCAGCCTGTGCACCCAAGGTGGTCCTCGGCCCGAGCCGCTGACCTCCTGTCTCCGCGCCCGGCACCCGCAGCGGGCCAGGATCCGGTGCGCTCGCAGGGGGCCCGTCACCGAACTGCAGTAACGCCGCTCCTCCGGTCTTGCCTCCGCGCTCCTGGGCCGGGAGCCGCGCGTGTTGGTGAGCCAAGCGCTGGGTCACGTCCCAGCTGCGCGTGTGCTCTGCCCGCCGGCGGCCCCGCTGGAAGTGACTCGAGTACGGACTGTGAGCCGGCGTGCGCTTCACGTGGGGCGAGATAGGCGCGGAAGGAGCTGAGCGGGGTGTAATGAGATGGCTCCCCTGCTCTGCAGTTCCTCATGAGTGCTGGGGACTGGCGTTTGTTTTAGAAAGCATCTCAGCGTTTCTGATGTTTCTTGCGCTGCGAGCACGTGCTGACAGCCCTGCTGTAGCTGCAGGGCTTCGGTAGAATGCACAGAAAGAGGGTGCTTCCGGGAAAACGCTTCGGAATACCCGAGTGAGAGAGCCTGGCCTGCTAGCGCGAATGTGGGTGGCTGTGTGTCCTGCTCTTGTTTCTTCCTTGGAAACCCCCGGCCTCTGATCAGACCCCAGCCCCACACTCTGTGGGGGGCCTGTCATCCTCATACCTTCCTCTCCACCCCCACACCCCCCAGCCCTGAGAGCGGATCTCTCCAGGCGGCAGGTGGAGGGGGCTGCCTGCCCCTGGGGGCAGCTCTGACCCGGGGCGACCCTGGATAGGCTGTGGGCTGGGCCAGGACAGGGGGTTGTTGGCTGTTGCTTTCAGATACTGAGGTGTACCTCCCCGTGAGATGCAAAGATCTGGGCGAACGGTTCCAGTTATGACAGGCGTCTGCTCCTCTGCAACCAGCTCCCCAGTCAGTACGGAGCATCCTATTCCTGGGGAAGTCCTTCCCCTTTCTCCCCAGATCCCCCACCTCCCCGGAGCCCTGCCCTCCCCCAGCAGGGAGCTCCTCGGAAAAACAGCGGCTCTCTCTAAACACTAAAACCCAGCTCCGTTCAGTATATCCTCCCACCGACCGTCTCCCCTGCACCAGGAGCGGGCGGTCTGCTGGGCCCAGCGCTGGCCGCACAGAGCTCCTCGCCGACAGCAAGCCCTTCAGGGTGTCGGGGTGGAGGGCAGGTGGAGGCCCCAGGGCAGGACAGGGATGGCTTTTGGGAGGAAAAAACGAAAGCTCAGGAGAGGGCATGGTTGTGCCAGAATAGTAGACAGTTATTTTTAGTGCTCTTCTTTGCCAAAGAACTTAATGCAAAAATCAGTTTCTGATTTTCAAAGAGGATAACACTGATCACCTTTCAGTTCCTCCCAGATCAAGAAAGACGCATCCTTGGAGTCCAGCCTTTGCTCCCTCTCCGGGTTTAGCAGCTTCTCTGTATGAGGCACACAGTCAGCCCACCCTGGGCCCTGTGGCCTGGGCCCCCACACCAGCTCTCCTCACGCAGCTCGTCTGACCAGGTGTCCTGTGTCCATCGGGCTCACCTGCACATGAGCGCCGCCCTCGCCAGTGCAGCCGGAGTTCTGGGCTCTGTGACTCCCATTCCCACCACCGCCTGTTGCTCCCTGGGGTGGTCTTGTCATCACGTGCCTGAAATGTGACCCCGTTTCAGTTTCTCTGTCTCCAAAGCACCAAGCGGATTGTGGAAATGAGGATGCTCTAATCATTGCTGTTTCCTGAGTGTTCTTCACACGTGGTTCTAATTGAATGATTGTTTTCTCGTGACACGCCAGGGATGGGGAGAGTCTGTGTGCAGGTCTGCCCTGTGTGTGCAACTGTCCACAGACAGGTGTGTGTGCACCTGTGCCTCTGACACCATGGTGGCACCATTCAAGAGCCCTGCCTATAGGAAGAACTCGCAGTCTGCCTGGAGTGGAGTATGACCCTCTTATCTCAGAATTGTAGCAGAGCTCAGCGAAATTTCTAGGTTATTATTCAGCCAGGGCTTGGAATCTCAGGGTGTTGGCTTGTTCCTGAGCTTTGAACACGTCTCTGTCCTCCCCTCAGTGTGGAGAAGCGGCCCGGGAGGTTCCTCCAACCCTGTACTGCAGTGGGGGCTCACTCCCCAGCTTCCAAGTTGCGGTGCCAAGGGCCGTGGCTTTGGATGTGACGGCAGGTCCTGACCGTGTGCCGGCCACCACAGGCCTCACGTGGTTTCACAGACACGGAGTAGATGTGAGACTGAGGCGCAGAGCGGGGGGCCTGGCCCCAGGGTGGGCTGTGGGGGGCAGCACTGACCCCTGCCTGACCCAAAGCCTGTGTGTCCAGCCACCCTGCCCTGCTGTCCCTTGTTCCTAGGATGACTTAAAGAAACAAAGCTTTGAAAGCTTTGTTTAGAAACAGGTTCAAATTAACAGAACAGCTGTGTGTATAGAACGGTTCAGAGACCAGTCCAGCCCTTTACTCAGATGCCCTTTTGTTGACGTTTTATCTCATTTTCTTGGTCATACTATAACTGTGCTGCTTTTGCTTTAGCTCCCTCCGCCCTCCTTCTCTGCCTGTGTGTGTGTGTTAACAGAACCGTTGTGCGTGTTATCTGAAAATGGTCTGTGCCCTGGCAGGGCTCCTCTGCAGAGCCACGCTCTCTTGTGATCTGCGTCTCATTCCCGCAAGGTCTGGATCGTCACTGACGCGTCTCATTTTCAGAATCTCATTCTTTCCCTCAAAGGTTAGCAGCTCTACCCAGCTTGTCAGGTTAGACCATTTCTGTACTAAGTACTATGTAGTTTTTGGGGTTTTTCTTCCACTTGATATCTCACCCACCCAGATTATATAATTATATAATTCCCAGGAAGAAATAGACACTCCCCACTTGATGACAGAGTGTGTGCCCAGAGTTCCTGTTCTTAGACATGTTGGAGAGCCCACTAAACATTCATTTGTTGTTGTTATTTGTTATTCTTAGTTTATTCCGAGTTGTAGCGAGTTTGGTCAGTGGTTTCTAAACTTTTCGGCAGCGGACAGACAGCAGCTTAGGTGTGGTGTGAGGGGAGCAGCTCTTGGGGTGGCAGTGACGGGGTGAAGGGGGTGAGGGCCAGAGGGTGGTCATGGGCACTTGTGCGGAGGGGGCCCTGGCTGGGCGCCCAGCAGTGCAGGGCACGCACCTCCGACCCTCTGCAGGCTCTGGGAGGATTATATCTGATTTGTGACCATCTTTGCAAGACAGTCCTTCCCAGCGCACGCCTGAGGGCGTGAGGCTCTGCCCTTCTTAGTTGTGTTGTTTAACCCCTCTGCACCTCAGGTGGCACACCTGTGAAGATATTAGAAATAGCCCCCATCTAGGACTGTGGAGAGGGTTAGCTGAGAGAGAGTGGGTCCACTGCTTGGCACAGCTCTGGGCACAGGCGGTGTTCTGTGCGTGTCAGCTCCTGTGGCCACTGCAAGGATGTTGCTGTGTGGTGTTGATTAGAAAGCAGGGGAATAAGTGGTTCACTTTCGGAACTCTGTCCCATCCCTGTGTGTGGCAGCCCCTGGCAGCAGAGCCCAGGTGCAGGGGTCAGTATCACTGCTTATGGTTTTGTGATGGGGACTTAGGGCAGTGAGTGAGTGATTTATTTATATAGAATAGGATGTGCCATACGATGGTGCAGACATCACATCTCCTGTGCCTCAGTGGAAGAATTCATCTAAGGGGACCAGAAGTCCAAGAGGACTTCCTGGACGAAGTGGCATTTGAGTTGTCCCTTAAAGAATATGGCTGACAGCCAGCATGTTGAAGGCTAATAACTATGTGCCTAAACCATCCTGAGTCATGTTGAACGTGTCGAGTCTTGATTCACACAGCAGTCTTAGGCTAGTCCTGCTGTTGTCCATTTCCTAGTTGTAGAAACTGAGGCACAAAGAAGTGAATCTGCCCAGGTTACACTTTGGAGCCCCCTGTAGGGAAAGAGCAAATTAGCCAAGACGGTGGTGGTCAGGCTCTCTTGTCCCACAGCCTGTCACCCTGCGTTTATAAATACATGGTTACGTAACAGCTGAGATCGCATACAGCACCACACATGCGTGTCACGACGCACCCCATGGGCCACTTCTGTTCTGTAAACATATATAAGCTCCACCTGAAAAGCCCTTGCAGCTACGCTGTGGTCTGTGGTGGGGCTGCTGCGCCAGCCCAGAGAGAAGAACATGTCTGTGGTTCCTACGGCTCCTCGAGTTTTTTTCCAGTTTCCCCACTTGCGCCTTGTCCACACTGGGTTCAGCGAACAGTGAGATACAGCAAGACATCCCCTACCCCAGTTACTCACCGCTGTCATGAATAAAAAATCCCGGAGGCGAGTCCTGGTGCATGCAGGGCTGGCTGTGGGACTGAGAGATGGAGGTGGGTGGGTGTGCGGGGAGATGAAGCTCCAGAATGCCGGAGGGGAGCTTGGGAGCCTCTGACAGAATGCAAAGCCATCGCTATGCAAATGCCCAGACCCCAGAGAGGCCAGCAGACCGCGTGCTTTGGTGCTTCAGCTCCAAAGTGATGGGGGCCAAGCCAGCGACCGAGGTCATCCAGGCCGCATGTGGCTAGAACCGACTTCTTTTTTAATCAGTTCATTTTTATTTTTGTTTACACTGGGTCTTTGTTGCTGCTCGGGCTTTCTCTAGCTGCGAGAGAGCAAGCGGCTGCTCTAGGTTGTGGTGCTCAGACTTCTCCCTGCGGTGGCCTCCCCTGTTTCCGAGTGCGGGGCAGGGGCTCGGGGGTTATCAGGCGCAGGCTTTAGTTGCCCCGAGGCACGTGCAGCCTTCCCAGACCAGGGATTGAACCTGTGTCCCCAGCATTGGCAGGTGGATTCTTAGCCATTGTGTCACTAGGGAAGTCCTAAAGTCAAATTTTGATGCTTAAAAGGGCAAATCTTTACTTATATAGAAAACTTTACTTTGCTTAACAGCTCATTTTCCAGGGTTTCCAGGCAGCTGAATTTTCACAGTAATTAATGAAACGTGCTGCTGACCTTTTTGTGCTCCGTTAACTAAATTTTTGTTGAACTCTCATTTGTATGACAGGTTGCTGTTGTCAAAATGAAGAACACTGAACGAATATACGCCATGAAAATCCTCAACAAGTGGGAGATGCTGAAAAGAGCAGAGGTTAGTGTGACGCCTTGAATAAATCGGTAAACAGGCGGTTTCTCTGTCAGGAGAGGTCTGATGAAGCCCAGCAGGTGAGAGCTGCAGTCCTCACACGTCTGGGCCTTCCTTCCTTCTGTCCGTCCTTCCCTCCTTCTGTCCGTCCTTCCCTCCTTCTGTCCGTCCTTCCTTCCCTCTGTCCGTCCTTCCTTCCTTCTGTCCGTCCTTCCCTCCTTGATGAGAGTCGCTGCTTTCTGTGGTCAGGACCTCAGCCCCTCCCACCCACCCCTCCCCGTGTCAGCTACTGACCAGCTGCCTCTCTCTTGAGCGCCCCCTCAGGTACGTCTGCGGGGGCAGCCACCAGTGGTTGGGACTCCTGAGCTTCTACTGCCCGGGGCGTGGGTTCAGTCCCTGTCCGGGAGCTGAGATGCCACGTGCCTGGTGCAGCCAGGAAAAAACCCTCGGGCATCTTGTCTCAGTTCTGCTCCTCCAGCAAAGGGATTCTTGAATCTGGGAATGTTTTGCCCTCCCTCCTCTAGGGAAGGGAAGGTTAGAAATAAAAGTAGGTGACCACTGCACGGCAGCCTGTTTCTCTCTTCCTCATCCACTTGGGTGGCGGCTGTTTCGTGCCCCTGGCCTCACTCTCCCTGCCCCCCACACCCCAGAGGGCTCAGGCTCCCCTGGCACTCAGCAGACCTGCTTCCTCTGCACCCAGGCCGCGGCTGCCCTTTGTCTGCCCCGGGCACTCCCCTCCAGAACCACCACCTCCTCCTCTGCAAATTCCTTCTCATCCCGTCACTCTGAGCCCTCCTGGTCACTCCAGGTGGCCCCTTCGCCCTTTCCCTGGAGGTTTACCTGCCGACGCCAGTGGCCACGCTGTGTGGACAGTGCCACGCGGCTCTCCTGAGCGCAGGCTGTCTCTCCCGCCTCACCCTGCTGGCGTCAGGTCTGTCCTCCTAAACCACGTGTGGCTTCTCCCCTCCGCTGCCCACACTCGTGTCCTCTGTCCGGCCGCAACACCCATCACACGGTCTTACACATGTCATTGCTCAGACGTGCGCTGGTTGATCGAGTTGTCACTGATGTTGTGGTCACCCGGACTTGAAATGCAGGCGTCCCATGACTCGGCCTTCTCTGCCTCCTTCCCGGCCCCGCCCTGTCCACTCCGTGTCCCCCCTGGCCCTGCCCCGTCCACTCCACGTCCCCCCGGCCCCGACCCTGCCCCGTCCACTCCACGTCCCCCCCCTCCCCAGCCCCACCCCGTCCACTCCGCATCTCACCCTCCCCAGCCCCCCCCCGTCCACTCCGCGTCCCCCCTGGCCCTGCCCCGTCCACTCCGCGTCCCCCCCCTCCCCAGCCCCCCCCGTCCACTCCGCGTCCCCCCCTCCCCCGCCCCCCCCCGTCCACTCCACATCTCACCCTCCCCAGCCCCCCCGTCCACTCCACGTCCCCCCCCTCCCCAGCCCCACCCCGTCCACTCCGCATCTCACCCTCCCCAGCCCCCCCCCCCGTCCACTCCGCGTCCCCCCTGGCCCTGCCCCGTCCACTCCGCGTCCCCCCCCTCCCCAGCCCCCCCCCCGTCCACTCCACGTCCCCCCCCTCCCCAGCCCCCCCCGTCCACTCCACGTCCCCCCCCTCCCCAGCCCCCCCCGTCCACTCCACGTCCCCCCCTGCCCCAACCCTGCCCCGTCCACTCCGCGTCTCCCCCTCCCCAGCCCCCCCGTCCACTCCGCGTCCCCCCCTCCCCCGCCACTCCGAGTCCACCCCGCCCCACCCACTCCGCATCCCCCCTCCGTCTTCACCCATCACCGACGGCCCCAGCAGCCCTCCTTCCTGTGATTACTGGCAGGTTGGCAAACACAGGAAAATCATTGGAGCAGTTCTCGGAGGGAAAAGCTACTGTTACGTGAAAGTTATGGGACCGAATAAAGTGCTTGGGGAAAGAAATACTAGTAGCAAATTCTATTGAAGTTTAAATTTTTACAGAAGTGATTGATTTATAAAAGATGCTACCTGGGCCATATGTAATGTAACTTGTTATGTTAATCTTGAGTGAAATGTGCATATAGCATAAACGTTAAAAATTGTAAAAGCTTTAGGGGGAGATGACTCTCACCTTATCACACTAGTCATGGTGCGTGAGCACATTTAAAGAGTTGAATATTGCTTTTTAAATTTAAACCTGGTTACACAGAACCTGTGATTGGCATACTGTGCACCAAGTCCAAGTGTGAGCTGGGCTGAACCTCACATGTTGGCCCTGGAAGGGGCGTATGGAGGGGTGGGTGCAAGTCCCCTGCGGGGAGGTGATTTCTCAGCAGCCCCGACACTCTCGGGGTGGGGCCGCAGGGGCAGGAGAGAGCAGAGATCCCGCTGCTGCTGTGGGCGCCCAGGAGTAGGTGGGAGCCCTCATGGGGAGATGCCACGCGCCTGATCCCTGCGTCCTGGAGGGCAGGGGCCGTGGCCTCAGAGCCTCTGTCCACTCAGATCCTGCGTCCACTCAGAGCCTGTGTCCGCTCAGAGCCTCCATCCACTGCAGGGCTGGAGGGCAGGGGCCGTAGCCTCGGAGCCTGCGTCCGCTTGGGGCTGCGCCCTGCAGGCGTTTTCCCAGTGGACACAGCCTGGCTTTCTCCCCACTTCTTCACAGACGGCCTGTTTCCGGGAGGAGCGCGACGTGCTGGTGAACGGGGACTGTCAGTGGATCACCACGCTGCACTACGCCTTCCAGGATGAGAACTACCTGGTAGGTGTGGGCCCCGCGGACCCTGTCCCGTGGCGTCTCACCCGGGGTTCTGGCTCCTGTGTGCCGCCGCGGAAAACGAGTACGCTCTCTGGGACTGTCATTGCCTAAGTGTGTGTGTGACGGTGAAACCGAGGGTTGGTTTCAGTGTGGTCATCGGGTGAACTTTTTCTCTCTGATCATTAGATAACGTGCTTATTTTTCTCACTTGGTTTTTTTTGAAATGGGGGTTTTCTATCTTGAATTATATGTAAGAATACGAAACTCTGTGGAAATTCAGAACGTTGGAGCCTTGGACCGAGTGGTTTTTTCTGTTGCATTTCCTTACAGTCACGTCGGGCGGCAGGTGCTGTTTGCAGCCCTCCCCACTGGGGCTGTTGGTGTAGGCTGGGGCATGACTCTTGGTCCCCCTGTTCTTGTCATCTGTTCTGACTGGAGCTGGGGCTCACTTCAGTGTCAGCTCATCACTTTGTGACTCGCGCGTGTGGGTAGGATGAGCTTGGACATGTAAGAGAACAGGTGCAGAAGACACAGGGATGGCTGACAAACACATGAGAAGATGCTCAACGTCACTCGTCATCAGAGAAATGCAAATCAAAACCACAGTGAGGTACCATCTCACACCAGTTAGAACAACTGCTATCGAAAAGTCTACAGACCGTAAATGCTGGAGAGGGTGTGGAGAAGAGGGAACCTCTTACACCCTTTGTGGGAATGCAAACTAGTATAGCCACTATGGAGAGCAGTGTGGAGATTCCTTAAAAAACTGGAAATAGAACTGCCATACGACCCAGCAATCCCACTGCTGGGCATACACACCGAGGAAACCAGAATTGAAAGAGACACGTGCACCCCAGTGTTCATCACAGCACTGTTTACAATAGCCAGGACATGGAGGCAACCTAGATGTCCCTCAGCAGACGAGTGGATAAGAAAGCTGGGGTACATATACACCATGGAATGTTACTCAGCTATTAGAAAGAACACGTTTGAATCAGTTCTGATGAGGTGAATGAAACTTTTATATAGAGTCAAGTAAGTCAGAAAGAAAAACACCAATACAGTATATTAATGCATGCATATGGAATTTAGAAAGCTGGTAAAGACAATCCTATATGTGAGATACCAAAAGAGACGCAGATAAAAAGAACAGACTTTTGGACTCTGGAGGAGGCGAGGGTGGGCTGATTTGAGAGAATGGCGTTGAAGCATGTATGTTACCATATGTGAAACAGACGACCAGTCCAGGTTCGATGCCTGAGACAGGGCGCTCAGGGCTGGTGCACTGGGACCACCCGGAGGGATGGGCTGGGGAGGGAGGTGGGAGGGGCTCCAGGATGGTGGGGACACATGTACACCTGTGGCTGATTCATGTCAGTGTTTGCCAAAAACCACCACAACATTGTAAAGTAACTAGCCTCCAATTACAATAAATTAATTTTAAAAAATGAACAGGTACAGGGTAACCAGTTTGGAGTGAAAGGTAAATCAGACCTTTGGCTCGGGCCCCGAGTGACTCATGACGGCTTTGTCAGGACTTTTAACTCTGAGAAGGACTTTCCAGCTTTGCCTGAACCTGGGAAACCCGTCTCAGCCCAGCTCTTCCGCCTGGGGAGCAGCCGGCACATTTCCCCAGCAGTGGCCGCCCGGGGCTTGCAGGTCAGGGCCTCGGGTGACATGTGAGTTCACTCTCAGTAGTGGACTCCCTGTGCTTCTAGGAAGTGGGATCATGTAGAATATTTTTTGTTTATCTTAAAATAATCTCTTTCAGACCCCAGAGAAATCCCTTAGATTCAGTAGGCCAGGAGTAGGTAACATGGTATGTTAGACTCTTTATTTAGAATTGAAAACATACATGTTTGTTTTGAGGGGGGACAGCTGGGGTTTATTGGACACAGCCTGTGGGTTATCAGTCAGTCTTCCCGGTGGCCAGGCGAGTCAGGCATCCGTGGTTTTTCACCATTGTATGAACAGTTTCTGGGGCAAGGGGAGAGGATGTCACTCATCCCAGGTTACCACACAGATCCAGGGTCGGTGCTGGGACCTGGTCCCTACCCTCTGGCAGGAGGGGGGCCTGGGGCCATCTGTCCATCAGCCCCTGCTTCCAGATGAGTGTCGCTACTTCGAGTGGACTGTCTCCAGTTCACTTCCTATTTTGTTAAGAACTGAATGAAGTCTCTAAGGAGTACTAGGAAGAAGGAAAACCACGCGTTTTTTTTTTTCCACTGATACTTTTCCTGCAACCAGCACAGCGTATTGCCGGCTTATTCTGAGTCACGATGGCCAGTTAGGGATTCCGGGGGAGTGTAGGGGCCTGCCCCTTCTGAGGTGCAGGGAGGGCTGCGAGACGAGCCAGGCGGGGCCCGGTGCTGCCTGCTGGGAACCCAGGGCTGCTGGCCGGGCTTGGCTCCCGCCTCCACCACCCAGCGTCGCTCTTTACGAGCAGTTATTGCCTTGTGGGGAGGATGTGAGGAGGAACGAGGCGGGAAGCGGGCGGCCTGAGCCCCGCTGGGCACGAGGGGTCTCGTGATGGGGAGGCCACCTGCAGAGCCCGTCCGCGTCACAGCTTCTGCTGTGGGCATCTAAACTGGGCGTTTCCTAGAAATTAAAGCTGTTTCATCAGTCTGAAAGGGCGTTGCCTTGTTGACTGGAGTGAGGATCCTATGTGACGTGACAGGCGAAATAGCCGGTCGCTTTCTCTGGTTCCAGAAATGAGTTTCTAGTTGCCTGCCTATAAGCCCTTGCAGGTTCCTTTTCCTGTAAACTTGTTTTCCAGGAGCCCACCGGTCATTTCTAGCGCTGACTTTCTCTTCAGATTTCTAGGTGGACAGGGAAACAGTGGAGGCTTGGCTAGCCATGGCACTGCCTGCCCCCACTGGTACCTCTAGGGACCGAAGGTCTTGGCCGCTCATTCCCTGGCTCTGCCTCACCCCGCGTGTCCAGCCGCAGGTGCTGTGGTCTTTTCCCAGGTTACCCGCCCTCTGTCGGGTGGTCTCCCCTTCCACCCTCCCACGCGCCGTCAGCCTCACCTCCTGCCCAGCCCACTCTGGTCCTGCTCTCCTCCCGCCGGTCCGTTCACACGGGGCAGGCAGGGGAAGCTGCGATCTGTGTTGCTCGGAGTGGGGCCCGGCCTCCCCCCTGCACACGCCTCACTCGCTGGCTCCTTTCTCTCAGACCCTTTGTCTGGCAGGCAGCCCCTGGCCAGGCCGGCTCCCTCCTGCCCTCAGAGCCCCCTGCCCCCAGGATCCACACAGGGGTCCCTGTGCAGCAAATACCGGTGAGGCCTCCGACACCTGCGGTTGGGTTTCTCCTGGCCCATCGCTCTGAATTCCATGTTCCCCTCCCTCTGTGTGATGCCAGCCCCATGAGGGACCCGTGGCCGAGCAGGTGCCAGCAAGTCTGCTGCTGAGACGGGGAGTGAGCGGACGCTACGCTGGTCTTCTTGTCGCAGCCAGGGTGTTTGTCCCCTCCATGTGCTTCTTCTCCTGAAGAGTTGGTGTCTCCTGCCTGTGCTGGCTTGTGTGTGCCTCTCAACATTATTTGTAAAGTCCGTCTAATTTTGGAGGGAGAGGATTTCTCACAAAAAGTTTCCTCTAGGAAGTTGTCATTCTGGTCTATCTTCTGAAGAAGAGAAGTCTGTTTTTCATAATCAAAGAAGTTTGTTATTTCCACATTTTTAAAAAATGAAGTTGGCGTTTTCTGCCCGTGCCAGTTTGTGGTCCGTTCGAAGAGCACCCAGTGCTGGGCATCCTGTCGCCCCGTCCCCGCGTACTTGCTCCCCTCTCTGCACTGTTCACAGCTCTTAACCGCCCTTGGCCCTGGGGGAGTTGAATCCCCCATGGAGTCCAGAGTCAGGCAAGTCACCAGCAGCAGTTGGTATAATTCCTGCTGGCATCACTCAGATGAGCTGTGACTGCCCCCGAGGTTCCCAGGCAGAGAAAGCAGGTCAGGTGCAGGCGACAGAGCTTCGCTGGCATAGTGACCGCTCAGCTCACCAGGGAGCACAGCCCGTGAACAGGCCGCAGCGTGTACTGAGCCGGCAGAGCCCACGTGGGGCTGGAGCCCGAGGTGCTGTCTCTCACACAATGTGTCCTCCACACACGTGTGGAAGCACCAGCCCCGCATGGAGCAGACCCTTGGGAGACGGAAGCTCAGCTCATGCCCGTGGGCTGGGTATCTGCTCTTACCTCGGCTGCCTTTGCTATAGGGGAAGTTTCCATAAACACTTTTCTTTTCAAAGTTTATATCTCATTAGACTCTCACGTTATCTATGAATCAAAAACGATTTTAATTTCCAGTTCTTTATAACATATGTTATGGGACTTCCTTCTCTTTTATTCTTCAGATATTTTGCAAATATTGTTTACTCTTCTTTAACCCAGTTAAAAAATGGGTGGAAGAACTGATTAGACATTTTTCCAGGGAGGAAATGCAGATGGCCGACAGGTACGTGGAAAGATGCTCTTCATCCCTAGTCATCAGGGCAATGCAAATCAAAACCGCAGGGAGATGTCACCTCACACCTGTCAGAATGGCTGTCATAAAAAAGAACATACGTAACAAGTATTGGCGAGGTTGGGGAGAGAAGGGAGCCCTCATACTCTGTTGGTGGGATATAAACTGGTGCGGCCACTATGGAGGACAGAATGGCAGTTGCTCAAAAACTAAAAATAGAAATACCACGTGACCCAACAGTTCCCCTTCTAGGTATATATCCAGAAAAAAGCAAAACACTGATTTGAGAAGATACACCCACCCCAGTGTTTATAGCATTTTTCTACAGTTGCCAGCATAGCTGTCCATCAGCAGATGAATGGGTGAAGATGTGGTCGTGTGCGTGTGTGTGCTCGCTCACTCTCTCTCTCTCACACACGCACACGCACAATGGAATACTACTCAGCCAGTAGTATCCAGTGAGACACCGTGGATGTGTCTTTATCTCACTGGATAAAGAATAAAATTTTGTCATTTGTAGGAATATAGATGAACTTGGAGGGTATTATGCTAAATGAAATAAGTCACAGAAAGACAAGTACTGTATATGTCCCTTATATGTGGAATCTAAAAAATAGAATATAAACTGGTAAACATAACAAAAAAGAAGCAGTCTTACAGAGAACAAACCAGTGGTTACCATTAGGGAGACTGAAGGAGGAAGGGTAACAGAAGAGTAGGGACTAAGAAAGGAAGTTTTTATGAGATTATATGTATGTAAAAATGTATGTATGAAATTATATGTATGAAGCTTGAAATTTGTGAAGCACTATAGAATAAAAGAACCATTCAATAAAAACAAGGGATTGGGGTAAAACATTTCGAAGAATATGAAAAAAATATTTGTACAAATCAGTAATAATACACTGCTAGTTTGCATAGGAAGATGTAGCGATATCAAGAAATCAGCAGTCCTCTCATCAATTTGTGAATTGAGTGTGGCTTCTATACTGATACCATCCCTATCAGTATGGCATCTATACTGATACAACACAACTTCTGTTGTGCAGGCAGAAGTTTTATTGGCAAGAATAGATACTTACTGCGCTCTGTTCCCTGGCGGATGTGTCACCTCGCACCTAGCAGTATCTCAAGGTCCACATTCCGGGGGCGCGTGCTGGGCAACAGGAGCCTCTCGGGAGCCGTCCCTCTGGACCCTCCAGAGCGGGTCCAGAAGCTCCGCGGCGGGAGCGTGGCCTCTGATCGTTAGGTCTGGTGGTGATGGATGCTGTCTTCTCTGCCCATTTGCAGTACTTGGTCATGGATTACTACGTAGGTGGCGATTTACTGACCCTGCTCAGTAAATTTGAGGACAAACTTCCAGAAGATATGGCAAGATTCTACATTGGTGAAATGGTGTTGGCCATCGATTCCATCCATCAGCTTCATTACGTGCACAGGTAATCACTTTGTTATGTGTTTTATGGAAACCACCATTAACATGTTAAAGCAGTCCTTTCAGAGCCCCAGCGCCAGGCTCTGCGGAGAGTTTAGCAGGGTGGGGTCCTCCCTTTAGCTGCCACGATGTGGGGTGCCTTCCCAGGTCGCAGCTCTGTGGGCTCTGCTGTCAGCTGAGGTCACCTTGTCCTTTGGTGTCTGCCTGCCATTGGCTCGTGCTCTGCCCTGCCCACCCCCCAGAGCTCGTTTCCTGGTCAACCACAGAACATTAGGGGGGTTGAGTTGAGGGGGCTCCCACCACAGCAGCAGAAAGGACTCAAACTAGCGTAACTGCTCCTGCATGGCAGACGGGGGTGGCAGCGTGGAGCAGGCCCCCTCCTGCTCGCCACACGGCCCCCGGCCCCCGCCCCCCGCCTCCAGGACAGCGGCCCTAGTCGTTGCCCAGCCTGCACCTCTGTGTCCGTCTCGTTCTGCTGTTTAAGACAGGGATTCAGTCCTGGGGGGTCGGGGGGGGGGGTTGTTGGTTCTGTTTTACTTCTTTTCATCAAAGTGTTTCATGGCGATAGTTTTAGAAATTCAAATAGGTGTACAGGGCTTATAACAAAACATGAGTGTTCAGTCCTGACACCTGCCACAGGTAACTGTCATCAATTTGTAGTTGTTTCTTCTGGTATTTGCTTTCATATTTCCAGCTAACAGAAATGTATCTCTGTTGTTGCTGCATTTTGTGGGGTGGGGGCGGGGGTCTGACTCTTTCACATAAGTACCTCCCTCTCATCTCTCCTTCCCACCTGGTCACAGTTAATGTGCAGCTCCCCCCTTGGACACCGTGAGTGTGAACTGCACAGGTCGCAGATTTACACCGGCTTCTTTCACTAAGTACTTTCTATGCCTCTGAACCTGTCGGGGATTTTCCTGACCAGATGCAGTTTGTGTTCCTGGGGTAGCGATGGTGCCCAGTGTCAAAGGAACAGCCCTTCAAGTCCTGCCACGAGTGTGACCCTGTTGCCCTGGGAGGGGGCGGCTTGCCGGGGACCTCGCGGTCCTGCCCGGGCGCAGGTCTCCGTGTCACGGGGGGCCCGGGGTGCTGCCCCCACAGCGGGTGCCGCTCTCAGGGCGGTGAGGTTTGGGCCAGAGTCACTGTTGTCTTTCCTGTGTTCTGTAATGCCATCATGCCTGCTGTTATAACCATCACTGTTCTTGTTTCCAACATCAGATTTTATACTCTTCTTGATGGAACTTTGCTTAATTCACTACAGAGAGATTTGTAGTTGTCACAGATCTCCAGGGAAATTAATTTGACTGCCTTTTGAACAGTTTATTCTTTCCTGTTTTTCCCTAAGTAGATAGCTTTCTGCTCATTTTCTTAATTGGTTGTGTAGAAGCTTTGCTCTATGTTTTAACTTTAGGGCATAGTAGGAAAATTAAAATACATAGTTTGACGTTGTTTTTTCCCTTAAAGTCAACGCAATATTCAGACTAAGTGCTTGAATGACCTAGTCTAAAAACAGAAGAGCTCGCAGAGTTCGATAGTACAGGAAGTCAGTCCTACCCCCATCTCAGGGGTGTGCCTGAGTAAGTTAAGGCTGCCTGTGGTGGGGCCAGAAGTGAGTGACCCCCATCAGAACCATGGACACGACGGGCAGGTTCAGACCGTAGCTTTGGGCCCCTTTCCCGTGGGAGGACGTGGGCCACGGCGACTTCTTCAGGCAGTGCCCGCCACACCCCAGCCCGGCTCCTGCAGACAGAGCCACTGCGCCCGGCCTTGGCAGCCGGACCCCTGCGAGGCCCCCTGCAGGAAGCAGCAGGGACCTCCGACCCAGAGCCGAGCTCCCCAGTGGGCGCCGCCCTTCCAGGAGGTCAGCCTCGGAAAGCAGCAGAGCAGAGGCCAAGAGGCCCAGGCTCCCAGGGGTTGCAGCCGGGCAGGGTTTTGTTTTTAATTTTAACGTTTCCATTCAACTCTTTGTTTAAAAAAAAAAGAATTAAAAAAAACACAATTATTTACTTGGCTGCGCCAGGTCTTATTTGCGACACGAGGGATCTAGTTCCCTGATCAGGGATTGACCTCAGGCCCCCTGCATTGGGGGCCCAGAGTCTTAGCCACTCCAGCGAAGTCCCACGGGCAGATTTTTTAAACGTGTTAAATTTATTGGTTGTTTTCTTCTAATGGTTTCATTTTTTATATAAACTCCATTTGGAGTTTATTCTAATATAAAGAATGGATCTGATTTTATCTTTAATTAAAAGGCTGTTCATTTGTCCCAGCACAAACTTAACTTATCTGTGTCTTTGCCCACTGATCTGAGGTAGCGTCTTTATGACGTGCTCAGTTTCTGTATGAGCTTGGTCTGGTCTGGACATTCTGCTCCGTTGTCTTTCTGTCTCTGCTCTGGGACCACGTCATGGAGGCTTGAAACTCCATGGGGCCAAGTCCCCCATCACACCTCTTTCTTTTCAGTGTTTTCCTAGCTATTCTAACATGTTGGTTGTCGCATATCAACTTCAATATCAACTGGTCTGGCTGCAAAAAAAGCAGGACACTTATTTCTTTTTCATTTGATGGGTCCTTCAGTCTGCAGATTCAAGTGTTTTTTTTTACCTCTGGAAAGTTGTCTTGGGCTTCAGCTTCAGATGTGGTGTTTTATTGTTTCGATTCTTCAAGGGCTCTTGTTACGTGTATGTTGTGCGTTCTTTGCCTCTGTCTTCCATTTCAGTCTCCAGGTGCTTTGTCCCTGACCGTTTTGAATTATTTGTCCCATTTTTACCTTTTCAGCTGTTTTCCTCCATTTCTTCAGTGCCTTTCATTAGATTTTTTTTTAAATTTTTTTAAATTTATTTTTGGCTGTGCTGGGCCTTGGTTGCCGCACAGGCTTCTCTCTGGTTGGGGAGCGCGGGCTCCAGGGCGCGGGGCCTCAGGAGCTGCGGCGCACACACAGGCTTCGTTGCTCTGAGGCCCGTGGGCTCTTCCCACGGCAGGGATTGAACCTGTGTCTTCTGCATTGGCAGGCAGATTCTTCACCACTGAGCCACCAGAGTGGCCCTAGATTTTTATTTAAATTGACTCTTCTTTGGCATCTTACACAATAGTTTTCATTTCTGTTAAGACTGTCTTTTTCTTCTGTTCCTCCCCTGGGTTAAATCAAGTCTCTTTTCTCTTTTCCTTATTTTTGTCTAGGTCTGTTCTTTTTTTTGTTTTGCCACACCTCGCCGCATGTAGGATCTTAGTTCCCTGACCAGGGATCAAACCTTTGTCCCCTGCAGTGGAGGCTCAGTCTTACTAGAACACCAGGAAAGTAGTTTTTATTTTTCTGACTCATTGAGGGATTCTTTTGTTTTCTCTTTCATATTCCTGAGTATTTATTTAAGATTTATTTCAGTTTGGAGTGCTTTGCTAGAGGGTTTTTTTTTTTTTTGCTTTGCTTTTTTTGAATTAATCGTCTTTTGCTCGCACGTGTTTGTGAGACCTACCTGTGTTGTTGGGAGTACCGGGGGCTTTCATGTGTTTGCATCAGGGTGTAGCATTCTGTCAGGCATGAGTGGCCTGGCCTCTTCGTCCATTCTGCAGGTGGACTTGAGGTGGTCCAGGCTCAAGCCCCCCTGCAGAATTTGGCCTTGCCACAGCCCCTCTTGGCGGCTGTTTTCGCTCTTCTTGGTGAACACCTTCCTTTTCTTTTGTCATGCTGTCCGGTCACACACACTTAACTCCGCCAGGAAGGAGGATTAGTCCCTTGACGTCCACCGCCCCGCCCCGAACCCCCGCCCGGTGTTGGGCAGCACACACAGCAGGCGGTCGGATGGCGGGTTGAGTGCGGCAGCGTTCACGTCCCTGCTGCGGGGTAACCGGCAGCCTGCCCCGCTCCCAGCTTCCCTGTCGTCGTCTGTAACACGCACTGCGGGGCGGGGCCCGCGCTGCTCAGGGGTGCAGGGTACACGGAGGACACCGACCGTCTTGCCCCAGTTCCTCGCCTGACTCCGT
Source organism: Muntiacus reevesi (assembly GCF_963930625.1). Taxonomy (NCBI): domain Eukaryota; kingdom Metazoa; phylum Chordata; class Mammalia; order Artiodactyla; family Cervidae; genus Muntiacus; species Muntiacus reevesi. Next base: position 63,698,577 of record NC_089263.1, on the reverse strand, counting down.
TAGGCGTCACGTCCCCGCTCAGGTGTCTCTTCTTGGGTCACAGCCGCCGGGCCCCCTTCACACCTGTGAACGCAGGGCTGCCTCCTCTGCTGTCCCTCCCGTTTCCTCGCAGCAGCTGCCGCACGGCTGGTGCTCTATGATTGATGCCGAGATCCTGTGTGGCGGGGTCTTGTGTGTTCATGTCCCGACATCCCGGCCGGAGGGAGGCTTCCTGAGCACAGGCGGTGCGGTCCAGCCCCTGCCGTGGCCCTGGGTCGAGAGCAGCGCCCAGCACGGGGGAGTCCTGGGCTGGCGGGTGGGGGCCGGGGGGGGGGGGGGCCGTGGCCGAGTTCCAGCGGTGAATGGGGGTTCACCGCTGCTGCCCGCAGACCAGCCACCGCAGGGGACACTCTCCTGGGTCCTGTCGTGACGTGCTAGTGCTTCCTCTGGTGATTCTCTGCTAGTGAAGGGCTGTGACCTACCTAACGTGTTGCATGGAAGTCGTTAATTTGTGTGTTTATTTTACTAACAGAGACATTAAACCTGACAATGTCCTTTTGGATGTAAATGGTCATATCCGCCTGGCTGACTTTGGATCCTGTTTGAAGATGAATGACGATGGAACTGTAGGTATTTTTGTTGACACCCTTCCATTTGGTCTTGTGGTTTGCTTGCAGTTAGAAGGGGCTTATTTACATTTTCAATTTGAGATACAATTAAGAAACCAAGTTTATTAATGTAAATTAAGAAGATAAGTCCGTTTAGAAAGCAGTTGAAATTTTCTGTTTACAGTTAAAACATCTTGATTACTTTTTGTGTTCTTGGAAGTGATACGTGTTATGCCTTCTGCAGAGGAGGGGTCAGGTGTCCTCAGACCCCCAGGCGGCCCCGGTGGGCCAGCCCCGGGTCCTCCTGAACCGGGAGTCGGTGCCTTCTCGTTTCTGTCTGGGGCAGGACTTCCTGAACGGGGGTCCTCCATACCCCCTCTTCCAAGGGCCAGTGGACGGTCCCACTGCAGAGCGGGAGGACGCCCCTGGAGTGGCTATCAGACCCCAAGGAGGCTGGGCTTGGGCCGGGTCACAGCCCCCTGGCCGGGTGGCCCCATTGAGCCCCCCGCCCCCCGCCTCACTGGCTCCAGCACATGGCTCTGATCGTCAGGGACTCGTCCGCATCCTTCCGGTGGCCCCGGTCGCAGTTTGAGTTTTCGGTGTTTTGGGAGTCTTTTCTTTAAAACCTACGCGCGTCAGAAAGTCTACTGTAACTGCTTCTTCAGAGAGAGCAGCCCCTCGCCCACCCCTTGCTGTGGGTTTTCAAGCCACAGTAAAAGAACGTAAAGCTGGCAGCACTTGGCGGCGTTTTAAAAAGAGCGAGTCGGTTTACTCCCCCTCGCTCCACAAAGCCAGTCCCTTATTTCTAATGTGATGGGTCTGTTGGTGCTGTCCCCAAAGCCAGTCTTCTAACGAGGGAGCACAGGCCTTGGGCCACGCTCACGCGCTGGGCACCTTTCCCAGGGGCTCACCTGCCTTACCTCCCGGTAGCTGTCCCCTGCTGCCCTGTCTGACTCCTGAGGACTCCCTGCTGAGTCCTGCCACCGGCCCTGGGCTGTGACTGGGGAGAGGCTGGCCTTTTGGAGGACAGGCCTTCTCGGCTCCTGTCGCGCCTTGCTGACCCCCAGTCCTGTGGACTCCACGTGCTCTGAGGCCGGTCTCTGACCTCTCAGTCCCCAGGTTGTCTCTGTGATGGCTGCAGCTCCCCACCTAGGGCGTGTCCAGCACGCAGCTGCTCCCTGGACCTACTGCCAGACGTTCCAGTTTTGGAGCTCGAGGGTAGGGTGTGGGTGAGCAGCCAGAGCTTCCCCTGGGAGCATGTCAGAAAGGCAGCGTCTTAGGATCTCTGTCTCGCACGCGGTGGTGTCTATGCACGTACAAGTCCAAGGAGGCCTGGCGTGGATGCACTGGGTGCCCGGGCCACACTGTGAGCTGCGATGGAGGGTGTGGGGCTCTAGTGCCCTGTGGGGCTGGGTGGGCATCTAGGGACTGAAAAACCCAGTGGGCAGGAGAGTCTGGTGCATTCTGGAACCTGCCCAGTGTTCAGAGCTATAAAGATAGTTCTAAGTTGTGTCTGACTCTTGAGATCCCGTGAACTATAGCCTGCTGGGCTCCTCTGTTCATGGCATTCTTCAGGCAAGAATACTAATACTGAAGTGGGCTGCCATTTCCTTCTCCAGGGGAACTTCCCAATCCAGGAATTGAACCCAGGTCTCCCGCATTGCAGGCAGAGGCTTTACTGTCGGAGTTACACGGGAAGCCCCGGTTTAGTGCTATAGGAACATTTATTTGCACTCAATTTTTCATTATGGGGTTTTTAAATCATGACCATGTGAAGGTTTATCCTGTGACGTCCTTGGGTTCCCCTTCACCCTGCCCGCCCTCTCCCCTAAGGTGCAGTCTTCCGTGGCTGTGGGCACCCCGGACTACATCTCCCCGGAGATCCTGCAGGCAATGGAGGACGGCATGGGCAAGTACGGCCCCGAGTGCGACTGGTGGTCTCTGGGCGTCTGCATGTACGAGATGCTCTATGGAGAGACCCCGTTCTACGCCGAGTCCCTCGTGGAGACCTATGGGAAGATCATGAACCATGAAGTAAGCCGGCGTGTGTGTCCGAGTCCCTGTGGGAGAGGCACAGTGGGCGGCCAGACGGGTGTCTGAGCAGGCTGCCGACCCGGGAGATGACGGCAGAGGGGGCGCTCCCACTCCCTGGTGGAGGGGGGCGGGTCCCTCGAGCCGGAACCCTGCAGGAGACGTGGGCTTCGGGAGCACGACGCAGGTCCGTGCGGGGCCAGGTGGCTGGGAATACTGCCCGAGGGGCTCGCAGGCCACTGTCACCTGCGCGCCTGCCCCTTCCGTTAGACGTCGGCTCTGCCGCCCCAGCCTGCTTGCCCCAAAGCCGTCGTCAGGAGCGGGCCGCACGGCTCGGCGCAGTAGTGCTCTTGGTCCTTGGTTGAGCCTGTTTCTTTCCTTCCTGTTTTTCTCCCTTTTCCCAGCTATTCATTTTTCACTCTGTTTCCCTCTTTTTCTGTTTATTATTTCTTCTTCCGTCTAATGTTTCTGTCATCTGTGTTTTTTCTTTTTACTCCCCTTTCCCCACGTCCTTCTGACGCCAGGGTCAGTCAGCCTCTGCCCGTTGACTCACGGCACCCTTCACCCGTGCTCGGTCACTCGCCCAGACAGGTGCTCATTTGTCTGCTGTCTTCCCCCAGCCTGGCCCCCCAGTATTTGCTCAGATAAGGAGCAGATTAACATTAAAGTCCTAAAGTATCTTTCGTTTAATTCTAAATCAAGGAAAGTTATGCCTTAAGAAAGTTTTTTTCAAAGTAGAAATACATATTTATTTATAAATTAGTACATACTATTAAAAACTTCAGACATGCCGAAGTGCATGCAGTAAGTTGATGGCGAAAGTCACCCCATGAACTTCTGGTGATGAGCGTGGTTAAGGTAACAAGTGGGACTTGGGTACATTCTAAGACCTGCGGCCCCTGAGCGCCTGCCGCCTGTGGGGCCCACCTGGTGGTCTCTGAACACCATGAGGCAGCGCTGCCATCCCTTCTAGAGATTACAGGTGAGGCCTGAACCGCAGGGGCGGCTCGGCACACAGGTCCGAGGTGCCATGGTGGGTGTGTGGCCTTGTGAACCTCCTAGCATGTGGGAGCGGGGGACTGTCTAAATAAATGGTATCATGGTCACATATTGGCAGGGTTCCAGCCATCTTTCTACTCAGTGCTCAGAGGCAGACCTTACCACGTGTGTGTGTGCACTGTATCTTGTTGTAACAAGTCCCTCTTTGATGAGCATTGAGGTACTTTCCAGTTTCCTTGGTCAGAGTAGAATGGCGTCACAAACATGTCGTGTTTTCTCACTGATAATGTTGGCAAAATGCATACTGAAGGATGGGTCCGTTTTTCTCCCACCTACAACCTGTTGTCGGTGTTCTTTACCACCTTGATAGGTGAAAATTTATCACCATTTTAGTTTACATGCAGCTTGGTAACAAGGCTGTCATGAGTAAAACCGGCGAGTCTAAGGGTTTTCTGGAATGAAGCTTCATTAGCTTCGGTTGCACTTGGTTACTGGGACATAGGAAGTGACTGTGGCTCTGGAGCTGTTGCCTCTGCTCTGTTCCCCGTGATGTCTGTGCACCTTGGAGTCCTCTGACTGCCCCCCTGCCCCCCCCAGGAGCGGTTTCAGTTCCCTTCCCACGTCACGGACGTGTCCGAGGAGGCCAAAGACCTCATCCAGAGGCTGATCTGCAGCCGGGAGCGCCGGCTGGGGCAGAACGGGGTGGAGGACTTCAAGAAGCACGCCTTCTTCCAAGGGCTGAACTGGGAGAACATCCGGAACCTGGAGGCGCCCTACATTCCGGACGTGAGCAGTCCTTCCGACACGTCCAACTTCGACGTGGACGACGACGTGCTGAGGAACATCGTAAGTGTGGCGGCGCCCTGCCCCCCGCGTTGTGTCACAGGTCTGCCTGAGCACGGCTTGCTCATCAAGGTGGTGAATCTGAGAGCTGTACCAACTTCCAGAAACTTGGGCAGTTGTCTCAAGGAATGCACCTCTCATTCTGGCCTTCAGCTTGGTCCTTAAAGCGATGGCTTACTCAATTTTAAATAGCTGTTCTATTTTAGGATTCATCAGAATTATTTTGATGCCTTTGTGCCTTTGCAAACAGTGTCACGTACATTGCTGCATCAGCGTCCCTTCTGCCCTGTCCCCCTGCCAGGAGCCTGCCCACGGCCCCACGGTGGTGTGGGTCTCTGGGTCTCCACTCCTCACTGTCCCTGTGCCCGAGAACACATCCGCTCTTCTGCCGTCACGTGTGTTCAGCATGTGCATGACCGTTTGCTCACACGGCCGGAGGTCGGGAGCGACAGGGATGAGAGGCCAATCTCGAGGCGCTGATGTCTCAGACTGTGGGTTTTCCACATTGGGCGCTGGCCGAGGGGCCCGTCTGGTATCTGACCTGGTCTCCCGGGGCCGCTGATAAGCTCGTCATTGTACCTTTTGGGCCCAGAGGGTTTTGCTCATGTCTTGTAAAATTATTTTGTTCTCATCAGACTCAGCATTCAGTACGCATTACTCTGTACATGCGTCTTGGGGATAGAGAAACTGAGGTTTAACCAGGGAAAAGAAAAATGTGTTTGATTTAGAGGCTTTAGAGACTCTTTCTTAGTAACATAAGAGTAGAACTTTAGATGATGTGAGGAAAGACCGAGGAAAGTGTTAATGTTATTGTTGAAAGGATTTTTCCTGAACTTCAGATAAACGTGTTTCCACACTGAAATTTACCAGATAAATAACTTTGCTTTTATTTTTAATAGAGAAGGACCCTCAAACTGAAAAATAGCAGTAAATCCATGTGAAATAGTCTCCCTTTGGGTTCCAGACCCCGCTTCTGCCTGTGGCCTGTTTCAGGGCAGGAACCCAGTGCCCCTGCCTCTGCCCCACATGCCCCTGCCCCACATGCCCCTGCCTCTGCCCCACGTCCCCCCTGCTCAGGGACATGGTGAGCGGCGGCTCCTGCCGCTTTAGTAGGTTCGCAGTTACCTGATCCCGGTTCATCCTGTGCATTGCTGTCTCAGAAGCAGTGTGTTTGTCCCCTTCACGGCCCATGCTTTGGTCAAGCCGGGAATGAGGAGGGAACCAGCAGGCATCCGGCCCCACGCGGGCAGCGTTCTGGGAGGCACCGCGGGGCTCCCGCTGCACCGTGGACTCCCCGTGACCCTCTCCCCTCCTGTTCTCGTTTGTTTGAACATGGTTTCATTCGCATCGTGTGTTCTCGTGCAGGAAGTGTTACCTCCGGGTTCTCACACGGGCTTCTCTGGATTGCACTTGCCGTTCATCGGGTTCACGTTCACCACGGAAAGGTGCGTCATCTGCCTTCCCCGCACGCGGGGGTCTTCCTGGGGTGGGTGAGCTTCCGTGTGAGCCGGGGACTCTGACGTGTTCCGTGCTTGAAGGGAGCTTCTCCTCTAACAACCCGTTAAAAATGTAAAAACCATTTTTACCTCAGACTTGAGGGGGTTCGGCCGCAGGCCCTCGTTCGCTGACCCCCGAGCCTTGCAGGCCATCAGCTGGGCAGGGTTTGTGCGGATGGGACACCACGGGCCGTGGCCGGCGGCGGGGTGTCTGGTCACACCCGGCTGAGCGTGCCCTTCGTCTGGCTCTGCTGGCTGTTGTGGGGATTTTCGCTGCAGCTCCAGGGTTTCCAGGGGAACGGGGAGGGGCTGTAGATGAGAGCCAAGCCCTGCCTGTGAGCACAGCCCTGGGAGCCCCGGCTGGGGGTCGTGTGTGTGGCCTGTCTCCGGGGGGCCTCTGACAGAGTCATGGTGCCCGTGGTGCTCTTAACTCGATTTTAAAAGGACACTGCGCCAAGAAGAGGGGGCTAAGGAAGAGAGCAGTAAAATAAGACAAATGGGGCTGCCTCAGCGCCTGGAGCGAGGTCACTGAGCTTGATTCCTGGCTGCTTCCAGTCACGGGTGCCTGAATTGGTATAAGTTTCTGCGGAAGCGGCCTACTTCTGCTCGAGCCCGTGAAAGTGCTCTTCAGGTGTGAGATGCCGGAGTTAGTAGCACTTAGGCCAGAGCAGTGGTGGATGCCTTCCAGCCCAGAGGAGGCGTTCTGGGTGCGCTCGGCGTGTTGACTTACTAGCACCTCTGCAAGGTTCTAGACCTTTCCACCGCACTCAGCGCACTGCGTGCCTGTCACACCTGTGGGCCCTGGGCCCCCAGCGAGGCTCCAAGTTTGTCAGGTTGACCCAGGGACCTCTTCCTGAAACAGACCCCAGCAGTACTGGCTGGCACAGCACCCTTGGGCCACCTTTGAGAAACACCAGCCAGGCCCTAATGTGAGAGAGGGAGTGTGTGTGTGTATGTGTGTGTGTGTGTGTGCATGTGCGTGTGTGCACACGCACTCCCTGTGAAGAACTCAGAAACGCCCCTGACTGCCCTTCTGTGTGTGTGTATGCGTGTGCACACACTCACTCCCTGTGTGGAACTCAGAAACGCCCCTGACATTGTCATCACGTTAAAAGCAAGAGGAGCCAACTGGATTGTCCCCAAGTTCAGCTCTGACGGAGAGAACCTTCCTTGGCCCGAATCTGTGCATCAGAGTGCGCTTACGTGCAGGCGCATCGTGAGTCGCTGATGGCTGGTGAGGACCTTGGCCCTGGTCCAGGGGCTGGACCTGAAGGAGCCATGTTGGGTGTTGACAGTTTGCGGGGGACGGCCAGGGCAGAGCCAGCACGCCCTCACCCCGGGGTGAGCCTCGGGGCGCCCAGGTCCTCGTGCAGGAGGCCTTCTCCTTTCAGGGGTGACTTAGAGATTACACTGCGCCATCACAGCGAAGTGAATCCACGTTGTTTGTTCAGTCAGTAAGTCACGTCCAACTCCTGCAACCCCACGGACTGTAGCCCACCAGGCTCCTCTGTCCATGGGATTTCCCAGGCAAGAATACTGGAGTGGACTGCCATTTCCTTCTCTAGAATCAACTGTACTTCAATAAAAAAAAGAAAGGGTTATACTTCCCAGCCCTCCAGAGCTGCTTTATCTGACCAGTCCTCTCCACTGCCCATTGTCACCAGTGGTTTGCGGTAAGGAAGGCTCTTGTCTAATTTTGGCTCCATAAGCAATAAAGTCTGTTCACAGCTGGTTTTGTTTGCCAATTTGAAAAGGCTTATCTTTTACCCCAGGAAGTTTCTAAACGCAGATGAAGTCCCTGTAAAGCCTCGGTGGGTGAGAACATGCTGTTGCTTTATCTGCAGCTGCTTCTCTGACCGGGGCTCTCTGAAGAGCATTCTGCAGTCCAGCACACTGACCAGAGACGAGGGCGTGCAGCGCGACCTGGAGGCCAGCCTGCAGGTGGAGGCTTACGAGAGGCGCATCCGGAGGCTGGAGCAGGAGCGGCTGGAGCTGAGCCGGAAGCTGCAGGGTGAGGGGCGGGGCCTCCGCGCTGGGACCGCCCCCCTCCCCGCGGCGGCCCGCGCTCACACACGTCTCCTCCCCAGAGTCCACGCAGACCGTCCAGTCCCTCCACGGCTCGGCCCGGGCCCTGAGCGGCGCAGCCCGGGACAAAGAGATCAAAAGGCTGAACGAAGAGATCGAACGCTTGAAGAATAAGATAGCAGGTGAGTGTTCTAAGGTCACCCTGCTTAGTCTGTTCTCAGATCTTCCTTTCTGCAAAGAACATTCTCGGAGTCCTTTCCATTGGATGGAAAAGCAGGGGTGGGGAAAGTTAAATTTTAGCAAAGAGTTCTGGTGTTTTGCCACTTTATTTAAAATTATTTCTCTAACGTGCTTAACACTGTAGGAACTGGTTTGAGCTGTGTCTGTAGAATCAATGCTTTATCTATGATCTCTCTGAGTATTTACATTTTTCTCTGTTAATTCTCCTCTTTGTCACTCTGAGACAGAACTGCCGTAACTCCTCTCTTTCTGGAGCTCTCACCCATGGCTGGGTTTCCTCTTCAGTGTTAAAGTGCTAGATCTGGTGTCCCCAGAGTGCATGTTCTGTGGCTCCCAATTATCAAAACTTCCAGAAGACTCAAGGCACCTATAAGTCCCAGCCCTTAGCCTGACACGTGGGTCGGCGCTATACCTGACTCATCTCAAATCAAACCCAAGTCAGTGGCCGTCTTTCTGCTTCCTTCTGGGACCCACCACCCTGATCTGAGAAAAGGCTGCTACTGAGAGCATTCCTCACCGGAGCCCTCCTCACCACCCAGCTGTGCTCGTTACACGGGAGCCAGGGCGGGACGGGGCTCACGTCCCCGGGGAGAGCATGTGGACACGTCAGAGTCAAGTCTGCTGGGTCTGTCAGGCGTGCCGGTGGCCGTGCGTGTGCAGGGGAACCTGACTTGTTTCCTGTTTTGCTCAGATTCCAGTAGGCTGGAGCGGCAGCTCGAGGACACGGTGACTCTCCGCCAGGAGCACGAGGACTCCACGCAGCGGCTGAAGGGCCTGGAGAAGCAGTACCGCGTGGTGCGGCAGGAGAAGGAGGACCTCCACAAGGTAGGCAGGCCCGTCTGTGGGGAAAGCGCGTGGTTTTGCAGAGTGTGCGGTTGTGTTCATGGGGGTGTCAGAGACTTGCAAGCCTCATCTGCCTCTGTGATCATGTGATGACACGGGAGAGGTCGGGACTCCCGCGGCAGACAAGCCTGGGTGCCTCACGGGGGCTCCCTGGGCAGGTGGCCTTCAGGCTGTGCTGGGGCCGGCAGAGGGCCTTCCCAGGAGCTCAGTTTTTGGGGCCGAGGCTGCAGCCTTTCACCAGCATTTGCTGTCACTTCAGCCCCTCGCCACAGCAACAGGTGACGCTCCTCACCTTCGGTCCTTGTTAGGCAAACGTAACAGCCTGTAACTCTCTGTGTTCAGCAACTGATCGAGGCCTCCGAGCGGTTGAAGTCCCAGGCCCGGGAGCTGAAAGACGCCCACCAGCAGCGGAAGCTGGCCCTGCAGGAGCTCTCAGAGCTCAACGAGCGCATGGCCGAGCTGCGCTCCCAGAAGCAGAAGGTGTCGCGGCAGCTGCGGGACCGGGAGGAGGAGGTGGAGGCGGCCATGCAGAAGATCGACACGCTGCGGCAGGACGTCCGCAGGGCCGACAAGGGCCGGAAGGAGGTATCGTCTCTGGGTGTCAGGGCCGTGTTGATGGGGCACCTGGAGGGTCCCCATAAGGTGGCTTTGAGAGCTCAGGTTGCATCCCGTAAATCACTGGGAAGTTAAATGGATCTTAAATTTCATGTGAAGCCAAGTAAGTTGCTCTGCCAAGTGTTTCTCTTGTGGTTCTCAGCCCTTCATACATATTTGTGAAATTATTAAAACAGGTCCCTGTAGTAGTAAAATTTTAAAGTAAAGTAGAGGGCTTTGTGCACGAGAAGTACCATGGAAACACACCATGACGTGACGTGGCCTGGCTTCCGAGAACTGAAGGCTAGAAGCAGGTGGAGGGCCAGTCTCAGCCCACCTCACCTCAGGGCAGCGTCCTGAGACTGACTCTAGGACCCTTGACACGCAGAAGGTCACCAAGGCCCTAGAGAGCTTTTGTGCATGTGGTTATGGGCCTTAATGTTTAACAACTTAGGAGTTAAAACTGAAAAATGTTCAACATAATCACAGACTGATTCAGTTTGGTTCATTTCAGTCGCTCAGTCGTACCTGACTCTTTGCGACCCCATGGACTGCAGCACGCCAGGCTTCCCTGTCCATCACCAACTCCAAGAACTTGCTCAAACTCATTCCATCGAGTTGGTGATAACCATCCAACCATCTCATCCTCTGTCATTCCCTTCTCTCGCCTTCAGTCTTTCCCAGCATCAGGGTCTTTTCCAAGGAGTCAGTACTTCCCATCAGGTGGCCAAAGTATTGGACTTTCAGCTTCAGCATTAGTCCTTCCAATGAATGTTCAGGACTGATCTCCTTTAGGACTGACTGGTTGGATCTCCTTGCAGTCCATGGGACTCTCAATAGTTTTCTCCAACACCACAGTTCAAAAGCATCCATTCTTCAGTGCTCAGCCTTCTTTATGATCCAACTCACATCCATACACGACTACTGGAAAAACCATAGCTTTGACTAGGTAGACCTTTGTCAGTAAAAGAATGTCTCTTGCTTTTTAATATGCTGTCTAGGTTCGTCATAGCTTTTTTTCCAGGGAACAAGCATCCTTTAATTTCATGGCTGCAGTCACCATCTGCAGTGATTTTAGATCCCAAGAAAATAAAAGTCTGTCACTGTTTTCCATTGTTTCCCCATCTATTTGCCATAAAGTGATGGGACTGGATGCCATGATCATTTTTGTGCATTTCTTTAATGTCTGATTAGCACCCAGGTTCTCATATGTGTTCTCGTCTGTAGTGATAACCTTTTCTGTATAATTTACATGAAGAAAACCCAATTCCTAAGATAGGGAATTAGAGGAGGAAGGCATTGCAGACCTTCAAGGGTCTCAGGACCCCACTTTGAGAGCTGCTGTCCTAGATGGTTCCATGTATTCTGCTCTTAACAGGCAGCATATTTCCTGCAAGTCTTCCTGTAAATTTCTGTTGGGGTTCCCTCAGTAAGCTGCCAGGAGGACCTGGAAGTACCTGCTCTGTTCCATGCATGTTCAGGGCTCTTAGTCCTTTGGCCTCAAGATGCCTGTGTTTTCTTCTTAGACAGTTGGTTCTGCAACCCCAGGACATTTGTGTTAATAATCACAGCCAACTGCAGCTCTCTTCACTGAACCCCTGGTTGGGCACAGCCCTTCGGTTCTGGGGGTAGCCCTGCAGCCAAAGCAGCTGGGCCCGGGGCGCTCAGCTTGAGGCGGGGTCATGGTGCACAGACCTCATTACCCTCCATGCTTGTGTGTGCTTGGAATCTCCCATTTGGACAATGAAGCTGTGTTCTGCAGGCATCAGAAGTCCCTGTTTTCACGAACTTGTATCTTTTCTTGAAATTTAGTTTCAGTGTATCAGTTTAAATTAGAATTTAAGCTAACCAGCCATTCCACTTAAGTCCCGATTCTCAGCGGTTAACTTGTGTTGGAATCTGAGGGAGCATGAAGAATCAGGAAGCTTTCTGGAGGCTTGGTTCCCTGGAACTTGCCTACCCGGGAGGGCTCCAGCCCCAGCGGGCCCAGCGGGTGGCAGTAAGCAGCACTCTTCTCCCTCCTCAGCTGGAGGCACAGCTGGAGGACGCGGTGGCCGAGGCCTCCAAGGAGCGCAAGCTTCGGGAGCACAGTGAGAACTTCTCCAAGCAAGTGGAGAGCGAGCTCGAGGCCCTCAAGGTAGCGATATGCGTCTCCTCGCCGAGGGAGCGGGGCCAGACCGGGGTCCTTGGCGGCCGCTGGGTGGGAGTCCCGGGAACCCGGCGTGGAAGCTCATGGGAGTTTTCCCTTTTCAGAACCAGGTCCTTCACTTGACCTCCTAGAACCAGCCCTCGTACACCAACCCCTCTTGCTTTTTCTGTGTCTTGGTCTGTGAATTCAGTGCAGGTCATTCTGGAAGGGCTCCTCACAGCCCAGGTGCGGCTGGTCGCCCGCAGAGGGGTGGGGGGGCTGTAGGCACTCTGTTAGCTGGGAGACCTCAGGGACGGGCCTCCACTTCCTGAGCCTGCCTCCTCATCTGTGAAGTGGAGACGGCGGTCTCCTCGCCCTCCAGCTGGCCCTTCGCCTGCACTTGGCGCCATGACCGCGTCTCCCTGCCCCCGTCTTCACCTCTGCAGTCTGCCCTCTCCAGGCAGCTTGTCACTCTGGAGTCGGAGCCCGCTGGGTCTCTGCTGGCCGCTGACGGCTTCCTGTGGCTCTCGAGTAATCCCAACCCCTCTCCAGCCTCCCCAACGCCCTCCTGTGCTCCAGCCTCTTGCAGCTGACCCCCCACCCGCTCTCCTCACCCCCTCACCCCCACGCTCAAGACCTTTCTGGCCTGACAACTCACTGCCCACGTCACTGCCCATGACAGCAGAGGCCGTGTGACCCTGTTAGCAGGATGTACCTGACACACAGCCCTCCAGACCGCACAAGGAGACCTTGAAGGCCATTCACGGCAGTGTGAGGCAGGGCCTCAGCGTCCCCGGCAAATCTGGACTCACCCTTTCCAGGGCAGAAGCGCCCCACCCCCCGCAAAGCCTGCCCTGCAGCCGCTGGAAGGATCAGTGCCCACTGTGGGGAGCGCTTACTGTGTCTGCTGAGGACGGGGTGAGGCGGGGCCTCGAAGAGGAGAGTGATCTGTCCCAACCTTTGTTCTCAGATGAAGCAGGGGGGCCGCGGGCCAGGTGCCGCCCTAGAACATCAGCAGGAGATTTCCAAGATAAAATCTGAGCTGGAGAAGAAGGTCCTGTTCTATGAAGAGGAGCTGGTGAGACGTGAGGCCTCCCACGTGCTGGAGGTGAAGAACGTGAAGAAGGAGGTGCACGACTCCGAGAGCCAGCAGCTGGCCCTGCAGAAGGAGGTGATGGTGCTGAAGGACAAGCTGGAGAAGTCCAGGCGAGAGCGGTGAGTGCGCCGCGCGGGGACGGGGCGGGGGCGGGGACGGGGCGGTCCCCGGGGGCCCCTGACGCCTGTCTGCGTCCTCAGGCACAGCGAGATGGAGGAGGCCGTGGGCACCGTCAGGGACAAGTATGAGCGTGAGAGGGCGATGCTGTTCGAGGAGAACAAGAAGTTAACTGCCGAGAACGAGAAGGTGCTTGAAGGGATCTGAGCTGTCGCTCTCTGGAAGCTGTCATTCTTTTCACTCTTGAGTCTTAGAAGTTGGGTGTTTTAAGTAACTTAATTTCTAAGTGATGGAATATGTTTGCTCTTTAAAGGGGGATGTTTTCATCTAGTTACAAGCTGCTGATTACCTGAAACCACTAGCTCTGATCACTTTGACACTCACATTTGTGTTGAAACGGAGTTTAAGTTACCTTTGGCCAGGAACCCCACATTGGAAGTTAGGTTGGCAAACCCTCATGATGGGGAAAGAAAATGTGAAGACCGTTCAAAAGAGCCTGCAGTTTGCGGTGCTGACATCACGTGTAAACGAGTAACGAGTCGTGTGTCCCGACTGTTTCTCTCCAGCTGTGTTCCTTTGTGGATAAGCTCACGGCTCAGAATAGGCAGCTGGAGGACGAGCTGCAGGATCTGGCAGCCAAGAAGGAGTCGGTCGCCCACTGGGAGGCGCAGATTGCGGAAATCATCCAGTGGTACGTGCCCACGCCCGGTCACGGTTCCCCAGCCACCGCCCCCGCCTCCACACCTCACGCTGCTCCTCTGCGACTCTGTACCCAGCTTGCCTCGGTCTCCCCCAAATCGGTAATGTCTGGGGGCCGCAGTTCAGTCCAGTGATCGTGAGACGGGACTGCAGGTGGGAGGCAGCACACCCACATGGTGTGCGTTGGGCTGACCCCTGCGTGCGGAGCCGGAGCAGAGCTTCTGGAAGCCCGGGAGCCCAGAGAGTGAGCTGGGACTGTCCTGACCAGGAGTCGGTGGTCACAGTGCCTGGGGTGGCATGGTGCTGAGCCTCCGTGTCTTGAGCAGGGACAGCAGGCAGTGCTCGCTCACAGGACGGCCCTTTCCCCTCTAGGGTCAGCGATGAGAAGGACGCCCGGGGCTACCTGCAGGCCCTGGCCTCTAAGATGACCGAAGAGCTCGAGACGCTGAGGAGCTCCAGCCTGGGGTCAAGAACACTGGTAGGTCTGGGCCTGGAAGCCGCATTTGTGTTGCTGTGTGGCTGTCAGTGGCTCCACCTTGATGTGAGTTCAGTGATGCGAGAGGCTCCTGTGAGGCCTGCGTCTTTGTTTTTATTTAATAATTGGTGGTTGTGTGGGGTCTTTGTCGCGGTGCAGGCTGCTGTCTCGTTGTGGTGCGTGACTTCTCGTTGTGGCGGGTCTTCCGTGGGGCACGGGCTTAGCCGCTCTGCGGCAGGTGTGGTCTTCCCAGACCAGGGGTCAAAACCACGTCTTCTGCATTGGCAGGTGGATTCTTTACCACCCACAGCCAGCACCTTGTCAGTGGTCAGGGGATCACAGATCGCTTCACCACCATGCACTTGTTTAGCAAATCCCTGTTAGCAGGCTTAAGTTAGGACAGGACTCTGCCCTTGGAGAGGGCGCTTGGTTAGTGTGATGATCCGTTGTCCGGTGGCCTGTGTGACTGCGAGCCCGGGCTGCGGCCAGTCCCTCTCTCCTCGGTCCCCCTGGTTAAAACATGCACTTACCTTGTGAGAATCGCAGAGTGAGAGTGCAGGGAAAGAGGAACAGTTTCATTAGAATTCCAGCTAGAATTAAACTTCGTGGACCCACAGTTTCATTCCGTGTTCTCCTGGTTTGAGGCGGGGGCCAGGGAGAGTGAGCTGCCTCTCCCAGCACACAGAACCCGCAGCACACCCGGCCCGTAGACGCGGAACCTCGGGAGTCCATCCCGGACGAGTTCCAGCACATCCTCGCCTGTCGCTCTTCTCACGCTTGCATCATTAAAACACAATACTTTGGAAAACATTGATGGTTCATAATCTTATTGAAGGAAAAAAAAAAAAGTTGTGTTCTTTGTGATTGGAAAATGTATTTAGGTTTATAAACACCAATTAAAGAAAGCAATTTATGTTTTTCATTTCTACTTTTTTCTTCCCATTGTGTTCGCAAATTCACTGGTGGCTATTTAGAAAACTTCATTTATATACATTTTGTGCACAAACTTCATAAAAGATGAAAGAATATTACCATAGCTTATAGCAAAATGGAATTCTTGTGATTCTTGTTGCAAAATATTGTATGGACAGTTCTTTGAGTCTAAGGACTAACTTGATGAGAAAATATTTCCTTTCATTCTTCAGTGCATTTCAGTCGCTCAGTTGTGTCAACTCTGCAACCCCATGGACTGTAGCACGCCAGGCCTCCCTGTCCATCACCAACTCCTGGAGTTTACCCAGACTCATGTCCATTGAGTCGGTGATACCATCCAACTATCTCATCCTCTCTTGTCCCCTTCTCCTCCTGCCTTCGATCTTTCCCAGCATCAGGGTCTTTTCCAAGGAGTCAGTTCTTCCCATCAGGTGGCCAAAGTGTTGGAGTTTCAGCTTCAGCATCAGTCCTTCCAATGAACACCCAGGACTGATCTCCTTTAGGATGGACTGGTTGGATCTCCTTGCAGTCCAAGGGACTCTCAAGAGTCTTCTCCAACACCACAGTTCAAAAGCATCAATTCTTCGGTGCTCAGCTTTCTTTATAGTCCAAGTCCTACATCCATACATGACCACTGGAAAAACCATAGCCTTGACTAGATGGACCTTTGTTGGCTAAATAATTCCCTGCTTTTTAATATGCTGTCTAAGTTGGTCATAACTTTCCTTCAGAGGAGTCAACATCTTTTAATTTCATGGCCACAGTCACCATCTACAGTGATTTTTGAGCCCAAAAAAGTAAAGTGTGCCACTGTTTCCCCATCTATTTGCCATGAAGTGATGGGACCAGATGCCATGATCTTAGTTTTCTGAATGTTGAGCTTTAAGCCAACTTTTTCACTCTCCTCTTTCACTTTCAACAAGAGGCTCTTTAGTTCTTCTTCGCTTTCTGCCATAAGGGTGGTGTCATCTGCATATCTGAGGTTATTGATATTTCTCTTGGCAATCTTGATTCCAACTTGTGCTTCCTCCAGCCCAGCATTTCTCATGATGTACTCTGCATAGAAGTTAAATAAGCAGGGTGACAATATACAGCCTTGACATACTCCTTTTGCTATTTGAAACCAGCCTGTTGTTCCATGTCCAGTTCTAACTGTTGCTTCCTGACCTGCATACAGGTTTCTCAAGAGGCAGGTCAAGTGGTCTGGTACTCCCATCTCTTGAAGAATTTCTCACAGTTTGTTGTGATCCACACAGTCAAAGGCTTTGGCATAGTCAATAAAGCAGAAATAGATGTTTTTTTCTGGAATTCTCTTGCTTTTTCGGTGATTAAGCAGATGTTGGCAATTTGGTCTCTGGTTCCTTTGCCTTTTCTAAAACCAGCTTGAACATCTGGAAGTTCACGGTTCACATATTGTTGAAGCCTGGCTTGGAGAATTTTGAGCATTACTTTACTAGCGTGTGAGATGAGTGCAGTTGTGCAGTGGTTTGAACATTCTTTGGCATTGATTTTCTTTGGGATTGGAATAAAAACTGACCTTTTCCAGTCCTGCGGCCACTGCTGAGTTTTCCAGATTTGCTGGCATATTGAGTGCAGCACTTTCACAGCATCATCTTTTAGGATTTGAAATAGCTCAACTGGAATTCGATCACGTCCACTAGCTTTGTTCGTAGTGATGCTTCCTAAGGCCCACTTAACTTCACATTCCAGGATGTCTGGCTCTAGATGAGTGATCACACCATGGTGATTATCTGGGTCGTGAAGATCTTTTTTTTGTACAGTTCTTCTGTGTATTCTTGCCTCCTCTTCTTAATGTCTTCTGCTTCTGTTAGGTCCATACTATTTCTGTCCTTTATTGAACCCATCTTTGCATGAAATGTTCCCTTGCTATCTCTGATTTTCTTGAGATCTCTAATCTTTCCTATTCTATTGTTTTCCTCTATTTCTTTTCACTGATCATTGAGGAAGGCTTTCTTATCTCTCCTTGCTATTCTTTGGAACTCTGCATTCAGATGGGTACACCTTTCTTTTTCTCCTTTGTTTTTCACTTCTCTTCTTTTCATGGCTATTTGTAAGGCCTCCTCAGACAGCCATTTGGCTCTTTTGCATTTCTTTTTCTTGGGGGTGGTCTTGATCCCTGTCTCCTGTACAATGTCATGAACCTTCATCCATAGTTCATCAGGCACTCTATCAGATCTAGTTCCTTAAATCTGTTTCCCACTTCCACTGTATAATCATAAGGGGTTTGATTTAGGTATTACCTGAATGGTCTAGTGGTTTTCCCTACTTTTTTCAATTTTAAGTCTGAATTTGGCAATAAGGAGTTCATGATCTGAGCCACAGTCAGCTCCCGGTCTTGTTTTTGCTGACCGTATAGAGCTTCTCCGTCTTTGGCTGCAAAGAATATTATCAATCTGATTTTGGTGTTGAGCATCTGTGATGTCCATGTGCAAAGTCTTCTTTTGTGTTGTTGGAAGAGGGTGTTTGCTATGACCAGTGTGTTCTCTTGGCAAGACTCTATGAGCCTTTGCCCTGCTTCATTCTGTACTCCAAGGCCAAATTGCCTGTTACTCCAGGTGTTTCTTGACTTCCTACTTTTGCATTCCAGTCCCCTATAATAAAAGGATATCTTTTTTGGGTGTTAGTTCTAAAAGGTCTTGTAGGTCTTCATAGAACCATTCAACTTCAACTTGTTCAGCGTTACTGGTCGGGGCATAGACTTGAATTACTGTGAAAGTGAATGGTTTGCCTTGGAAACGAAGAGAGATCATTCTGTCGTTTTGAGATTGCATCCAAGTACTGCATTTTGGAGTCTTTTGTTGACTATGATGGTTGCTCCATTTCTTCCAAGGGATTCTTGCAGCAGTAGACACCATGGTCATCTGAATTAAATTCACCCATTCCAGTCCATTTTAGTTCGCTGATTCCTAAAATGTCGACGTTCACTCTTGCCATCTCCTGTTTGACCACTTCTGATTTACCTTCATTCATGGACGTAACATTCCAGGTTCCTATGCAGTATTGCTCTTTATAGCATCAGACTTTTACTTCCATCACCAGTCATATCCACAACTGGTTGTTGTTTTTGCTTTGGCTCTGTCTCTTCATTCTCTCTGAAACTATTTCTCCACTCTTCTCCAGTAGCATATTGGGCACCTACCGACCTGGGGAGTTCATCTTCCATTGTCCTATCTTTATGCCTTTTCATACTGTTCATGGGGTTCTGAAGGCAAGAATACTGAAGTGGTTTGCCATTCCCTTCCCCAGTGGACCACATTTTGTCAGAACGCTCCACCATGACCTGTCTGTCTTAGGTGACCCTGCACGGCATGGCTCATAGTTTCATTGAGTTAGACAAGGCTGTGGTCCATGTGATCAGATTGGTTAGTTTTCTGTGATTGTGGTTTATGTCTGTCTGCCCTCTAATGCCCTCTCATGCCCTCTCTCAGCGCCCTACCATCTTACTGGGGTTTTTCTGACCTTGGATGTGGGGTATCTCCTCTTGGTCGCTCGCCGCTCCATCCTTAGAAGTGTGTTACCTACTTCCTCGCGGGTCTGGTCACTTGACCCTCCTCCTGGCTGGTCCCTCTGTAACCACTCGGTGGCACCCCGCTCTGCTCCTCCTCACCCTGCCCCCCACCCCCGCCGTCTCCTGGCTGTCTCCCTCACTCAGCTTTCTCCTCTTTCCTCCTACATAGGAAAAATGAAAAATTCTTAACTGTTTTCAATGAAAACTTAAATAAAAGTCTACCAAGACAGTCTCTCCAGATTTCTGTTATACTCTTGAAAGTCAGTGAAATACATCTGGCATCTCAGTAAGAAAGAATGCTGTCCTCAACTAGTTTATTTCACTGTAGCTTCATCCTTCAGTTCATCCCATCACTCTTCCTTTCTCTTATTATTTTAGTCTTTTAATGATGTAATTACTAAGATGATAACATGGCACGATGTTTCAAGATGTACAAAAATAAGAGTAACTGGGACCCTACAATATAGCTTAACTTGGTAAAAGAGTGTAGTGGAGCCATAGAGAAATTACCCTGTCAAGTCAGTTTAATTTTTAAGAAAGTAAATTTTATTCTTTAGAAGACCTCTAAGAAAGAAGTCAAAAAATACCAAAACTAAAATTGGGTCCCATGGACAACATCCGAGAGTTAATATTTAAACATAATAAAGTCTTAAGATTCAGTGAAGATAAATTACCTGTTAGCGTTAATGTTGTTCAAGGAGTGAGTTGGTTCAGAATGTGTTTTAACATCTGAAACCACCTCTGCAGGACCCCCTCTGGAAAGTTCGCCGCAGTCAGAAGCTGGACATGTCTGCACGGCTGGAACTGCAGTCGGCCCTGGAGGCAGAGATCCGGGCCAAGCAGCTCGTCCAGGAGGAGCTGAGGAAGGTCAAGGACGTGAACCTCTCCTTTGAAAGGTGCCTGCCACCCCGGGGCTGTTGGGACAAGCAGAGCGCTGTTTTGACGCTCGGCGCTCAGGCCTGGGGCACGGATGTGCACATACAGGGTTTTCAGGACAGAATGGGCGTGTGTGAGTCTGCAGTTGTGAAGCATCTGTGTCTCTTTCAGAGTGTGAATGCGGTGCTTGCTGCCCTGAGCTGGATGACAGGACCCACATGTCTGTGGACACCTCTCTGGCCTTCCTGTCCACCTCAGGCTTGTCCACTCCTTCAGCTTAGCTTTTTTCTTTAAAAGCTAAAATCAACACACTAAAATATTCAGAATTTTTCCCTCACCTTCAAGCAGTCATAGAAAACACTGACAAGGCAGTGAATTCAGCAAACATTTGATGAGAGCCCACCGTCTGCGGGTTCTGTTTTGTTCCCTCAGGATCTGTAATGAGCTGCAGCCTTAGGAAAGCCGGGCCACCCTGCCTGCGGTGGACCTGTCCACATGGGTGGCTAACCTCTGACATGTCTTCATAGGGGGGACGGGGGAGACCTGGAAGTGCTGGTGTCACTAACGGGACAGTGACACTAACAGTCAGTTAGGGGCTGAAAAACTGATCATGGTAACAGCTGCTATTTAAACACACTGCCTCTGTGCTTGGAGCTGCCGTGATACTGTTATTCTATGAAAGCATGTGACCCTTCCAGCATCCCTGAGAGGCAAGCGCGTGTACCACCCCCACTTCACGCGGGGGGATGAGGGTCGGTGGTGAGCCAGTTCTCCTGGCATCACCACAGTCAGCACCGGGCTCTGAGCGAGGGCTGTGCTGCTCGCCTCCCCACCGGGGCCCGGGGGGGCCTGGCTCTGGCTCGGGCAGCGGCGTGGCCCTTTGGTGCAGCCCGCTGTCACGCTCATTTTGGGGAAGACACTTAAGGGTCTGACAGCTGAGTAATTGAGCCGCATGTCCTCAGAGGATGCATTTAGAAAGAGATGGGGACCATTGGGGACTCCATTAGGGCCTCGTGAGATATACTTTGTAAACTGTGACTTTTAAAGTGAAGATTGTGTATGATTCATAATGCAGTGAGCGGCAGCTGATGCCAAGAGTGGGCTTCAGTGTCTGTCCAGTGGGTCTGGGTACTTTCCCAGACACCTGGGATAACCCCCCCCCCCCCCACACACACACAGATACACACACACCCAGGTGCTTTCCCAGACCCCTGGGATAACCCCCCCACACACACACACAGATAGACACACACACATACACAGATATAGACACACACACCCGGCTGCTTTCCCAGACACCTGGGATAAACCACCACCACCACCCCACCACCCCACCCACACAGATACACCCTACTAACTACCTTGACACTCTGAGCCAGCACAGAGATGACCTGAGCTCAGGGCACTTAAAGCCTTTTATTTTGTATTTTAGCAAACTAAAGGATTCTGAAGCCAAAAACAGAGAACTACTAGAAGAAATGGAAATTTTGAAGAAGAAGATGGAAGAGAAGTTTAGAGCAGATACTGGTAAATTAGGATCATAAGCTTCTGAATTGTTTACATATAAAGCTTTTTTAGTGAAATGGTTTTATTTTAGATTTAATTTCTTTCAATTTTAATGGTTTTTAGTTCTATAAGGAAAGCACTTACCCTAATCCCAAAGCCCAAATTCTGAAATAGGGTATGTCCAAAGATGCCTTCCCAAAAAGGTAGTCACAGTTTTCGGTGTATTCTTCCTTTTCCATTGTGAACATATAAAGCAGGTACCTGTGTCTGTATCGTTAGGCCTCACAGAGGCCTGCCCTGCCCTATGCTCGGGCGAGGCCCACGGCCCTTGCCTGACCCAGGTCCTTCGTGCAGCCGGCCCGGCACGGCGCCCGCTGGGCGTCCTGCTGCTCCAGTCCCCTGCCGCGGGGCGTGCCGCGTGTGTGTGGCATTTGCTGCGGGGCTGCTGGTGGAGAGTGAGCATGTGCACACTCAGGCTTGGCCGTGCTGGGTCTGGGTTCTGCTCCCGGGCTGTGGGTTTGTGTCCCCCGCACCAGGCAGGCGAGGGTCCCTGCCCTGCAGCCTCACCCGCCAGGGACGACCTCGCTCGGAGTGGGTGAGATGGGGCACCACCTTCACGCTTCTTACCAGTGAGGCTGTGCATCTTCTCGTGTTTGAGGGCAATCTCTACCTCACTCTGTGGTTTATAGAGACGTATTTTCTACCCAGTTTTAAAGTCCAGATTGTGGCTTTTTTTTAATTCTTAGAAGCCGTTTATATGTTGAGGACTAGCGTCTTGTTTGACAAAAGTTGCAAATATTTTTCTTAGTTTGTCTTTTTACTTTGCTTTTTTTAATTTTGTCTGTTCTTGGCTGTGCTGGGTCTTCATTGCTGCATGGGCTCCCGTTGCTGTGGCGTCTCTTGCTGCGCAGCATGGGCTGCGGGGCGTGCGGGCTGCCCTTGTAGCGGCCCCTGGGCTCCAGCACAGAGCGGTGGTCGTGGCACACAGACTTGGTTGCCCCTCGACCAGTGGGACCTTCTTGGGTCAGCGATCACACCCGTGCTTCTTGTGTTGGCAGGCGGGTTCTTTACCACTGGTCACCAGGGAGGCCCCCGATCTTTTTTTTTTTTTGGCCAAGCATTAGGTGTTTTTTTGGTTACTGTTTTCATTTTGTTTTGTTATTTTAATTTTTGTGTGTCAGATTTGTTCGTTTTTTTCCCTTTTTTTAAGTCATAGGGAAATAGTCCCCAAATCCCCAGTTGTTCAAGTAATTGGCCCATGTTTTTTTCAGATACTTCTAAGACTTCATTTTTAAAATTTAGATTACTGATCCACTGGAAAGGTACTGTGACATACAGTTTGAGGAGGACCCATTCTGCCTTTTTTCTGAGACTTGTTAGTTGTCTGATGCCAGTTATTAAAAATTTCCTCTTGGTACTGACTTCAGATGTCAGTCTCAACCATAGATGAGATGAGTCGTCATGGGGGCTGGGGGCTGTTTCTGGGTTTCTACCCTGTTCACTGTCCCTGGGCAGGACCCATGCTTCTAATTAGAACATGTGCTTCAGTGAATCTGCGTTAGTATTTGGTAGGTCTCCTCCCTTGTTTTTAGAGACTTGTCAGGTACTCTTCCTTGGTTACTCCAGATGTCCAGCTCTGGGGCAAGTCTAATGGTATTTTTACTGTAATCACGTCAGATTTATCAGTCACTTACAGAGGATTGCTATCTTGATAATACTGAGTCTTCTCATAAAACTTAAGAAACAGTCTTAAATTTTATACCTTGACAAGTCTCGTTTTATTCTTACAGGACTCAAACTCCCAGATTTTCAGGATTCTATCTTTGAGTATTTCAACACTGCACCTCTTGCACATGATCTGACATTTAGAGTAAGTATTTTTTTTAAGTGACAAATGAATTTACGATAAATTAGAAATATTGATAGTTTAATATGGTTTGGCTACTTGTGACCACAAACATACCAGTAAGTTAACATGTGACAGTTATCTCAGCTGTTGACCAGGGATGCTGAATGTGTGAGGTTTGAGATGGTTAAGGTGCGTGAAGTGTACCCGGAGAAGTGTTCCCACTTTCTCAAAAACCATGGGGTGAAGGAAGTGCTCAGCACCTTCAGGGAAGAGACCCCCGCCAGCCCCCGCCTAGGTAGCGAGTGTTTCAGGCAGTTTTTAAAACACACATTCTCCCCCTGCAGCCGGTCACGTTACCCTTACAGTGGCTTCTGTGTGGACTCGCCGATGGATGGAGTGGGTGGTAGGGAAGAACAGCCTGGCTCCGGGCCCCCTATTGAGGTCCTGGTGAATCAGCTCAGCGCCTCCACTCAGGGTTGACCCAACCGGAGGCGGCCAGAGCCCCCGTGGCGCAGGAAGCAGCTCCTGGGAGCAGTTGGCCCATCCTCCTCGGCCACTGAGGCTCGTCATGGTACCCGTTGGAGGTGGGGCAGTCGGTCCGTCTTCCTCCAGACTGCAGGGTGGACCCTTCCTGGCCGCCCCGAGACAAGCCAGTGAACATAGTGATGGCAAGTCTCACTAACGGGACCTCTGGTGTGTTTGTCATTGCTTTTGTTTGCCTTTTACCAGAAACTTTAAACCTGCAGGAAGGCTGAAAGTAACACAGTGAACATACACGTGCCTCTCGCCTGGCATTCTGCCCATTGCTCTCCCTGTATGTACACATGGAGCTTTTTGAGCGTGAGTCGCAGGCATCATGACCCCCGGACACCAGACTCTCCGGTGCTTCCTTCCTGAGGCCCCTGAGCACAGTGCGGCCCCCCGCGGGGACGGTTTGCACAGCTGCCGCCCCTCCGCCCAGGAGCCAGCGCCTCTCTGGTCCCCTTCCATCTGGACCTGCACCCCCACCATCCCCCGCTTTTATAACCCTGATATTTTTGTAGTGTCCAGACCAGTTGTCTTATAGATTGTCCTCCACTCTTCCTCTTGATTAGACATGGGTTGGACGTTTTGACGTGAACTCTGTACCGGAGATGGTATGTTCCCACGAGGGGAGGCCACTTGGCTCAGCACTGGGGATGCTAAGCTTCTTGACCCTCAGGTGGACGTGGTGTCTGCAGACCTGCCCCAGAGGGACTCAGGAGGCACCAGTGGTCATCCGTGGGTTAGCGGACCACTGTGATCCTAGCCTAGACCAGTTGTTACAAAACCCAAGCAGAGCTGTGCTGCTCACAGCGTTCTGGGCACCCACCTATTTACCTGCACCTGTCAAAGGGTTTTTATTGAATTTGTGATACCGCCTTTTCCCTTAAATCCTCAGTTTTTAAGAAGCAAATACATGTAACTGTTCACGTTGGCGGCTCTTCCAGACACCCGCTGCTGGTCAGCCCCGTGCCTCCTCCCAGCACCGCAGAGCCAGACAGACTCCCGAGAGGCTGAGACTCGGGTCGTTGACAGGATGGGGTGGCCAGAATGCAATGGCTTTTCTCTAGAACTGGTGGACGGTAGCAGTCCCTGGGCCAGGTGGTTTCTAGCATGTCTCTTTGTCGCCGGGGGCGGCCAGAGGAGCAGGCTGCGCATGATCCCTAGACCCCATCCGCTGTAGCCAGCACTCCTGCCGTTTTTCACATTTAATTTTCATCCCTCACTACCCCGTGACTTAACTAGGAAGAACAGTTACTGATGAAAAGGAAAACTCCTTGGTCAGAGTCGGATGTGTTAGGAGGGTTTGCAGGCCTGAGAATCTTCTGATAGAAGCTCCTGGTCTGCTTTCCCCATGTGAAGCTGTTGTTTATACTAAATGTTGGCCACAGCACTGAATCAGCAGATTTTCCTGGAGGTTTGTATCGAGCGCGAATGATGGTTTTCACTCCTCCCGTCTGTCACAGTCGAGGGCTCTGTCTACTCCCGCGGGTCCTCTCTGCCAGCCTCTTGGAAAGAAGTCAGTCACTGCCAGCGTCAGGCCCGCCCTCATCGCCTCCAAGTGCGGACCCCTCCCCCATCCCATCTACATCCTTTTGATTAGTTGTCTAGCTAAATGAAACTAGTGAGGCTGTTCCTCGGCTACAGTTAAATTACGAAATGTTCTTTTGCCCTTCGTTTATCTAAAAATGCAGCTCTAACTCATTTATATACCTCATTTATGGGGGAAAGTTGCTCGTATTTGTGGCTGATTGATCCGGCCTTTCCCTTACGAGTTTGCTTACAGACTCACACATCGCAGTACGTAGTCATGCATGCGTTTATGTGTGCGCCCTGCCTTCCCGGGTGAATTTGGCTCCTTAGGCAGCAGCCTGACTAATTCAAGCCATTGGAAAATGCTTCTCAGATGTGGTTTGATGGGATTTCGGTGTGGAACTACCTGCCCAGCCACCCTGGGTCACCTGTTGATGAGGCTACATAAATGTGTGCGTTCGTAAAACATAGTTGCTGGTGACGAGGGAACGTTCGAGTCAGGAGCAGTCCTGAGGTCATCTCTAGGTGGTTTTAGAATGCTGCTTTAGCTTCAGCTTGTGAAAGTAATTTGAGAGTCTTGAATTCTTAGAACCAAGCTTTGCTTCCCTGTGTCATGGAACTTAGAGGGAAATTCCTCCTTCTGGTCATAGGTCCACAGCCCTTTTTGATGTTAGAATTTATTCTCGGTCCCAGAAATGAGGTTCTGGAGAGCATGGCCACTTCCGCTAAGGACTCCCGGGTGTAGAGTGGGTCACGGTTTGTGAGCTCAGAGGGCGGGCGGGCCAGGCTACGGTTGGAGGGCGAGGCCTTGGTGGTAACCCTGCCTCACGGTCGCCCCCCACCCCAGGACGCTGAGGGCAGCGGTCTCGGGAAGGCAAGACAGTTGTGAGTGAGGTGGGGTCCATGGTGGGACATTGCAGGACTGAGTCTGAACTGGGACCCCAGGCCCCCAGTGAAACGCACTTTTTAAATGAAAAATGTGCCGTTAGCCTCTGACTTCCCTTATCCCCACAGTGTTTCTCTGCCTTTGTTTTCAGACCAGTTCCACTAGTGAGCAAGAAACACAAGCTCCAAAGCCAGAGGCGTCCTTAGCGGTTTCTGTGACCACAGGCGCAGAGCCGCAGGAGGTGAGCATCGCCCCGTCAGCCCCGGAGAGGCGGGATCTGCCCCCCCTCTCCCCCGCCCCGTGTCTGCGCACCTTGCGGACCCTCGCAGATGCCACCCTGACAGCTTGTCCCTCTGAGGCTGGCTCATCTGAGAATTCCTGTCGGGGCCTCAGCCTGCCCAGGGGGGCTCCACGGCTGTCCCGACCGCGCAGTATATCAAGACTGCAGAACCGTTCCTGCTAATCAGTGTGCTGAGTGAGGGGCGTGCTGAGCTGGGCGCGGCTTACCTGTCCCTGCTTGTCCCCAGGACATGGCCCGGGCCCCTCAGAGGCTGCCCGCCACACCGCTGCCCACCGCACAGACCCTCACTCTGACGGGACCAAAGGTAGGGGCCTTGCTCTTCCCTGGGGGGAGGCAGGGGTTTCTTGCTTTTAGGCAACTTCTGTGTAAACAAGCCAAACTTAATATTTTCATTTACACAGTAATATTTTGTTCTGAGTAGCGTGTTGAGCCATAAAGGGTCAGGACCCTGTGTTTTCTTAATTAAACCAGTGACACATGACCTCATTTTAATTGGAAAATCTCAGAGTCTGATCTCCCTGGTCCTCTTCCCTCGCTCCCCAGACCACGTTTCCTTCCCCAGTCACGTGCAGCTCCGTGTTACGTGTCTGTTCAGTCCCTGCTTCACATGTATCCCCGTGTATCTGGCTGCACTTGGAACCCTCGAGAACCATGTGGTTTGTGGGAGGCAGTTTTCCCTCCACGTAAATGGAAAGCTGCTCAATGTGCCACTTCCTGACTTGTCTTGCTCGTCACTGTGTCGTGGAGAGCTGAGCCCGACGTTCAGGGTGTGAGGTGGTCCTAGGTTCCCAGCTCAGCAGGCGTCTGGCCTCATGTGCTGGGTGCTTTTCTTCTTTAATGTGCATGGCCTCTCTTAAGGCTTCAGCCGCAGACGCCGTGCCTGCTAGAGACAGGGCGCTTGGTTTCATTGGAGACTAGCCAACAGCCAGACTTAGGGCTTGCAGCTCTCAAGGAGGCAGAGAGCAGGCAGGGCTCTGGCTTTTGTGCTGGTTGAGCCCTCGTTGTGGCAAATGGCTCTACATCTTCTGTGCCCTGAAGGGAACTGATTCCTCCTCTTTGCTGCCTTGAACTTCATCAGTGCTGTGGTTCTCACTCCATTATCCATGGCGTCCCCGTCCACTCTCCCAATGAGGAGTATTGGGTCTTTCCAGACTCCTCCTGGGAGGAATGAGCTGCCGTGGGGGGGCTGTGCACACCAGAACGTGGCCCAGGCCAGCCCTGGTGCCCCTGCAGGCGAGGGCCTCGCGCCAGTGTGTTATCAGCGGTGTCTCTGCGGTGCCCCGGCCCGCCAGCCTCGCTGGTGTGGGCAGCGAGGGTGCTCTCTGTGGGAGGCGCGTGTGGTCTCGTTCTCTGGGTCAGCCTCTCTGTGGATGACGCCCCTGGGAACCGTGTACCTCGTGGTGAAAGCATGCAATTCAGCCTCTCGAGGTGACGCCCCGGAGGTTGAAACGTTTGCTCACGAGCAGGTGGCCCCACCCCCACCTCCTTGTCTCACCCTGGACATCCTTCCTGCAGCCAAAGGCGCACCAGCTGAGCATCAAGTCCTTCTCCAGCCCCACGCAGTGCAGCCACTGCACCTCCCTGATGGTGGGCCTGATCCGCCAGGGCTATGCCTGCGACGGTGAGTGTGCCCACTCGCCCGCTTCGAGGGCCCAGGGGTTGGGTGTGGTGAAGGCCCGGAGCCCGGGGCAGCCCCACCAGGAGGGGACCCCACAGGCTCCCCCGCTGGCCAAGCTGGGCCCAGCCACGGTTGACGTGCTGCTGCCGCGGACAGTGCGCTGCTCCAGGGCGGCCAGGGCACCTGCTCACCTCTGTTTGCTGTAAAACGTAACATCCACGTCTGTTCTCCAAAGTGAGGGAAAGCAGAGTAAAAACTTTAAAATATTTCACTACCAAGTCGTCGGAGAGATGCGCCGCCGTGTGTGTCTGTTCTCCTGGGTCTGTTGTCACTAGCGCGTTACGGCTCCGAGTTGTGTGTCTGCCCCGGGCTGGTGCGTGAGTGTGTGGAGACGTTCGTTACTCGACACCCGCATCCCCGAGTGTCTGGGGAGCCATCCCCTTTGGGGGTGCGCACGCGTCCCCCGCGGCCGCTGCTTCGGGGCTGCAGGCCTCAGGCGTGTCCCGTGCCTTTCCAGTGTGCTCGTTCGCCTGCCACGTGTCCTGCAGAGACCGCGCCCCCCAGGTGTGCCCCATCCCGCCCGAGCAGTCCAAGCGGCCTCTGGGTGTGGACGTGCAGAGAGGCATAGGAACAGCCTACAAGGGCTACGTGAAGGTAGGACACGACCCATGGCCCTGCTTGGGCGGGCGGCCAGCCTGCTGACCACAGCCACGCCCGGCTGCGCTGGAAACCCTCCCCTTGGCCCATGTTCCCCTGCCCTCCTGAGGGACCCCGCAGAAACACTCACCCGAGGCCTCTCGTCCCACCTCCTGGGCTGATGGGCGTTAAGCCCAGTGCCGTTTGAAGGCTCTGTGCCGGGCCCAGCATTCCATGAGGCTCCACGTCTGCTGTGAACATGCCCGTCCGCTGAGTCACCCACCTTGTCTCCTGCAACCCCTTCGGTCATGGGGGGCCCCTCCCCAGCAGCATCCTGAGCTTTGCTGGGCCCAGACATAGCTCTGCTACCAGCCCGGGCCGGCCCAGCAGCAGCAGGGGAGGACCCCAGCACGGCAGCCACCTCCAAGAAGTCTCCCGGGCCTGCCCCTCCACTGTGTGTGGCCAGCGCCCTGGCCCTGGCGGACACGGTCACTTTGATCTGCAGATCCCCAAACCAAGCGGGGTGAAGAAGGGGTGGCAGCGAGCCTTCGCGGTGGTCTGTGACTGCAGGCTCTTCCTGTATGACCTGCCCGAGGGCAAGTCCACCCAGCCCGGCGTCCTGGCCAGCCAAGTCCTGGACCTCAGGTCAGTGTGCGCCCGCCCTCGCCCGGCGGTGAACCCTGACTTGTCGTGAGCGGGGGTTCGCTGCTTGGTCGTCGTTAACATTGTTCGTTCCTTCACCTCCTTGGTCGTCGTGCCACTCTGAAACGGGCCCGCTAGAAACCTTCCTTCTCTGGATGTTTTTGCCCTGAAAGATTTGCCAAGCAGGCGTCTAATGAGAAAACTCTGTACCCCGCGACGAAGAGCGCGCCCCACGCACCGCGCAGCCTGGGGCCGCCTCTGTGCCCTGTGGCCGCAGCGTCCGCTCAGCGGCGCCTCTCGTAACTCCCTCGTGTCTCGTCAGGGCCTTCCTGCCGTCGACACGTGAAGACGTGGCAGCGCCCCCCCCCCCCCCCGCCCCATGGTCAATGTCTCGCTCCTTGAAATGGGCAGAATAGCAATGCTTGAGGCCCGGGGCTCTGGGAGAACTGAGCCAGTTACGAGACAGGGTGAGCTCAGCTCAGAGCCTGGGGGTGCAGCTGCCGCGGCGGCCACATCCCCCACGCGCAGAGCCTCTTCCCCCCAGCCCCGGCCACCTGCTCTGGCGTCTGCCCTGGGGCCACCTTGGCAGCATCGGTTCTTGGGGGGCCCGTGGGGCAGGGTAACCAGGGGTACCTGCAGTTTGGAAATGTCCCCAGGTGGTCCTGCCACCCCCCCCCCCACACGCACACACGCGCACACACACACACAGGTGTGCCCGGCCCAGCCGTGCTGAGGGTGTGCTGGGCGTCCCGGGCGTCTGCTGCTCGCAGCCCAGGGTCGAGAGCGGCTGGGGTGACTCCCTGGCTGCTGCCGCAGACTTCATTTCCCTGTTTATGGCCAAGCAGAGGGCAAGGCAGAGATGTGGCATGCGTACCTGCGAGTGGCCTGGCCCAGCCAGAACGGTGCGACTCAGGGAGGGGTTTAGTCCCGGACACCCCGCACCACTGAAGCGCATGCGAGATTCTGACTCTTCAGATTCTTACTCTTGGCCTTGTCAGTATCAGTGTTTCCTATCCAGGTGGAGGCAGGGAGCCGCCCTTGTGTTCTGGAAGGTCGTCCCAGAGGTGTCCTCTCCCATCATGGTCCCACAGGTAGAGGACAGGCCCCTGTTCTGATCGTGTTATTTCTTACAGAGATGAAGAGTTCTCTGTGAGCTCCGTCCTGGCTTCAGACGTCATACACGCCTCACGCCGAGATATTCCATGTATATTCAGGGTACGTTTTCTTTCTGGTTTTTCAACATGTTTCATTAATCATTAAAGAAGTGCATGTGGTTAAAATGAAAGGGTTGTTAATGAGCATTTCCTAGTGTGGTAGCAAGGGGCTCGCGTGAAGGGACCTCCTGTGTCTCCAGACTGTCAGCCTCTCTGCTCATCCATCCACTGCACCCCCCTCCCCCCCACCAGTCCCCCAGTGCCAGGCCTTCCAGCTCCATCCTCTTCCTCGGTCAGTCTGTCTTGGCTCCTCCATCCAGGATACTGAACACTGAAGCTACCTTACGGGTTGGCTCTAAAGGAAACGGGCCCTTTAGTCTCCCTCTCAGGGACTCACTGGCCATTAACCTAAGCAAAGCAGGAAAGAAATTGGTAGATGCTGCTGTCAGCAGTCTTGTTGGCAGAGGCGGGGAGCCTTCCACTGGGCACCCCCTGCTGGGCTGGTGGTGGGTGCTGTGGCTTCAGGAAGCTTCCAGAAGACTGAGTTCGCCCTCCATTGGGAATTGTCATAGCTACAGTAAAATCTGGTTGACCACAAAACCAAGACCACGGATCATTTTCTGTTAAATCACATCTTTATTGAGAACCTGCCTCTGTATATAATAGAATCGCCGTCATTGTGCACCCAGATGATTCTATAGCAACTAGAGTTGTGCGCGTTCCCTGGTGTTTGGGGAGCCCCCAGAGAGGCGGGTGTGCGAGAGTCCATTGTCCATGGATTTTTTTTTTTTCCCCCTTTCTTTTTGTCTTTTTTCTTTGCTTTGGCTGCACTGTGCAGCTTTTGGGATCTCAGTTCCCTGACCTGGGGTTGAACCTGGGTCGCTTGGCAGTGAGATTGTGGCATCCTGAACACTGGACTGCCAGGGAACTCCCACCCTAGCTGGACACGTTCTGAGAGTGGGTTTCCCGACTGTGACAAGAGCAGTTAAGAGTGAACAGTCAGCCGGTTTTGGTGAGAGTGGAGTGCCCTGCACTCAGAGGTCAGGCTGCTTGTGGCCCCTGCGGGCAACTGGACCAGGATCCCAGCGGCCCCTGGAGGGTACGCTCCGGGCAGTGGCCTCGTGCTCACCCCTCCAGGCCACGTGGCACTGGCTCCGTGTGCCATGTCTTATGACTCGTTTGTCTTGTTTTCTGTCCTGAAGGTGACGGCCTCTCTCTTAGGTGCCCCTTCTAAGACCAGCTCGCTGCTCATCCTGACGGAGAATGAGAACGAGAAGCGGAAGTGGGTGGGGATCTTGGAGGGCCTGCAGGCCATCCTCCAGAAGAACCGCCTGCAGAACCAGGCGGTGCACGTCCCCCAGGAGGCCTACGACAGCTCGCTGCCCCTTATCAAGGCTGTGCTCACGGCCGCCATCCTGGGTGTGTGTCCTGCGCAGGGGGCCGGGTCGGGTGGACAGTGTGGGAGCTCGTAGTTACTCAGGAGACAGAGGATCGTGACTTCCTTTGTGTTGTCTGCAGACGGGGACCGAATCGCCATTGGCCTTGAGGAAGGGCTCTACGTCATAGAGGTGACCCGGGACGGTGAGTGCGCGGGGCACTCGGGCCGTCCGCGGTGCCGCAGGCAGGGTCAGCATTGGGGATGCACGGGCATTAATGTGGGTTCCCTGGACGGCAGAGTCCAGTCTCCGCGTCAGAGAGCTTCACAGAGGAGAGGAACAGGCCACAAATGAGGCAGGCGTGGACAGCTGTCTGGCGCTTGTCCGCCCGCCCCATGGGCTGCAGGCGGGGCCCGCCTGGTCCAGTGAGACGCCGAGAGTAGCCTCAAGAGTCCTCCCGGGGAGGACGGGGCGAGGGGAGATGGGTCCTTAATTCCCGGGCACACCAAGGCCTTATCAGACAAGACACTCCTTTCTTCGCTTCACGTTTTGACCTTTCATTCCTCCCAGAAGCAGCAGCAGGAATATCCCCAAGTCTCCCAGAAAATTGGCCGGGCCTGACTCCGGGGGTCCCCCTGGGAACAGGGGGCTGCCCTGAGGAGGCGGCGGCCCCTTCCCCGGAGCCTGGGGTCTCGGCACTCTGACCCTGGGGAAGAATGGGGAGCACGTGTGGCCCTGGGGTGGCAGCTGCTCTTGCAGAGCTGTTCCTCATCGGGATCCAGACCCAGGGCTCTGACTCAAACCCCAGTGGAGGTCCTGACCTAGGGAGGGTGTCGAGGGTCCTGGGTTGATCTGGGCCCCCAGGAACAGGTGGCTGCGTCCATCCCCTGAGTGTATCTAAGGCGCCAGTGAAGCTGGAGACAGCCCTTTGTTTTCCAGATGCGGGGTCTCGAGTTCAGGGATTAGGGGGGATCCAGGGTGCATTCTCAGGGCCTCCCTGCACTCAGCACCTCCCAGCCAGGGTTCTGGGCCAGGGATGTGAGTGAGACGACGCAGCAGCGGAGACAGCGGGGCGTGTGAACCAGGAGGGCTTCCGGGGAGGCGGGGGGGTGTCCGCAGAGCCCTGGCCTTACACTCCGGCCCTATCCCGCAGTGATCGTCCGTGTGGCTGACTACAAGAAGGTGTACCAGATCGAGCTCGCCCCCAAAGAGAGAGTCGCCGTCCTCCTGTGCGGCCGGAACCACCACGTCCACCTCTGTCCATGGTCCTCCTTCGATGGGGCAGAGAGCAACGTGGACATCAAGCTTCCAGAGACAAAAGGCTGCCAGCTCGTGGCGACCGGGACGCTGAAGAAGAGCGGCCCCACCTGCCTGTTCGTGGCAGTGAAGCGGCTGGTGCTTTGCTATGAGACCCAGAGGACTAAGCCTTTCCACAGGAAGCTCGGCGAGCTTGTGGCCCCTGGCACTGTACAGTGGATGGCCGTGCTCAAGGACAAGCTCTGTGTTGGCTACCCTTCCGGGTTCTCTCTGTTGAGCACCCAGGGCGATGGGCAGGCTCTAAACCTGGTAAATCCCAATGACCCCTCGCTCACGTTCCTCTCACAACAGTCTTTTGATGCCCTTTGTGCTGTGGAGCTCAAAAGTGAGGAGTACCTGCTTTGCTTCAGCCACATGGGACTGTACGTGGACCCGCAAGGCCGGCGGTCACGCGCTCAGGAGCTCATGTGGCCTGCGGCGCCCGCTGCCTGTAGTATGTATATGTTTTCTGTTGCCATACCCCGTCGCTGCTGCCGCCCGCCGTCAGCACGCGTCCTCGTTGTCTTGGTCTGTCCTCCTGCCCCTCAGCCGAGTGCTCGGGGGGCAGCAGGAGAGGCGGGCTCCCCAGCTTGCTGCGGGGGACAGGGTGGGCCCGGGGCCACTCGCTGGCCATCCAGCTGGGCTTGCCCACCCTCCCTCGGGGGGCCTTCAGCCGAGGCGCCAAGCAGACGACTGGCCTCGCGGGGGGAAGGCTAGGTGGATGGGAGAAGGACCTGCGTTGTTTTACTTTTTAAAAGACGTTCTTGGTGACGGGTAAACTTTACGCGGTCATGACAAGCTAAACGTTTCTGTGGGCAGAAAGCACTTGGCCCCAACCTCTGGGCCGGGGTCCTCTCGGGACAGATGCCAGGCTGCGGGCAGGAGCCGCTCCGGGTGGCTCAACCGAGCGCCCTTCTGACAGGGTGACAGTGCCGGCTGCTGGAGTCTGTGCTCCGCGCCCTGCCGGCCTGCCGTCTGCTCTCATGGCAAAGATTCTAACCTCAGATTCCACCTGCTCGATACAGGGCGTAGCAGCTGGTCTGTGTGGTCACCTGCGGGTCATACATCAACTTCAAGCTGGCAGGGTGGGAGGGGGTGTTCTGTTTTTCCTTGATTACTTAAAAGTACCTTCCTGGGTCTGCCTTGTCACTGGCCTCACCAAACTGGCAGAACACCCACGGGCGCTGGGACCATGAACCGGGGCCAAAGCGGAGCCGGCTGTTCCCCGGCCTTGTTCACGCTTGGCTGGGGCCCGGGCACGGTGCGGGCAGCCATGGCCTCAGCGCCTCCCCTCCTGGTCTCCCCTGCCGTGCCCCCTTGTCCTCGTGGGCAGCCGGTGCAGGAATGGGCTCATAGCCACTTGGTAACTCCAGCGGGATGCAGGTTGCTGGGGCCGCGCTCTCTGATCTTGGCCGTGAGGGAGCTGGCGCCGAGGTTGCTGCATTCTCTTCCAAGTCCAGCCCTCTCTCGTCCTCTGTGCTCGGTTCATCTCCATGCACAGTACAGACACCAGCTAGTTCTAGAGCAGTCATTCAGGAGCTCTCATGGTGGAGAACTAGCACTGCTTCCTGCGCATCACGAGCCCCATGTGAGCACGCGTGTGTACACACACACACACCACACCACCCCGGTCACGGGAGCCCCATCCTTCTAAGGAGCAGCCTGGGAGCCACACGGGGAGGTGACCTGCCCACCACACAGCAAGGGCCTTCCTGCTGACTTAAACGGTTATGTCTTTTATAACTGGGCAGCAGAGTTTATCAGTCTTTTGGTAAACTGTCTGCAGGCGGAGCCCCACGTGCTCCCGCATGAGGGGAGCGGCCCCCGGAGGCTCCAAGTGGGCGAGGCCTCCGAGGTCCTTCAGGGCGCTCCGTGCCTCTGGCCATCTTCATGTGTGGCACTCAGGAGGCCTCACAGTTTGTCTGAAATGTCACTTCCAGGACAGTCTGGCGACTGGTTTCAGCGCGTTTGTTTCCTGAACCCTATTGTATTTTCTTTTTTGTGCTCCAAAGAGCAGGTGTGATCAGGCAACCCGTTTGGAATCTAATAGCAACATAGCAGAAGGTTTTTAGAAATTCGGTTAGTTAAGTGCTACATGGTGAGGAGTAACTTTCAGCCCTGGGACGTGAGAGGAGAGGAACCAGGCTGTCAGGGCCCCACCTTGCCGCTCCCCCCCCCCCCCCCAGTGCACTGTCTGGGCCGGCTCACACGGCCTCCCTGCTGTCCTCACGGGGGATAGGCCCCCTGGACCTCAGGTGCCGGCGGGCCGCAGGCCTCGTCTCCCAGCCCTGGTGTCCCAGGAAGGTTTTCCATCCAGACGTGCGGACGCCCATCCCTCGGGGTGTTCTCCCCGAGAACAGCGCCCGTGGGTGTTCTCCAGCGCGTGGCAGGAGAGTGATCGTCTCCGTGTGTGTGTGTGTGTGCGCGCAGGAGGGCGGCCTGCAGACACCTTCGGGGAAGGCCGGCGCCTCGCCCGGAGCATAGCGGCAGTTTCTTAGGAGAGATTTTAACTATTTACTCAAAAGTCTGACTTGCCGGCATCTTTCAGAGAAGGAGTTTGCCTTAAGGAAAAAACGTTAGGCCCCTACCTGGATTTGCGGCGCATTCAGCCTGAAGTAACAATAAGAAGTTTCTGCTGTAGCTGTATAGCAAGCAAGCTAAATGCAAAATGAAGTTTTGAGCAGGTCGTCGTCAGCACTTTATACGCGTGGTGTTTAAAACGCTGTCGGGGTGGAGGATCCCTCCGCAGTGGGCGTGCACGTTCCCTCCGCCCCGCGCACGGCGGGCGGCCCGGGCTCACCCTTCTGCTCCGTCTGCGCCAGGTTGCAGCCCCACGCACGTCACGGTGTACAGCGAGTACGGCGTGGACGTCTTCGACGTGCGCACCATGGAGTGGGTGCAGACGGTCGGCTTGCGCAGGGTAAGACTCGGGGTGCGTGTGCGGCGCCCGCGCCCCCCGCAGGCAGCCACCTCACCCATCTGGTTTCCAACACAGATCCGGCCCCTGAACTTGGAAGGCAGCCTCAACCTCCTCAACTGCGAGCCTCCCCGCCTGATCTATTTCAAGAGCAAGGGCTCGGGTGAGCCCTTCTTGCGGAGGGAGCGGAGGATGGAGTGGGGTGTGGGGGGACTTCCCAGGAGTCAGCAGCCGTGTGACCCTTCCCCGGCCCGCAGGAACAGTGCTCAACGTGCCCGACACCTCGGACAACAGCCGGAAGCAGATGCTTCGGACCCGGAGCAAGAGGCGCTTTGTCTTCAAGGTCCCGGAGGAAGAGCGGCTGCAGCAGCGGAGGTAGGAGACGCGGGGGAGGGGCGGGACGGGGCGAGGCCAGGCCGGGCCTCACGCCGCCTCCCTCCACCTCCCTCTGCAGAGAGATGCTCAGAGACCCAGAGCTGCGGTCCAAGATGATCTCCAACCCCACCAACTTCAACCACGTGGCCCACATGGGCCCGGGCGACGGCATGCAGGTGCTCATGGACCTGCCTCTGGTGAGCCCCGGCCGCCCTGCCGCACCCCTCACCACGCGCCCTGAGGGTCTGTGGCCGTCTGTTACGGTGTCAGGAGGAAATCGCTGTCAAAAATGACTGCTGGAACAGCGCAGTAAGGGCAGGTAGCATACTTGGCCCTCACTCTCTGCCAGTTCTTGGCGCAAAGCTGACCGACGCGGCTGTCCAGAGGGCCTTCCCAGCTGTTTCCCCACAGAGGCCCAGGGCCCCCGCCTGGTGCTGCTACAGGCTCTGCCCGGAGCCTGGCTACCCGCCTTGGGCAGCTGGTGCATGTCCCCGAGCTGACACACTCCTCTCTGCGCAGAGCGCTGTGCCCCCCGCCCAGGAGGAGAGGCCGGGCCCCGCCCCCGCCAGCCTATCCCGCCCGCCTCCGCCCAGGAACAAGCCCTACGTCTCCTGGCCCTCATCAGGTAGGGGCCAGAGCGGGGCCTGGAAACGGGGCCAGGGCTTGCAGCTCTGCTCGCGACTGTTTTCCCCAGGGTGACGGCCGTCTTCACTTTGCAGGGGCGTCTGAACCTGGAGTGGCTGTACCGCTAAGGAGTATGTCTGACCCTGACCAGGACTTTGACAAAGAGGTGAGGTTCGCCTGGTGAAGGCTGACGCCCCAGGTCTGAGGCTCCATCTGCCCTGGAGCGGCCACCTCGGGCCTCCGCAGCCCGCAGAACCGCCCTCTCTGGGCTGCTCGGGCTGCGCCCAGAGCGGGAGGACACGGGCTCCGCGGCTGAGAGTCTGTTGGAGAAAGCCGAGGGTTCTCCTTGCTGCGTCGTGGCCTCGGGAGACCGAGGCCTCCTTCAGGCCCGGCTGCCCAGTGGCCTGGCCCCCTGGCCTCGCTGAGGACGGTGCGGCCAAGGGCTGCTCCTGGGCACTGCCTGGGCGGGCGGCCGGATGTGTGAGCACGCAGGGAGGCTGCTCCCGTGGAGACGTTTCTGCGTAGCCTCGCACACATGGCTGGAACCCCAGGAGGTGCACAGGTGGCTTTGTGCGTCCCGCCCTCTCCCCTCCGCCTCCAGCAGCCCCGTGGGATCCGTGTTGGGGATCCCACTGCACATGGCAGTGTCTTCCGTCCCCCGTGTGGTGGGGGGAGGAGAGCAGGAGGCAGCGTGCTGAGGGCTGGGCCCCGGCAGCACTTCTGTGACAGGAGGCTGGGGGCGTAGGGCTGCCGCGGTGACGGCAGAAACAGGGCTGCACCGCAGAGTCCCTCACCTTCCTGGCGTGCCCAGAACTCGAGGCGTGTGGGGCAGCCCTTTCCAAGTCCCCCTCTGCACCCTTCACCCGGCTGGTCTTGAGGGACTGTCTCCTACTTGTTCACAGAAACTCTTCATAAATTGTGGGTGTTACCTGCTGCAAGTACTTTTCCCAGTATCACTGACATTTTACTTTTGTCTTTAATTGTAAGGGTGGTGTCATATAGAACTATAACATGTAGAAATTTTTAGTTCTTGTACAGTCTGTCCTTTTCAACTAAGACAAACTCTCTTTTACTCTGAGAACCTGGCAGGCTTTTCCTCTCTGTCTGTCACCGTGTTCTGAGGGGCGTGAGTGTGTCTTGGCGTGTGTGGGTGAGGATCTGAGCCGCTTTCTCTCTGAAGCACATGGCACCACTTCCTGCCCTCCATCCTGTACGGTTACCCTTTAGTATTTGTGAACTTCTTTTGCTTACGTGCTTCTATTCCTGGAGCCTCTGCTGCACCACCTGTAACCTGAGGGAGCACAACGCATCTGTTCATTCCCCATTTTCAGGGCAGTTTCTTAGCTTCTCCTTCAGACTGACTGACTTGTGGCTGCGCTGGGTCTCGGTTGCTGCCCGGGCTGTCTCTAGTGAGTGAGTGGGGGCTGCTCTCTCGTTGTGGTGCAGTCCTCATCGCGGTGGCTTCTCCTGCTGTGGAGCGTGGGCTTAGTTGGCCCGTGGCGTGTGAGATCTTAGTTTCCTGACCAGGCATTGAACTCACGTCCCCTGAATTGGCCGGCGAGTTCTTAACCTCCAGACCACCAGGGAAGTCCCAGCAGTACATTGTGAAGCAGTGAGTTTGGGAAGTGTGATGCCTCCAGCTTTTTCTTAGGCAGTTTTCTTTTGACTCTTCTGGGTCGTCTGCAACTCTGTGTGAATTTGAGGGCTGGCTTTTCCAGTTCCATGCCTCCCCAAGCCCATTAGAATGTTGGTAAGGATTGCGTTGAAACTGTAGATTGACCACAGTTGATGCCATCTTAGCAGTAGTCTTCCAGTCCATGAACATGGGATGCCTTTCGATTTATTCAGGTGGTCTTTTTAAATTTTTGCCAGCAGTGTTTATAGTCTTAGTATACAGACCTTTCCTCTCTGCTTAAATTTGTTCTTATATTTTATCCTTTTGGATGCTATTGTAAATGGAATTGTTTTCTTAGTTTCTTTTTCAGATTGCTGATTGCTGGTATTTAGAAGCAGAACTGATTTTTGTGATGACCTTGCATTCTGCAGCTTTACTGAATTCGTTAAGCGCTTTAGTGTTTTTATCCCTACAGAGTTGGGGCAGCTGTGAGCAGAGATGCTTTTACTTCTTCCTTTCCCTGGTGGATGCCGTCTTTACTTGCCCAGTGGCTGGACCTCGTAGCGCGGTATTGAGCAGCAGTGACGGCAGCAACCTGGCCTTGTTCCTGCCCTGAGTGGGGAGCTTTGCCTTTCACCACTGGGCGTGACGTCAGCGGGCTGCTCCCTGACGCCTTTGTTGTGTGGAGAAAGTTCCTATCATTCCCTGCGCTTTTACCGTGGAAGAGCCGCCCGCCTGTGGCCTTGGCCCAGTTGGTCGCCGCACTGCCTGGTTTCTTCATGGCAGTTACTCCTTTTTGTAATAGCTACACGAGTCACGGGGGTGGTGGGCCTTGGATTGTGATCTCTCCTGCAGGAACCACGTGACAAGCCTGTAGAGCGTGTCGCCGCGACTGGGAAGGAGACGGCAGGGGCTGCCCCGGCCCAGACAGCTCCCCTCCGTGACGGTTCTCACGCTCTCCCCATTCTGTCTTCACAGCCCGATTCAGATTCCACCAAACACTCGACTCCATCCAACAGCTCCAACCCCAGTGGCCCGCCGAGCCCCAACTCCCCCCACAGGAGCCAGCTGCCCCTCGAAGGCCTGGAGCAGCCGTCCTGCGATGCCTGAAGCCGCCGGCTCCCGCCACAGGGCCGGGGGCCCAGGTGCTCTGCAGCGTCAGTGCCAAGACTGAGCTGAGCCTCCAGTGTTGTCCAAGGAAATGTGGACTCGATGTGTAGATACGGAGATGAAGAAAATGCTTTATTATAATAACAATCAGTTCCGTTCCGCACTGTCTGGCGGTAGACCAGATCACCCTCTGCACAGCTGTGAGGCGACACAGCTTGTTTGCACATGAAGGACGCCCCCGGCCCCTCCCGCCCACCCAGGGCCGGCCACGGCCTCCGCGGGACGCAGGCAGCTCACGACGGCCTCGGGGCCGCATCCGGCCCCTGATCTGAAACCGTTTCCTAGGCGCTTAGGAGCATCGTAGGAAGTTGTATATCGTTCCCAGTGTCACTAGAGTCTTGAAGACAGGAAACGTGGAGGTTAGTCCATGGCCTTTTCGTTCATTTAGCCCATACACAGAGGCGGAAGTCCTCCTGCCGAGCTTGTAGCCGTGGACAGGGGCCCTCTCGCGTCAGTCCGTTCCCGTCACAGCCACACGTGTCCCGTCTCTACTACTGTGAAGTCAGCGTGCTCTGTGTCCTGCTCGCTTCCACAGCTCAGCCTCCGCCCCGAAGCCAGTGGGTGGTGGGCGCTGGGCCCCGTGCCCACAGGCCGAGAGGCCGTGCCGGGGCGCCCCGCCCCCCATGGAGCCCGCGATTCGTGCCCGCTACTGGATGGTGTAGACGCCGCCACACTCCACCCCCAGCACCCTGCGCGCTTCTGCCTCCCCTCCCGGCCCGGCCTGTCTCTGAACGCTCGCCGGGAGCCGCCGGCAGGCTTCCCTCTGCCCCCTGCCAGCCGACGTCCTCGCCACGCTGTGGAAGACGTGCGTTTCCCGTGAGTCGGCGCTGAGTGACGTGGGCCACGGCCTGCCCGTGCGTGCCACGCGCCCTGCACCTGCTGCCCGCCCCCCGGGCCTTCCGCGGGGGCTGGCACCTGCTGGGGGTTCTGGTTTTTACTTTTTTAATGTAAGTCTGAGTCTTTGTAATTATTGAATCGTGAGAACATTTTTGAACAATTTACCTGTCAATAAAGCAGAAGACGGCAGTTTTAAAGTTCTCGGTGGTTTGTCTGAATGCACTTGCACTCAGCTGGTGCCTGGGGCCGCCAGCACCGGAAGGCGCCCCTGTGCTGGAAGAACCAGCTTGCCTTGCAGTGGGGGGGGGGCAGAGCCCACACGGCAGGACCTGGAGGCCAGGACCTCTCGCCTGCCCAGGTCCCCGGGGGCCTCCGGGGACGCTCCGCCTTGGGGTGGGCTTCTGGCTGGAGGGAGGGGCTGTCTGGCCAGTGTCCCTCCTAGGCTTCAGAGAGAGAAAACAGGACTGGCCGACCATCCCCAGGAGGGGGCGCTCACGGGGAGGCTGGGTGGGTACATGGCACTCAGGGGCTCTTGGTGACATGAGGGCAGGGGGCGCTGAGGATGGACAAGATGCAGAGAGCTGGCACGCAGTTCCTGGGGAGCATCCCGGGCCCCCTGCAGCTCCGCCAGTCAGCGTGGTCAGTGGGCCCACCACTGCCCCAAGGGGAGCAGGAGCCCCACGAACCGCCTCCAACTGTTCCTACACAAGGCACAGACAGACGCCCCCGAGGCAACGTCCAGGGCCTAGAAAATGCAAGTGCAGGCCCAGCAGGTGGTGGGCAGCGGGCTCAGAGAGGGCGCGGGGTATTGCCCCCCACCCTGCCCCACCCACCCGGACGTCTGCCCCACAGGACCACCTGTTTCCGGCCTGAAACCCAGGTGCTCAAGTGTGAGCCGTTTTTAAATGAAATACTAGCTATTGTAATAGCGCCAAGAGTAACCACCGCCCACGATGTGGGCAAGCTTCACAAGGTGCTGGCCGCGGAGCACAGAGCGATGGGAGCGTAAGAGTGAATTCACCGTCAGGAGGTCGCCGGCAGTCACCCTGGGGGCGGGTGTTCCCAATGCTGGGCATGAAGGTGTCTCCCTGACAGTTCAAGCTGGTCACGCTGTCTGTACTCTCACACACACATCACCGTCCCAGTGCCGGCCCGTCAGTACCTACCAAGTCAGGGTCCTAGCCAGGGCGGCTCAGCCCTCACCCACCGCGGACCCCAGCCGCCCGCAGGAGCTGGGCGCGGGCCAGTCCTGGCCTCAAGGCCTCCAACACCAAAGAGCCCCCTCCCGGCAGGACACACACCAGAGTGCTGCCACTCGCGAACACGGCGAGTGGGCAGCTCTGACCCCGCCTGCAGAGGGGACAGACCCACTGTGCCGCTGGGCACCCAGCCCCACGGAAGTCCAGGCCCAACTGTTTGGCCCCGGCGCAGCCCGAGCAACCTGGGCCTGAACAGCTGGCAGCCGACTGCCACCCTCCTCGGCGCAGCTCCCGACCCTCCCCCTCCCCCAGTAAGGGCTTCTTTCTGGGCTCCTCCGGAACACGGCAAGCCGTCCTGGCTCTGGGAGGGCCTTCTCAGGCCGGAAGCCTCGGGCCGCCCCAGCCTACAGACAGCACCCAGGACTGCCCTGGGTGGCTAGGCGCCAGCGGGCACAGGCTCTGAGGACCACCCCTCACCATCCGACCTGGCCCTCCCAGCTCCGACCAGGCAGGGGCAGACGGACGCAGGATATGCGCGAGGTGTCCGCGCTGACAGCAGGTGCAAGAAATCGCTTTATTGGGCTAGGCCAGCAGAGGGTGGGGGATCCCGCGGGGCCCGCGATGCCCCCTGGATGGGGCTGCGGTCGGGGTGCGACGGGCCGGTCACGCGGCCGCTCAGGCCTCGGCCT
Source organism: Muntiacus reevesi (assembly GCF_963930625.1). NCBI lineage: Eukaryota > Metazoa > Chordata > Mammalia > Artiodactyla > Cervidae > Muntiacus > Muntiacus reevesi. Next base: position 63,656,321 of record NC_089263.1, on the reverse strand, counting down.
CCGCTTCGCCAAACAGCGGATTAAGGAAGTAGCTGCGGCTGGAGCTCCTTTGGTCCGACTTCGGGGTCGGGAGCTGCGGGAGCGCAGAGTCAGGGAGCCCGATCGCGAAGAGGTCCCGCACCCCCGACCCCCGGCGCCCCTCACCGCCTCCGCGGAGTCCGCCGCGTAGAACACCGGGTTGTGGAAGCCCAGCGGCGCCCCGGCCCGCGCGGGGACCGCCTCGTCGCGCCTCCTCCACCTGGAGCAGGGATGCGTGTGAGCCCGACACACCCGAGCTCGGAACCCCCGCCCCGCGTACCGGAGCCCAGAGCCCCCGCCCCGCGTCCCCGAGCCCCGCGAACCTGAGCCTCCCCTCGCGGCGCAGCAGCAGCGCCCCCGCCAGCAGCGCCAGCAGCACCAGTAGCCCGGCGACCGCCAAGCCGCCCGCCAGCCCCGCGCGGGCCGGCGCGTTCAGCCCCGCCGCCGAGCCGCCCCAGACAGGCGCGCCCGACTCTCGAGCAGTCGCCGAGAGGATTCCGAGGGCCTCGCCTGCAACAGAGGGCGCCGGTTCAGAATCCCGGGGCGGGACGAGACTGGGGCGAGAACCGGGAAAGGGGATCCGCGGTTACCGTGCTCCGCGATGTCCGCCAGGAGGGCCCGGGCCAGGCGCCCCGCGCCGCCGGTCTCGGGCCCGGCCTCCACCAGCACCACCTGGATGTCCGTGTCCGCCTTCGCGCCTGAGGCTTCGCGGAATCCGGGCGGGCGCGGGACCTTGGACACAGCCACTTGCAGCCCTTGGTACTGGGGCTAGAGAGCGGAACAGAGTTTGCTCGGGGACTCCGTCCCTCGGACCTTAGGGGACGAAGCGGGCAGGGACAAGCGCTTTGCAGGCGGAGAGCGAACGCATCACGGAGGAGTCGGAGGGGGTGCTCCCAGACCCCGGCGGCGGAAGGGTGGGGGCGCGGCCGCAGTACCAGAGCCAGGAAGGCGTGCAGCAGCCGCGCCCGGTACCGCTGCAGGTCAAAGCCAGGGCCGTGGGTCAGCGAAACGACAGCTCCTGCAGCAGGAAGGGAAGAAGTCAGTCCCGCAGGTCCGAGCCCGGCAGGGAAACTGAGGCTGGGGCGAGGCCGGGTGGCCGCGCCGCCCCAGCTCTGAGGGGCGCGGCGGGGCGCTCACCGCAGAGGTCGCAGCATTGCCCTTCGGGCCGGAGGGGCTCCAGGCAGGCGGCCTGGGGGCAGCCGCCACCCAGGGGTTGAAGCAGCGCGGCGCAGATCCACGGCTGCGCCTGGAAACGGGGAGCTGGGGTGAGGAAGAGGGGCAGACCGGGAGAGAGCGCCGCGCGCCCGGGGAGAGAGCGGGGCGAGACGGCGGGGCGCAGCGGCACAGCCCCGACCTCCCGCCACTCCAGCCGCCCCGCGGCGGGCCGCCCTCACCTCGGCGTTGCCGCAGACGCAGCCCGACGGGTCCGTGCAGGGCTCGGGGTCCACGCTCAGAGCGCCCGGCCCGTGGAAGCGCAGGCGGCCCGCGCGGGACGCCAGGAAAGCCGCCAGGTCTTCCTCGCGCGCGAACGTCTGCAGGTGGCCGGGTGAGCCCGGGAACCAGCCGGAGCACGAGAGCGCGTCTGAGCGCCCGGAACCGACCAGGCTAGCAGGGTAGGAGGCGCTCCGGGGAGACCCGCGCCCGCCCCCGCGCGCCCGCCCCACCTGGCCCAGCGCCTGGATGCTGCGGACGCGCACGGGGCCTGCGCCCGGCCCCAGGCCCACCCGGAAGGAGGCGTCGGACGGAAAGACGACGTCGTCGTGGAGGCAGGGCACGCGCTCGGCGTCCACGGAGAAGAGGCCGCGCGCCGCGTCCCCGGGGCGCCACAGGAGCGGGTCGAACCACAGGAAGCGGTCGGGGTCGAGGAAGCGCGCGCGGGCGCCTGGGCGAGCGCGCGACCCTGAGCCCCGCCGGGAACGCGCCCTCCCGGCCGGCCCCGCCCGCGGCCGCGCCCCCCGGACCCCGCGCCCCGCGGCGCGACCCCCTCACCTGTGCCACAGTCCGGGCGCGAGCCGGCGTCCGCGGCGCCGAACCCAGCTCCCGAGGCCAGGACGAATTCCCCGTCCAGCGGCAAGAGCTGCGGGAGGCACCGCAGGGTCCGGCTGTGCGCCCACCCCCGAGCCCCGTCCCCGCGGGCGGGAGAGTCTGGGCCGCCGAGGTCGCGGCCGGGGGCACCTCGCCCCGGCTGAGGGCCCGCTGGGCCGAGGGAGGGGGTAGTTTGCGGCAGCGCGGCTCTCGTCAGGGCCGCCGTCCCCCCGAGAAACTACAATTCAGGGGCCCGTCGGCTCCACGAAGCCAAGCCGCCGGGGCCCCTGGAGCAGCCCTGACCGTGAGGGAGGGCAGCGGGGCGGCTGGGGAAGCGGGAGCCGGGGCGGTGGGGCCGTGGAGCCGCGCGCCTCCCTCCAGCGCGGGCAGCTCCTTCTCCACAGACGCCCAGGACTCGGGTGTCAGAGGCCGCGTGAAGGCGGAGGCGGGCACCGCTCCCCCACGCCCAGCCCGGGGACCCCACCCCACCGTGGGGTCGGGGCGGCAGGTGAGGGCGGGACCGGGGGGCCGCTCGGTGTGGGGGTCCCCGACGCTTCACACCTCGGGGGAGAGGCCCCAGCTTGCGCCACGGGGTCTGCTCTTCAGCCCCCCAGGCACTGGGCCTGCTCGGCAGGCTGACGCCGGGCAGAGTGGAGGTCACGGGCCAGCCTCGTCCGCGGCTGGGGGTGAGTCCCGTGCCAGCCAGGCGGAGACCCCGCAGGCGCCAGGGCCGAAACCTGGGGACCGGGGGGCGCAGGCGCCTCGGGAGGGGCGGTGGGCCTCCGCAGTGTGACGCTCCAACAAGAACTTGGTTTTCAACCGGACCAAAGGGGGAGTGTAAATAATACACGATGAATGCCACAGGTGAAAAACAGCAGGAAAGGGCCGAGAGAGAGAAGCCAGGAGCGGCGGGAGCGCGACACGCGCACCAGCATTCAGACACGAGGGCCGGGCGCGTCCGAAGAGACAGTGAAGCGGAATCCTCCGCATCTGAGCAAAGCTGGGAAACCTCGGGTTGAAAGGTCTCACTGGGGACCTCCCTGGCAGTCCAGTGGTTAAGCCTGCTTCCAATATAGGGGCTGGGGTCCAGTCCCTGGTCAAGGAACTAACACACAGCACTGCCAATTATGTATGTAAGAAAGAAAAAATATTTTAAAAAGGAAAGGTCTCATTGAATGCCAAATAAGGAAAATTACAGAATGCCATGTTTGTGACCGTCAAAGACAAAGAGAACACCGTAAAAGCGGCAGAGGGAAAGAAATCACCCAGGAAGGAAAAACATTCAAGGACTGGGTTTCTCAGCAACAACGCAAGCAGACAGCAGAACAGGCTGCCTGAACATCCCAAGTCCGCAGAACAGACGCTGCCCTGGACATGACTCTGCCCCCCAGAATACTGTGTCAGATATTAAAGGATAATAAAATGGTAAAGACTTCAGAAGATTGCCACACAGAGACCTACCCTGAAAACATGCTTGCAGGAAGTAAGGAAAGAATCTAGATGCTAAGAAGAGAAATGGGAACGAGGGTGATGAAATACTTTTGTGAAATACTTTCATGATGACATAACAAAAATACTTATTGCTGTCTCTTAATAAATGTTTAAATCAAGGACTAAAATGTGATGGGGGAGGGAGAGACCGCAAGGTCATGGACATACAGTAAAGACCTCACTTGTTCAAGGGAAAATACAGATACTGAAAAGGTTAACCCATCAGTAAGACTGCCAAAAACCTAGAGGAAATATACCAATTTCAAGGAAAGTTTAAAATATCAAAATTGATGCAAGAGGCAATAGGGAATTTGAACTGACAAGTAAGCATTAAAGAATTTTAAATGTCAGTCAAAGACCTCCTATTCCCCAAATTCCCAGTCCAACCAAGGGATTTATAGGTGAGCTCTGCTAAACCTCCAAGGAAAACTTAATTTCTTCTTCCCGAAGTTGTTCTGGAAAACAGAAAAAGAGTGAAAAATCACCAGTCCATTTTATGAGGCCACTGTAATCTTCATTCCAAAACCAAATGATGGCACTTCCCTGGGGGTGCAGTGGATAAGAATCCACCTGCCAACGCAGGGAACACAGGTTCGATTCCTGGTTGGGGGAGATTCCACATGCCACGGAGCAGCTAAGCCCATGCACCACAGCTCCTGAAGCCTGTGCTCCCTGGAGCCTGTGCCCCACAAGAGAAACCACTGCAACAAGAAACCCATGCGCCACGAAGAGGAGGAGCCCCCCTTGCAATGAGAGAAAGTCCACTCGGCAACAAAGACCCATGGCAACCAACAATAAATAAACCAAAACCAAATGAACGACAGTGAGAAAAAAATTATAGGCTCAGTTGACTTATACACAAAAATGTGAGGATTCTAAATAAAATATTAGCTGGCTGGATCCAATAACGTATCACGTGCCAAGAACGCAGCGAGGAGGAAGGGATGAGAAAAGCCCCCATCCCGTGTTCTCTGCAGCTCGTCTGACGGTGTCCCAGCAGATGGCGGTGGAGCGTCTTGTGCCACCAAAACCAGCGTGACAGGGAAGGCGCGCTTAGACCTGCACCTGAAGGAAGGTGCCAGCAAGGCGTCTGTCTCACAAGGACGGTTCTGCCTCAGAAAACCCCATTAATAGGCTACAGGAGGGGGGGCTACATCTCAGCCAATGTAAGAAAAAAACAACTGGGAAATTCAACAACCCATTTATGATTTTTCAAAAAGCTGCCCGCCAACTAGCAATGGATTAGAATTTCCACAGTTAAAGTTATCTTCAAAATCCAACAGCAAACATTACACACAGTGGAGAACCTTGACATGTCTTCCCTTTTATGCTGGAACAAGACAAGAATGCCTGTTTTTGTCACTTTTGTTTGACATAGGGGTAGATGTCCTGGACAATGATATAAGGAAAGAAAAAGAAATAAAAGGAGTTGGGACTGACTGGACAGGAAGAGGAACAATGGTCATTAATTTCAAAGATAACCACACAGACAATATCATTCTTAAAAATAGAGCACCATTCACAATAGGAACCAAACTACATAAAGGATTTATAAATTAGTCACTACTGCACAAAACCTCAACAAAGGTCCGTCTGGTCAAGACCATGGCTTTTCCAGTGGTCATGTATGGATGTGAGAGTTGGACTATAAAGAAAGCTGAGTGCCGAAGAAATGATGCTTTTGAACTGTGGTGTTGGAGAGGACTCTTGAGAGTCCCTTGGACTGCAAGGAGATCCAGCCAGTCCATCCTAAAGGAGATCAGTCCTGGGTGTTCATTGGAAGGACTGATGCTGAAGCTGAAACCCCAGTACTTTGGCTGGCCACCTCATGCGAAGAGCTGACTCATTGGAAAAGACCCTGATGCTGGGAGGGATTGGGGGCAGGAGAAGGGGACGACAGAGAATGAGATGGTTGGATGGCATCACTGACTTGATGGGCATGAGTCTGAGTAAACTCTGGGAGTTGGTGATGGACAGGGAGGCCTGGCGTGCTGCGATTCATGGGGTCACAAAGAGTCAGACATGACTGAGCGACTGAACTGAACTGAACACAAAACCTCTATGTGCACCATTTTAAGACTCTAGTAAAGAGTTCTATGGCCAATGACCTGAAATATTTGAAGAGAAAATCCATGCTCTCAAGTGGATGACTTGTATATATAAAGTTGTTATTCATTCCCAATCAAATTCCAGGGTTTGGGTGGTGGTGGTGTTACCTGATAAACCTACTCTGTGATTTCTCTGCAACAGTCAGGTCCACAGAGAACTAGTCAACCTTGAACCAGAGGGTGAAGAAGGCACAGGGTGGGTGGTTTCCACCTGGGTCCTCTGAGGGTTGACCTCTCAGAGTGGAGGAGAGGCAGGGGAAATTGACCTGGTGGGTTTTAAGACAACTCACAGAGCCTCAGAGTGGGGACACTGTGGTGCTGGCAGGAGAACAGGCAGAAAGATCAAAGGAACTGCAGGCAAAGCTCGAAGAAAATCCCCACCACACCTTGGGCAGCTGGCGAACAGTGACCCCAGTGCCGCAGACCAAGGGGCAAGGCTGGTGGTTGGAGGAGGACATCAGAAACCAGGCTTGATCCAAGGATTTCCCTAGTTAGCGTCCAGTTCAGACATGTGCCCCTGATGGGAAAACCATGAGTGGACAGACATAATCTATGGTTGATTATGGCTGTGACCGAGAAGCAGGGAAGAGATGCTTAAACAAAACACGGAAAACACAGGTATAAAGCAATCGATCTTGCATCTGATAGATTAATAACGGGGGGTTCTTATCAGCAAAGGGAAACGCAGGCAAAGTCCATAGTGAGAAGACATTGGCAGTAACTCGACAATTAATGGGGAGAAAATAATAGATTCCTGGGCAATCTGCCCAGAAATGGGAGGGGAGGTGTTCGGGAAGAGAAAAATCCCAGGGAGAGAAGTTCCAAGCCAAAGTGAAAAGTGAAAGTGCTAGTGACTAAGTCGTGTCTGACTGTTTGAGACCCCACTGACTGTAGCCCGTCAGGTTCTTCCGTCCATGGCATTCTCCAGGCAGGAATACTGGAGTGGGTTGCCATTTCCACCTCCAGTGGATCTTCCTGACCCAGAGATTGAACCCTGGCCTCTTGGATTGCAGGCAGATTCTTTACCGTCTGAGCCACCAGGGAAGAAATGCAAATTAAATACCTGAGCTGCTGTGCCTCCTAACAGGCGACATCTCAGCAGCTGGACTGGGGCCCCGCGGTGGGGCTGGAGGACGGCCCTCAGACCACACTGGGTGCTTTCGGCCCCGTCTCTGTGCCCCTGGGCTGTTTCCAGCCAGGACCTCCGGGGGCTGCCCTCTCGCGGCAGAGCATCGGCAGGGGAAGTGAGGGGGGCGCCCCACGGGGCCGTGCAAGGGGTACTGACGTGCGGGACAAAGAGGAGCGCTGGCTGGGCCAGGGGAAGGAAAGGGCAGAAAGAGGGAGTGAAGAATGAATGAATGCATGACTGTTGTCTCTTTTGAGATCCCCAAGCACTCTCCAAGGAGATCATCAAGGCAACTAAGACAGCCAGAAGGGACCTCCAGGTCCCAGCACCCCCATCTCCAACTGGCTCCTCTATACGCGGGTTCCCGCCAGTTCCAGGTGCCCCCACCCCCCTGCCTTCTCCAGGCCCCTGTCTGGTTGCCATGGTCACCAGGGCTGTGGGGGCTCCTGGGTGCAGCTATTCGGCCCCCCTCGCTGGCTGTGCCACTTCCTCCTCCCCCTCTCTGCCCCCTCCACACCTCAGTCTTTGGGTTGGACGCGTGGGAAGGGCGTCTGGACCTGGGATCTATAGGAACCGGCACATCCTGCCCGAGGCCCCCTTCCCGGGCTGCAGGTGAGGGCTGGGGTCTCTAACTCTCCCGCCCTGTCCCCAGTGGGGCCAGGCTCCCAGAACTGATGCCGCTTTCGAAAACCATCAATTAACCGAGCTGCCTCCAGGTGGTGCCTCCAGGTGGAAATAAAGCGCACCCAGACCCTTCATCTGGGCAGCAGAGTGAGTGGTGCCCAGGTCTCCTAGGCCACCGGCGGCCCCCACTCACCCACAAAGTCCAGTGGCCTCCGGGTGAGGACCCCACCCTGGAACTCACACTGTGAATCAGTTTGAGAAAAAGGTTCCCTGAGTTCCCATGCACAGGCCAGGGAAAGGCTTTGGTGGGCAGGGAGGGGGGCTTCCCTGGGGCAAACCTTAGCGAGGACAGACTCCTGGGCGACAGGGCCCAGAGGCAGGGGCAGGAGGGACAGGGGGTGCCCGCCACACCCCTTCTGAGGCTGGGCACAGCCTGGGCTGTGACTGTGGGACCAGTGTCCCCTCCTTGAGGTTCCCCACCCTTCCAGAAACCCCTCCACAGGCTAAGGGCCGCGGATTGTAGGGTCCACCCCCAGGTGGATGCCAGTCAGGAAGCAATAAAGAGGCGTCAAGCTGACCAGGGCAGGACCCGCGGGCCCCTTCTGACCCGGGGTCCATTCCCAGCCCTGCTCACCATGTCTGAGATGCTGTGACCTTCTCGCACCAGGACCGACACCGTCTGCAGGCAGAAGGGACGTCAGCGAGTGCCCCCCTCACTGGGCTCCTGGGGCCTGGACCACGCGGGGACCCCCCCCCCCACGGCCCCAGGAGTGGGGTCAGGCACCTTGTCCGCGGGGAACTCGACAGCAGCGCCTGCGCACGGGGTCCGGTTCTGGCTCCAGTTGGTGGCATCGTCAAAGTTGGTGTTGGGGACCCAGACTTTGTCGGCGGCCTGAGTCAGGGCTGGGGAGGGGTCGGCTGAGCGCCGGGGGTCCCGCCCGGAACCCCCCGTGCCCAGGAAGGACGACCTTATCCAGAGAGACCTGGAGCTGGAGGGTCCAGGCGTGGGACGGGACCCTGTGGGAGCCTGGCCCCGGGCCCCCCAGCTTCTACTGAACCTGCAGAGCCCGTTCAGACGCGCCTTCCTCAGGGACTCCGCCCCCGCAGATCGCCTCCTCGCCCGCCCCCAGCTCACCCTGCCAGGATGGTGGCGACCACGGGACAGAGGCCATCGGGGCAGGGAGGCCTCGGCCCAGTGGAAGGAACTGGGGGACGGGGCGGGGGGCGGGCGGCAGGCCGGCTGTGCCGGGGAGCTGCGTCTGGAGGGGTCGCCAGGGGCTCAGAGAAGGGCCCGGGGACCGGGCTGCGGTTCTTACAGCTCCGGGGAGTGGGGGGCCGCTCCGAGGGCACGCCCCCGCCTAGGGGCCACGCGGGGTCAGAGGCGCCCCGGGGCTGGGGGCTGGGGGGCGGGCGCGGCCGGCCGTCGCTCTGGCCCGGGGGCTCCGAGGAGGCCCCCGCTCGGCCCCGCGGGCGCTGCGCGAGGAGGGGCCCGGCGGCCGGCCGGGTTTCGCAGCTCATCACGCTCCCGCCGCGCGCCCCTCGGGGCCATGGGTCTCCGGGGGCGTCGGGCCCCCGGCGCACCCCCCACGCCCTTACCCAAGAGCTGCAGCCACAGCAGCGCCCGGCCCGGCGCGCCCATCCCGCCGGACCTCGGCCTCTCGGACCCTGAGACTTTGCCCCGCGGGGCCCACGTGACCGGGCGGGGCGGGGGCGGCCGGGAAGGTTACACATTCACCTCCGACCGCCCGCAGCGACTCCCGGGCCCCTCCCACACACCCAGCTCCAGGACCTGAGGACCTTGGGCGCTCAGAAAGGGGGCTTGTGGCGACCACTTCCCAAGGAAACGGTGCGCTGGGGGCGGGGCGCCTCCCTGCCCCAGATGCAGCGAGGGCTGCACCCAGCTGCCTGCATTGGCCGGGTCCAGGCAGGGCCCTCCTGCCTCCTAGGCTGGTGGACTGTGGATGGTGGCAGACGGCTGGTACCTGGTGTCCGGTGTGGAGGACGGTGGGCAGGTGACCCTGGATGCATGGTGAGTGGTGGATGGTATTGTGCTGGCTGCTGGATGGATGAGGAGTGGACTGATGGGAAATGGTGAGTGAATGAATGAGTGGACAGTAATGGAGTGATAGTGGGTGGAGAATGAGTGGTGTGTGATTCATGAGTGTTGGAAGGTAGAGAGGTGCATGAATGACTAGATGGTGGATGGTGGACAGAGGCTCAATGGTTGGTGGTGAACAGATGTGAAGAGTGGCAGGTGAATGCAGGTGCATGGGTGATGGATGGCTAAATAGATGATCGCAGACAGTAGATGGATGGAGTAGACTGGAAGATAGGTGATGGATGGTGGATGGTCGCTGGATGAAGGATAGTGGAAGGGTGGAAGGTAGAACGGTGATTGGATAAATGAATGGTTGGTGGGTGAAAAATAAACTGTCAGTGTTAAATGGATGTGTCTATGTATGGATGGCTTGTTGACCCGGATCAATTCAGTTCAGTTCAGTCGCTCAGTCGTGTCCAACTCTCTGCAACCCCATGGACTACAGCCAGGCCTCCCTGTCAATCACCAACTCCCAGAGTTTACTCAAACTCACGTCCATCGAGCCGGTGATGCCATCCAACCATCTCATCCTCTGTCGTCCCCTTCTCCTCCCACCTTCAATCTTTCCCAGCATCAGGGTCTTTTTGGATGAGTCAATTCTTGGCATCAGGTGGCCAAAGTGTTGGAGTTTCAGCTTGAACATCAGTTCTTCCAATGAATATTCAGGACTGATTTCCTTTAGGATGGACTGGTTGGATCTCCTTGCAGTTCAAGGGGCTCCCAAGAGTCTTCTTCAACACCACAGTTCAAAAGCATCAATTCTTTGGAGCTCAGCTTTCTCTATGGTCCAACTCTCACATCCATACATGATTACTAGAAAAACCATAGCTTTGACTAGACGGACCTTTGTTGGCAAAGTAATGTCTCTGCTTTATAATATGCTGTCTAGGTTGGTCATAACTTTCCTTCCAAGGAGCAAGCGTCTTTTAATTTCATGGCTGCAATCACCATCTGCAGTGATTTTGGAGCCCCCAAAAATAAAGTCTGACACTGTTTCCACTGTTTCCCCATCTATTTGCCATGAAGTGATAGGACCAGATGCCATGATCTTAGTTTTCTGAATGTTGAGCTTTAAGCCAACTTTTTCACTCTCCCCTTCCACTTTCATCAAGAGGCTCTTCAGTTCTTCTTCACTTTCTGCCATAAGGGTGGTGTCATCTGCATATCTGAGGTTACTGATATTTCTCCCAGCAATCTTGACTCCACTTGTGCTTCATCCAGCCCAGCGTTTCTCATGATGTACCCTGCATAGAAGTTAAATAAGCAGGGTGACAATATACAGCCATGACATTCTCCTTTCCCGATTTGGAACCAGTCCGTTGTTCCATGTCCAGTTCTAACTGTTGCTTCTTGACCTGCATACAAGTTTCTCAAGAGGCAAGTCAGGTGGTCTGGTATTCACATCTCTTTAAGAATTCTCCACAGTCTGCTGTGATCCACACAAAGGCTTTGGCATAGTCAGTAAAGCAGAAATAGACGTTTTTCTGGAACTCTCTTGCTTTCTCGATGATCCAGCGGATGTTGGCAATTTGATCTCTGGTTTCTCTACCTTTTCTAAATCCAGCTTGAACATCTGTAAGTTCTCGGTTCACGTACTGTTGAAGCCTGGCTTGGAGAATTTTGAGCATTACTTTGCTAGCGTGTGAAATGAGGGCAATTGTGCGGTAGTCTGAAGTTTCTTTGGCATTGACTTTCTTTGGGGTTGGAATGAAAACTGACCTTTTCCAGTCCTGTGGCCACTGCTGAATTTTCCAAATTTGCAGACATATTGAGTGCAACACTTTCACAGAATCATCTTTTAGGATTTGAAATAGCTCAACTGGAATTCCATCACCTCTACTAGCTTTGTTCGTAGTGATGCTTCCTGAGGCCCACTTGACTTCACATCCCAGGATGTCTGACTCTAGGTGAGTGATCACACCATCGTGATTGTCTGGGTTGTGAAGATCTCTTTTGTATAGTTCTGTGTAATCTTACCACCTCTTCTTAATACCTTCTGCTTCTGTTAGGCCCCTACCATATCTGTCCTTTACTGTGCCCATCTTTGCATAAAATGTTTCCTTGGCATCTCTAATTTTCTTGAAGAGATCTCTAGTCTTTCCCATTCTGTTGTTTTCCTCTATTGCTTTGCACTGATCACTGAGGAAGGCTTTCTTATCTCTCCTTGCTATTCTTTGGAACTCTGCATTCATGTGGGTATATCTTTCCTTTTCTCCTTTGCCTTTCATTTCTATTCTATTCACAGCTATTTGTAAGGCCTCCTCAGACAACCATTTTGCCTTTTTACGTTTCTTTTTTTTGTGGATGGTCTTCATCAATGCCTCCTGTACAGTCACGAACCTCCGTCCATAGTTCTTCAGGCACTCTGTCTATCAGATCTAATTCCTTGAATCTCTTTCTCTCTCTCTCTCTCTATATATATATATAATCTATATGTATATATATAACCTATATATAACACATAATATATGATATATATTATATATATACTGTATACAGTATATAAAATAAAACATTATACATTGCATATTATATGTATATAATAATACATAAATATATGTAATATATACACATATACATATATATTACATACATATTATATATTATATATCATATAGTATATAGTATATATTATTTATTATATAATATATATTGAATATTCAATATATTATATATATAATTTCATTTATATATATTTTCATAATATATTTTTGTAATATATTTAAAATATATTTTCATAAATATATAATTTCATTCCAATCCCCAATATATTATATATATTATTATAATTATCTATAATTAATACATTATTATATATAATATATATTGAATATTTGATATATTATATTAAATATATATAATGTAATATATAATAATAATATATATCATATAATTATATATTGTTATATAATATATATTATACATATTACAATATATAACTTATATTACATTATATATTATATAATTATAATATATAATATATAATATATATATTATATAATAAATACATAATATAAATATGTAATATATATGCATATATGTATATACATTATATGTAATACATGTATATGTACATATATGTAGTATATATGATATATATTATATATTATAAAATATGTTATATACATTATGTTTATATATTATATGTTTTATATTATATTCTATATATAGTATAGAATATAATAAACATATAAATATATATTATATAATATATTATATAATATAATAGGTAAATATAATTATATATATTTATAAATATATATTTATATTATATTGTATATTTTATACATATATAATATAAATACATATATATAAAACATATATATATAAATACATATTGTATATTTTATACATATATTAAAATATATATATATAATTCCTTCGTTTGAAGTCACTTCCCCTGTATAGTTGGATTTTATTTAGGTCATACCTGAATGATGAAAAAAAGTTTGTGGATATTTTTATGGTGATAGGATGGAAATAGATGGTAAATGAGCTGAATGGTGGATGAATGAATTGATGGCAGATGAATGAATGGCAAACGGGATGCAGGTGAATGAAGCTGGGTGTTCAGTAGAATGGTGGTGGTTGGCTGGACGTGAATAGAGTGATGACCAGATATAAATGGATGGGTGGGTGGACAGGTGAGCAGAGTGAATGAGTACAGGGTGGGTGAATGGGTGGAGGATGGGGGATGTGGAAAGATGATGGGATGGCAGAGAGGGAGCGGTGGGCAGATGGATGGGGCTTGGTAAACTGGACGGCGGGTTTATGGGTGACCTGGTGGATGGTGAAGTGATTGTTAGGGGACGGGCTGTGAATGAATGGTGAGATGAATGGGGTGATCGGTGGATGGAGGGAGACCAACGCATGATGCCTGATTGGTTATGGTTGATGGAAGGGAAAGGAATGGTGGGGCCCCTGGCTTCAGGATGCCCTGGTGGTTGATGAATTAAAATGCAAGACAGGTCAAAGGGTAGACTGTGGAGGTGGGTGTGTAGGCGGAGTGAAGGGGTGAAGGGCAGCGACTCCCCCCAGCCTGTTTCCACGCCACCCTCACCTGCAGACCTTCTGTCCTGAGGGCTTTTCTCTCTGGTCTCTGCTTCTCCCGGGCACAAGGTATTTCGTCCAAGGATGGAGCCCACCGCTGGCGGCACTCAGATCACTTTCTGCCATGGGACAGGGACTTCTCTGACTGGGAGGGAGGGAGAGAGCCCCCCAGCTTGTCCCCCCCTTTCTCCTGGGTGGGATGGGGCACTCAGGAGCTCAGCGCTGCAGGATCTGCCTGACGGGTTGGCCCCCAGTTCAGCCTGGGATGGGGAAGGTGGGTCTTTGTGGTCCTGAGTTTGACTTTGGTCACCTGTAGGGCTGACGGGAAGCTCCGTCCTCCACAGCAGTCAAGGCAGGCTTCCTGGAAGACGTGGTGTTAAAGCCAGACTGGAAGTGTGAGGTCACAGCTGCAGTTCCAGGTCGGGCTGAAAGGGGCAGAACAGGAGGAGCCGGGGCTGCTGGGCTCGGGGTAGGAGCGTCCGTTGCCCAACACGCCATCCTGAGCGGAGGCAGGACGGGGTCCAGATGTCGGAGGCCAGCCCGGAGAGGTGCCCACGGCGAGGCAGCAGGCTGGCACCGGCCCTGACCCAGAGCCGCCACAGGGTCCCCGGGGCGACCCGGCAGCAAGGACGCGGCGAGGAGTGGCTGGACCACAGCGCGGGTGACGCGTGACCGCCGGAAGCCTGCCGCTGCACAGGCCCCGCACACGCACTCGCACAGAGGTGCGCACGTGCTCTCCGATTGGCCAGGACTCCAGCGGAAGTGAGAAGAAACGCACATCCCGAGGAACTTCTTCCGGTAACTAGGAGGTTCACCGCGCAGCTGCTTCGGGCGCGGGCGGGTGCAGGGTCCCCGTGTCTGTCCGGCTCTGTCTCGGCCTGACTGCCCTCTGCGGTCACCTTCCCCAGCAGAGCTGGAGCGCCCCCGCCCCGGTTAGGCCACAGCGCACCTCGGAGGGTCCGGCTTCCGGCTGAGCGCCAGTCCCGTGGCTGCAGCAGCCCCTGCAGCGCCCCTTGGCTGAGGCCACCGCGAGCGACTGCCCTGCTGCCCCCAGGGTGGGGGTGGCCCCCTGCCCGCAGCCATGGTCCGCAGGCTCCCCCCGCACCGCGGCTCCGTGGGCACAGATCCACCCCCAGGCAGTTCCCCAGCTCCGTCTCCCGCGTTTTTGTCCTTGCCTAGCTGTGTGACCTTGGGCGGATTCCTGCACCTCTCTGGGCCTTAGTGTCCCTCTGGAGGGCCCGAGGCTCCGGCTTGCACGGTTGGGTTCCTGGGTCCGGGGTGGGGAGGGGTGAGGACGACCCCCATCTGCAGGGCCCCCTTCTCTCAGGTGTCTGCGCAGGGCCACCCCCCGACCCTGGCCACATACACACCCCCTGTCAGCGTCTGTCACTCACCGCTGCCCCGTGGGGCTCCCGGGGCTTTGTCACAGGCCAGGAACCGCCTGGAACACCAGACCTCCACGAAGGGGAGGGAAGGCTGGCCGCCCTCCCCCAAGGCCGTCCGGGCACCTCCCAGGCCTTGCGGTCCGCTCAGTCCTGCGGGCCCAGGGCTTCTGAGCCCTGGGAAACTCCTCCCTGTGGCCTGCAGCCTCCCTCCAACCTCTGGGCCTCTCGGTGGGCCGCTCCTTCATTCACACCTGGCTTGGCGCCAGGCCTGCAGGGGCAGGGCGTGTGCGAGCACTCAGGCATGGTGGGAGGCAGGCCTCCTTGAGGAGGGGCACCTGGGTGCAAACAGCAGGTGCAAAGGGCCTGAGGCAGGAGCGCGCAGAGGTGGGCGGGGCGTGCTGGGGGCTGGGCTCCGCGTGCACGTGGGGGAGCACGGAGGGAGTGAGCCAGGGTCTCCGCCGGCTTGGAAGGGGCTGAGCTGGTCACCTGTCAGCCAGGGGGGCCGGTGGGCGGCTGGCGGCTCAGCCATGGCGGCGGGGGGCAGGCTCAGACGGAGGCTTGGACGCAGGCTGTGCCCGGTGTGAGTGCTGTGGGCCGGCGGGTCAGCTGGCCCGTTTCCTCCCCTGCCTGCAGAGCCAGGCAGCAGTGCCTGCTTACAGCCCGGGGTGGCGGGGGGCGTGTGAGGGGTGCCCCGGGAGGGCCTAAGTCCTGGCCAGCCCGCCCCTTCTCCACCTGCGGACGCTGGGCAGACGACACCCGGGAGACTGCCCCCAGGGGGTCGCTGAGCCCCCCACCTTGGGAAGGGTTCTGGCAAGGGTCGGTCAGGGGCCCCCTCCAGCGGGGTTACCTTGTCGCCTGCCCCCGTGGCCTCTGTCTGGGGGGGCAGTCCGTCAGGGGAGCCACCCCGGGACCGACCAGGCAGCGAGAAGCGAGTGGACCCGAGGGACGAGTACAGGTGACCAGGCTCCAAACTCGGCAGGGGGTCGGGGGCCTGTACCGCGCCGAGGGTCCCTCCCGCCCCCACGCCGTCCGCGGCAGGAGGACTCGCAGCTGAATGATGGAGCCCGCGTCCAGGCCGCCCACCCCGTTCAGTGGGCCGAGGTCGCCGCGAGGTGTTTCCGCCCAGGGGTGTGGGCCCCGTTGAGGAGCGGATCCCCCCCCTCCCCCGCGCCCCTGCCCTGGGTCTCGTGCGGCCTCACGAATGTCTGGGAGCAGATGAAACAGCGGTGCCCGGAGCAGGGGCCCTGCCCGCAGCCCCGAACCCCCGCCCGGGGTCAGCTGCCCTCCGGTCCTCAGATCCCGGGTCTCTGAGCTCTGCCCTCTGGGCGCGGGGTTCGGGCCCCTCACAGCTTCCCCTCAGCCTCCAGCGTCTGATGGAGTGACTCAGGCTCCGGACGTGGCCCCCAGCCCGCCGGAGCGCTGCAGGGACACAGGACGCGGGCCGCCGCCGGGGCAGCACTGATGCTGCGTGGGGGGGGATGCAGAGGCCTTCAGTCCTCACCTGGAAGCACCCCCGCGAGGCCGCAGCGCCCCACAAGCCAGCCACGCGGAGACAGCAGGGCGCAGGGTGGGTTCGGGGGGCCACACGGCTGTGGGGTGACGGAGGGGCAGGGGTGGAGGGGCAGGGGTGGAGGGGCGGGCGGAGCTGGGGCCTTCGCGCTGTGCCTGGGGTGCTGGAAGGCAGCCCCCACGCCTGCTGACTCGTGGGGAGCCTCGTGGGAGCAGCAGGGCTTCCTGCGCCAGGGCTGGGCCCCCCTGACTACCCGGGGAAGCTGGCCCCGGGGTGCTGGGCCTCTGTGAGTGAGCTGAGAAAGAAGCCGAGACTCCTCAGTCAGGTTTATTTTCCTCTAATGAGACAGTTTCAGCATTTCAAAGTTGGGCATTCTACACTCTTACAGACTTCAGTTATTAGCATCAGGAACACAAAAACGTTGCAAGACCTCAAAACACAAATAAATACCAAATAAAACCACACACGATATACAGTAAACAAAAATATCAAACATAATAATGCTATCAGGAAGTCAGGCATGTTGTTGACCCACAGTTAACAACATGATTATTGCTGGGCAATAACTTACACGGTCCTTTTGTGTCTTTTTCTCAGAAGAGCAGAAGAACACGGGACGTGATCACTGGTCACAATCACTTGGACTGTCAAGATGGGTCCTCACAGCGAGCGGTTGTACAGACGCAATTTTTTTTTTTAATTTTTTTAAAACAGGCAGATTAAAAATACAGAGTCACACGAGAGATTGGCCTTCTTTGGTCTTTGTTTTGGGTAAGAGAACTGAACGCAGAGGTGTGCCATCAGAGAAAGAACCGATTCTCAAAAGTGTCTACGTGGATGTACACTTTCTTGACCACAGACTCTGTTAACTCTACAGGTAATTCTCATAGAAATCCTGGAAAATAATGCCAGCTTTTTGTGTTTACCAATTAAGTCGTTGAGTTTGCTGTGGATGTTGTCTTACTGGTCTAAGGGGACGGGTTGGGAACGGATCACCACTAACTGCAGGAGTGGTGGTCATCCTGGACTCCACCTCTTTAGCTGCGAGTTCACAGACAGACTAGACACAGCAGCAGCAGCAGAAATGAAATGCGAGCCCTGCTTCAGGCCACTTGCTCGGGCCTCTGCTGATGGGGCCGACCCCCTGCGCCCCGGCTCTTCGAGGCCAGCAGAAAACACCTCCACTCCCACCGCCCCAGCTCCCCGGGGGCAACCAGTGCCGCCCCACCGCCAGCAGAGACGGCCAGGCCAGCTGCGCTGGCTGCAGCCCCGAGCCGACCCCGTCCGACCTGGACCCTCGGGCAGGGACATGATCTACTTTGGAAGAAACAGAGCTATCGAGATTTGCGAACAGAAGGCAGAACCATGGTCTTGGGCTGAGCAGCAGACGGTGACGGACACCCCCCCACCCAACATCAGGTCACGGAGCAAAGGAGCGCCTGGATTCCCCCAGCCCTTCTCGGCGGCCCGGTCACTGATGGTCTGGACTAGAAGTTACCAAGCGGGGTTTCCACCTCTGCCTGAGCCCTTTCCAGCCCTGGCGGTCAGCACCAGCAGAGGGGCGGGTTTCGGAGGGCGGAGGGGTGGCTGAGCCCCACGAGGCTCCTGGTCCCCGGCCCGCGCCTCGAGGACGGGCGGAGACACCGGGACTGGAGCGGTCTGCGCCCAGCTCAGGGTGACGGTCGCCCCTCCGAGCGCGGGCGCGGAGGCGCAGCGGGCCTGGGCGCCTGGAGGTGTGTGCCCCTGGGGCACACTCGGAGGCCCGCGCCTGCTGTGTTTAAGGGTTCGGCCGGCTGCCCACGGGCTGCAGGCTGGATGCCAGGCCTGGCACGGGAGACAGTCCCCTCGACACCGAGTGCCGGGGGGTGGACGGGGACGCGGGCCCCCAGGCGGCTGGGGACCCTGTGGGAGACGAGCTGTCCGGAGACCGGCTGCCCCTTCCCAGCCAGGTTGGCCACGTGGGCCCCCCCGCCGCCACCTGAGGGCCTGGTGGAGCCTACATCAAGGATGGAGGGGGCAACTGGAGGGCAAGGGGGGCCGCCCAGCCGGGAGCTGCCTGCTCAGCTGGCGGCGGGGCTCCAGGGCTGGTGGGTGGACGGCGGCCCTCCTCGTCCACCTGCAGTGACCGTGCCGCCCTCCCGTGGGACGGGCCTTTGAACAATTCACAGGAGTCCCTGCTGTCTCCGTGCCACTGATACACCTGGCCAACAAAACCTGTGACAGAGGCCCAGACGGGACTCTGTTTCCACACCAGGCAACGGGGCCGGGACGCAGGTGGGGCGACCCTGCGTGGGACTCACCACGGTTCCTCTACAGCCTGGAACGGCTTGTTCTGTGGGGAACTTGTCACTGAGTTAATGTGAAAAATGCACCCGCGTGCCGCGTCCCACACCCATCCCTTGTCACCAGGGCCCGGTGGGGGGGGGGGCCAGAGGGCACCCAACATCAGATGGAGTGTGAGAGGGCTGCCCCCCTGCGTGGCCGCGGGTTCCCGCTGACTGTCACCGTGGCCTGAAGCTCCCACCACGTCCCAGGGTCTGCCCCGGGCACAGTGAGCTGGGTCCCAAGGCTCCCGGGGTGGGGGTGAGGGGCATCTCCCACTAGAAGGAGCTCCTGGAAAGCGCCCTCCCCTCCCCGGCCAGATGCTTCTGGGGTGCTGCCAACAGGCTCCCCACCCAGGGCAGGGGAAAGAACTGTTTTATAACAGACCAAGATGCTGCTTATGTCAGTATTGTCCGTCCTTCTAGTGGAGCAGGAGGAAGTGGCAGGCGGTCCCCATCAGTCACCTCTGGCCTCCCGGGAACACCCTCTGGAGGCCAGGTGGGGCCCTCCGGGCGGCCCCCCTCCCCCGGGAGTCCAGGCACCTTGGAGGGAGCGGTGGTCCCGCAACAACTGCAGGAGCCCCTCCTCTGTGAGGACCCGGGGGCGGAACCGAGGACGCCGATCCACGCTCAAAGCAATGCAGGGTTGGGGCGGGGGGGGGGGCAGGGAAAGACACGGAGATGAAGAAGACAGAGTGGTAACTGCCGGCGGGTGTGCGGGCGGGTGCTGGGAACCCATGAGGTCACTTATGGAAGCCCGGGGACGCGGTGGAGAGGAGGTGCTTCCAGCAGGCACTGGGGCAAAGGCACACCCAGGGCGGTCGGCAGCACCAGAGACGCGGGGCCGCCGGGCACCCCTGGCCGCCCCCGCGGCCGCCGGCAGCCCGATGCAGGCAGTCTGGGGCGCGCGGCCCGGCTGGCCCGCCGTGGGCGCGTCTTTTGGACGCGGGCACAGATGCGCGGCTCACACACGTTGGTTTCGCCTAAGAAGCACCCGTCACGTGTAGCACCCATCAGTATAAGAGCACCCATGGAGCGGGGTGCATAGCAGGGGCGCAGGGCAGGCCCGCTCTTCACAGTTGGACCATTGAGAGAAGGGAAACGGGGTGAGAGGCGCCCCAGGCGGGCGCGGGCCGGACGACGGGTCTCGGGGCTGCCCTCCCTGCCAGAGGGCGGCCCCGGGACACCTGTGGCCCAGCTCTGCGGCCCGGGGTGGCGGTCTCTGGAATGCTCAGAGGGCTCCGCGGCGGGCGTGGGGGCGCCCGCGCCCGGGACACGGAGGCGCAGCTCCTGCCCGGCCCTGCCTGCGCCCGTGGGCCCGAGAGATTTGGAATCTGGGATGACGAAGCGGCGGAGGCTCCTGGGGGCCCGGCGGACGGGGCTGTGGGAGGGCCCCAGAGCAGGCAAAGGTCTAGTTAGTGGTCAAGAGAGAGTCTGGCTGAACCATCGCCTTCTGGAATCACGGGGAACACAGAGCTGGGGTCGAGAAGCAGCAAGTCACATCTAAGGCACGTGTACAGGATGCCACCATCTCTACGCAAAGGCTGGAGCGAATGCAGCAGTTATGACTGGATGGGGAACACGTTTTCTGCTGTGGCCGCCGTCAGCGCAAAATCGCCTGCCCACCCCCCCAACACTGGACACGGAAGTCGGTGTTGTCAGCAAGAGAGAGCGTGTCTGAACACATGGGGCAGAATTTTAAAAACCTACAGGATTTTGTTTAGAACTCCAAAGTTCAACTAATGCCCTATTTTAGGGTGAAAACAATTATAAATCTGAAAATGATGCACAGCATCCATGAGCAATTTTCCTTTCATAGTAATTTTGAAGTAGTGTCATTAACTACGACAGATATTGAAGGTTTACATTTCTAACGAGAAATAACAACAGATTGAATATTCTCTTTCCTATCACAAGTGATAACCAGTGTTTGATATTTTACATTTTCTTCCAAGAAATATCAGTCTATCAACGTTTTAAAATAAAATGTTTGCAGTAACAATTATCTTAGAACTTTAAATTAAAAAATGATTCTGAATTTAGAGACTTTCAAAAAAGACCTAGGTGTACTTCAGGGTCTTCTGACAAACAAATTATTAAAACAGAGACCAGATGAGGCCTTAAAAATAGACAATATACTATATTTGAAACAAGATTGCACTCTTGAATTTTAGAATGAATATATCAGAATTGCATTATTATTTCATAAATTCTTCTTAACATGCTGACATGTCCAGCTATCCCCAGGTGTGTGTGCGTGTGTGTGTGTGTGAGTGTATGTGGTGTGTTCTTTTTTTTGGTGTTCAAGTTTAAGGAAGAAAAAAAAAAATTCATGGTTCTTTTCTTTAGCATATATGTTTTCCACCTTAATTAACTAGATCTTTAAAAATGAAAATGGAAACCTCCTCTGACAGCAGTATTTATCTCGTCGAAGGATAAATAATTCTCCAGAGTGAAGTGTTGCTAGTCTATTACAAACGTGTTGGGTGCGTCCTCACGCGTGGCTCCTCCGCCGGCCCGCGGCCGCCTTCTGCCGCTTCCTGCGTCCCCCAGGGTCCTTCTCGGAGCGCGAGGGCCTCGGCGGAGACGGCCGGCTCAAACCCCGGAGGAGTTGCCTTCTGCTCGATCCGCCTCCCCGGGGGCGCGTCAGGGGTCCGGCAGGTCCGAGGTATCCACTATGACTTTGATAAAAATGGTGTCGTCTTTGATGTACGTCCCGTTCTCCAGCACGGTCTGGGCCACGAAGACCGGGCAGCCGGAGGCGATGTTCATCTCCCCGGTGGGCTTCTTGAAGCTGCTGCTGTTGGGGTCGGGCTTGAAGGCGTCGCCCAGGTGCCGCCGCGAGGACCCCTGGTCCATGAGCATGAGCGTCACCTTCTGCTTGAAGGGCCAGGGCAGCAGCGCGTCGTACTCCCCGCGCATGATGACGAAGAAGAGCGAGAGGTGCGTGCCCTTGCCCATGCCGTCGCCGTTCAGGTAGACCCTGGCGCACATCTTGTAGCCGAAGTAGCCCGTGTAGAAGGGCTGGCTGTACAGCGACAGCGTCTTGCCCATCACGGCCTCCTGCTTCCGCCGCTTGTAGTCGCGGATCTTCCAGATGAGCACGCCGTTGTAGCTGGCGGTCTCCAGGACCTGGAAGCGCAGGTCCATGTCGGCCAGGCGGATGTCGTGCACGCTCAGCATCTGGTCGTGCCGGCTCAGCTGCGACTCCAGCAGGCCTGGCGGGAGACACGCGGGCGCGCGCACGTGACCCACGGAGGCCGGCCCGCGGGGCGCCCACGCCCGCGGGGGGGCAGAGACGCACGCCCCAGACCCCCAGCCTCAGCCTGCGGGGCGGGGACACCCCGGAGCGCCGGCCTGCCGCCCCCGGCTCCCCAGCTTGGGGCGATCCCCCCGGAATTGAAGCTGCTCCGCTCTCCGCACCGCGTCCTTGGCCGGCTTAATCCGGCCCCACGTGCATCCCCGTAATCGCGCTCCTCCCGGTTAATCCTGCTCAGGCGGTTTTAGGACGCTCCCTCAGCAACCCCCCTCCCTGCTCCAACGGCCCGGTGGCTTCTAGGCATCAACCACGCTGCCGGGCTGGCCGGGTCCCCCGCCGCCTGCTGTCCCCTGGCCTTCCTGAGCAGCTCCGCAGGCCCGCTCCTCCGGCGTCTGCCGTTGCCCTCCGCGCCTAGCGCAGGAAGCTGGTCACCCCGCAGGCCCGCCCCGCTCTCACGCACAGTCGGTCCCAGCACCAGCCTGGGACCCAAGGGCTCACCAGTGTTGCGCGCCGCCTGCCCCGCGCTCTTGTCCACGCTCTCCAGCTCGGTCACCCGGTTCTGGAGGGACTCCACGCTACTCTTCATGCTGTCCGCCTCCTCCCAGTTCTGCCGGAAGGGCCGGATCTCCTTGTCGAGCTCCTTCAGTTTCTCTGCTTGGCTGTCGATGACTCGCTTCCAAATCAAAGTGTCAGAAAGGCAGAACATGGTTAGGACCTGCTGTGAGCACCGCGCCTCTGCAGACCCCTGCCGGCCCCCACAGGGTGCCTCCGCTCAGGCCCACAGGACCTCAGGGGCCCACAGGCCCTCAGGGACCCAGGCCCTAGGCCCAACTGCAGGGCACACAACCCCCATGTCCCTCTCTCCCAGCGTCTTAGCTGGGTCTGTGAGGGCCTCTGTCCCATGAAAGGTCAAGTGACCAGCAGGGGTGGAACTGTGAGCCTCCAGGGCCAGAGGGGCCGCTGTCTCTGCAGCTGCCGGGAGCACCAGAACCCCTGGGTTCCCGCACTGCCCCTGCTGCAGAGAGAACCCCTCCCCCCAGCAGGACAGGACCCTGGGGGAGGGGGGCGTCCTCGCCGGGTGAAGCAAAGAGGCCGGCGCCCATGGTGCCGGGTGAAGCAAAGAGGCCGGCGCCCATGGTGGGGGGGGGCTCTCCCTCAATGCGCTCGGTGCCCAGTGCCCTGTGCCTCCGTGGCAGAGGAGCTCTGCTGACAAACACGTGGCTGTCGACAGTGAGGCTTGATTTAAATCACTCAGAAACCCCCTTTTCCAGAAGCACATGACCAGCACACCTGTAGCCGTCACTGGAGGGGGGCCTGGGGCTGAACTGGGGGGTCCAGTTGGCAGGTCTGGCCTGCCCACTTGTAGATGAAGCCAGGATCTGAAGGGTTTTCACCTCGAAAACAATCTGCATTTTTGAAACAGAGCACCTGAAGGGGGGCGGCTTAGCCCCTGGAGCTGTGGGGCGAGGGGGCCACCCCCGAGGTCGCGGGCTGAGCAGGGGGAGCCCCGGGGGGCCTGCCGAGATCACTTCTCCTTTTGGGGCCCTATTTTTAAACCTCGAGGTTTCAGCGCCTTTGCTGGGTCTTAATAGCCGTGAAGGAACAAACATGCAAGCATGGGTTACTTTTCCGGGTAAAAAGTACAGTGTTAATCTTCCTCTTCTTTCCAAGAAACCCTGATATCAGCTAACATCTAAAAAGGAAGGATGACTTCTCTAAAGAACACGTCTCTCCACACTGAGAACACTTCGTTTTAAACACACATGGCGAGAGGCACGGCTGGCTCACAAAGTCTCTTTTCTGGGGACAGTGCTGTTGACACGTGTGAACACTCAAAGCCACGATGAATGTCTGACTGTTCTCCACCCGCTCAAGTGACAAAGCGACCACCCAGGCTGACGTGGGTGCTCATGAGGCTGGAGGGCGCTGACGGAAACCTAGACGCTCAGCACGGCTCCGAGGGGGCCCGCGGGGCGGCTGGAGCCCGGGGTGAGCGCGGGGCGGGCCGGGGTGGCCGAGGCCAGCTGCTCCTCACGTCCGAGCCCCCCAGCGGGGACCGCGCGGGACAGCAGCCTGAGGCCACGAGGCGCTCTGGGGACAGAAGCGACCGTAACGCCCCCACTACACACCAGGGGCGAGGAGTCAGCGGGCGGCGCCGGGCAGGAGGGGACACAGGACCGCAGGTGAACACACGTGCACACACACACACACACACACACACACACACACACACACACACCACCTACAGGAAGGGGAACGTGAACACACACACGCCCCACCCACAGCAAGGGGAGCGCGCAGTTGTCGAGCAGCCCCGTGGCTGGGTGGAGGCTGTGGGTGAGGGCAGCATGAGGACCCAGCCCCGCCTTCCCTGGAGGGTGCAGCGGACACCTCAGGGCTGACGAGCCGCCTCTGCCCAGCTGCCGCAGGATCTCTATAAACACAGACCTTACATGCAGGTGAGGGTTTTATTAGACAAAAGGGCTCAGGAGCTGAGGCGTGCACAGACCGCTCACGGCGTACGCACACCCGCGACAGGAGACCTGCTCACAGGGCGCCGGCCCCTCCGTCGCGCGCTCGGGCCCCTGGCGCTTACATCGCTGCCAGTCACCCGGCTGACGCGGGTGGGTTCTGGGCTCAGCAAGGGGCCCGGGGACAGGGTGGGACCCGCTGCCTGGGGGATCGCCGCATCATCCAACTGTTTAAGGAGAAAGGGACTTCCGCAGCGGTTAAGACCGTGCGCTCCCAGTGCCGGGGCACAGGTCAACCCGTCAGGGAGCCCAGACCCCACGTGCCGCGTGGCACGCAAGGAAACAGAACAGAAACGTCGTCACAAGTAAAGTTTCAAGAGACCAGCCTTCCAGGGATGGAAACACACACACTCTTCGGTTCCACCCTTTAAGCCCCTCTGCCTGCCCGGCCCGGGGCTGTCAGGACGCTGCCCTCCATGTGGACTCCTTCCAGGCCGGTTCGCAGGATTCAGACGGGAAGGACATGATGCAGAGAGCTACAGGCCTGTCACCAGTAGGTGGTCCGAGGCACCGGCTGGGGAAAGGCTTCCTGGAGGAGGGGGCAGCTACCCTGTCATCCGAGGAGGAGCCAGAGTCGGGACAGGAGGCGGGGAGAAGGTCCGGCCCGCCGCAGAGAGAGTGGCTAGGCGGCCACGTTCAATGGCGGCCAGCCAGCGGCGTCCTGAGCTGTGGTCCAGCCAGGGACCCTCCCCTGGCGGCCGGAAGGCTCTGAGGTGAGGACTGAGGTGCAGGGCTGAGCCAGGCTCTGTGGAAACGGTGGGGGAGTGCATCCACGACCTCGTTATGGACTCTCTCTTTTTCTTTTTGGTTATAAATGAACCTACCACTTCATACATACAATGGAATACTACACAGCCATAAAAAGTGAAATGATGCCAGATGGCACGATGAAAGTAGATGAAAATAGAGATTATCAGGTGAAGTCAGAAAGAGACAGATGTCATACGATATCACTTACATGTAGAATCTAAAACCAGACCCAAATGAACTCTTCTACGAAACAGAAAGAGTCCGACATACACAGAGACAGACCGACGGCTGCCAAGGGCGACGGGGTTGAGGGAGGGATGGATGGGGGCTGGGGTTAGCCAATGAGAACTACTGTATGTAGAATGGATAAACAGGGTCCTGCTATATAGCACAGGGAACGACATGCAACACCCTGTGACAAATCATAAAAGAAAAGAAAGCTAACAAAAAAGAACGTACACGTGTATCTATGTCCCTTCACTGTGCACCTGAATCTGTCACAACACTGTTAACTGGCTACACCCCAATACAAAATAAAAAGTTAGACAAAGGCAGAATGTATACACATCACTTTACTGACAAAAGCATCTAGTCACAGCTATGGTTTTTCCAGTAGTCATGTATGGATGTGAGAGTTGGACCATGAAAAAGGCTGAGTGCTAAAGAACTTATGCTTTCAATGGTGGTGCTGGAAAAGACTCCTGAGAGTCCCTTGGACTGCAAGGAGATCAAACCAGTCAATCCTAAAGGAAATCAATCCTGAACCTTCACTGGAAGGGCTGATGCTTAAGCTGAAGCTTCAACACTGTGGCCACCTGTTGCTAAGAGCTGACTCATTGGAAAAGACCCTGATGCTGGGAAAGACTGAAGGCAGGAGGAGACGGGGGTGACAGAGGATGAGATGGCTGGATGGCATCACCGACTCGATGGACATGAGTTTGAGCAAGCTCCGGGAGATGGTGAAGGACAGGGAAGCCTGGGGTGCGGCAGTCCATGGGGTCGCAGAGTGGGACACGGCTGAGCGACGACATGTATGTGTGTGACTGAGTCAGCCTGCAGTGCCGCGGTAGCTAACACAAGATTGTAAATCAACTACACTTCAATTAAAAAGTTTGGAAACCATTACATTAAAATAAGAACTAAATTTAAAGAAAAACAAACCCCTGCCTACTCATCCTTCCTTCGGTTGCTGACAGGCTTAACATCATTTCAAACCCTACGTCACCTCCTCGGCCCTCCCGCGCACCTCCGCCAGCCTGCGCACGCGGGCCCTGCTCACAAGACGCCGGCCTCGGTCCCAGCGTGCTGACCAGCGCCTCCGGGCCAGTGGCGGCACGCGGGGGGCCTCCCGCAGGAGCCCTGATGTTGTTTCACATGGCATCGCGCTTTTCTGGCTTGATTCAATACCTGTGACTGGCACCTTTTCTACTATAGCCTAATGTTTCATTGTGCTTTTCCTTGTCTCTGGACAACCACCAAGTTTAATACAGATGAAATTAATTTAGTAAGTCCCTATGCAATTCAAAGCACTATAACTAACCTCGACAATAAGATGGGAGGCAAGATGATCTCAAAGATGCTGTGACTCTGAGCTATTAGAAATATTTTATCTTCCAGGTAATTTAGGGAAACCCTGGGCACAAGCACGGGAAGACCATTCTGGCCACACAGGAGCGATTCTCGCCTGGAGCGTGTGATACACACAGGAACTATGGCCCTGAAGGCACACCCGAGTCGGCCGACAGGAGGACAGTGTCTGGACGGATGACCTACAGCAAGTACCTGATGGAAGCCCGAGTGGGTTACAGAGATAAGGAGCCACAATCTGATCGGGCGAGTTTGGGCGTCACCCTTCGCAGAGCAGCGAGGGCTTCCGTGTTTGGGGTGGAGGTACCTTTGGGTCACTATGGTGAGATAAAGTGATGTGAGTACCTGTGTCATTGGAAGATTCAGAACAGACAGTTTGGCTTCAGTTCACTTTAGGAAGTGAAACTACACAGTTACTCAGGAACAACATGAAATCTTAAATAATATTCATAAAAAGCTAATTGTAAAAAACCTAGGCTTTGGTCTTATTTCACCAACAATGAAGCAAAGGCACAGGAGAGAGGCGATGGGGCTGGGCCTCCAGGAACAGGCAGGAGGGGTGCCTGCAGCCTTCCAGGCCAGTTGCGGACCCAGGCGCCCCATGGACCCAGGCTGCCCTGTGAACCTAGGTCACCCGTGAACCCAGGCTGCCCCGAGAACCCAGGCTGCCCCGAGAACCCAAGCCACTCACGAACCCAGGCCAGCTGCGAACCTAGGTCACCCACGAACCTAGGTCATCCGTGAACCCAGGGCGCCCCACAAACCCATGCCTTCCTGTGAACCGAGGCCACCCCGTGAACCCAGGCCACCCTGCGAACCCAGGGCACCCCACGAACCCAGGCCACTTCCCGAGTTTCACTCAAACAAGAGAAACAAGCTGCACTGTGGACCAAGGTCAGGGCTTTGGCTCGGACGTCTCCCTGCGACAGTCCTGGTGGAGAACACGGACACATTCCCTCCAACCCAGCCACAGTCTTACACTTCTTACCTGTAAATGCAGTATTTTGGATTCATTATTTCGAAGCATTTCCTTCTGTCTCTCAATTTCAATTTCGAAGCTACATATCTGGTTGTGCAAACTCTGTATGCTCTTGTTTTTTTCTACACTTTCATTCTGCAGCAAGGAAACCTGAAAAAAGAAAGTGTCCAATTAAACAAACACCATGATCTTAACAAGAATTAACAACAACTCTAACACGAGTAATGAAATGTTGACAACACAGGTCCGCTCACTGGAAGTAGTTCCAGGAACAAGCCCCTCCCCACGGGAAAGGGGGTCCTGTCGTTCAACAGGGACACGAACCGCAGTTCTCAGAACCTTTCCTAGGAGTCAAGTAAGATGAGCTGAGTGCCTTTCAGAATAAGCAGGACGCTTTCTAAAGATTTTGCTGAAAACAAATAAATCTTTTATCAGAGTGGCTTTCACACTCTGATGAAGAAACAGTGGGAAACCCCTCCCTGCACCTCACCTCCTCGCTACGTACCTTGAACACATGTGCCTATTCCTAAAACAGGATCACAAAACCAAACCTGTCCTAATCAATTATAACGTACCTGGCACTTTCTATTTTATTCTATTTTACTTCTAAAAATGCTAGTTGCAACCCACTAAATTATTTCACAGCCACCAGTGGGCCACTCACCACCCTATGAGAAGCTCTCAGCAGAATGAGGGAGCAGGAAGGGGAGGGTCTCACATGTGCCGCAGAGAGTCCTTGGGGCAGCCTGCCACCCCACAGAGAGGGGATGCAGGTGGCGGAAGGGGGTTCCGGGGGACGGGGGTGTTGGGATTGCCAGGGGGTGGGGGTTCCGGGGGACGGGGGTGTCGGGGGAACTGGGGGCACCAGGGGATGGGGGTTCTGGGGGATGAGGGTATCAGGGGAACTGGGGGTGCCAGAGGATGGGGGTTCCGGGGGAAAGGAGTGTTGTGGGAGCTGGGGGCATCAGGGGATAGGGGTTCCGGGGGACGGGGGTGTCGGGGGAAGTGGGGGTGCCAGGGGATGGCGGTGTTGGGGGGATGGGATGCCGGGAGACCACGGCAGACCAGGAAGGGCCTGCTGGGGGCAGTTCCAAGCCCACCTTTGACATTTTCAAAGTTCCTTTCTGAAAAATAATCAGCTCCCAAGAACCAATTTACACAGATTTAAAAGCCCTGGGGTGAGGAATTCAAGGATGACTCTACAAGGCGTCTTCTCACAATGCTTCCACAAGGGGCACTCTGGACGGCCCTAGGGGCTCAGTGGTTAAAGAACCCACCAGCCAAGCAGGAGACCCCAGGGCACTTCAATCCTCGGAAGGGCTCCCTCTGCCAAAGGCCATCTCCGCCCACAAGCGCTGGGCCCCCCCGACACCGCCCTCCCCCCTCCCGGAAGACGGTGTGTTCCACCGCAGCTCCACTCGGAGATGCCCCCTAATACTGCCAGCACCTGAGGACCACCCAGCCACGCGACAGCTCATGGGCATCTCAGGTGACTTCTGGATTCCTGACCTCGTCCCCCTGAGGAACCACCAGCCCAAAGTCAGCGTCCTGCTTGGAGGCAGTACCTTTCGGGTGCTGTCTCAGTCTGTTTTATTTATAACAAACATATTTACAAAAGAATACAAAACCTGCAATATATATTTCAACTCCCCTAGGGTTTCACTCAGCACAAACACACTCTCTTTCCTAAACTATGCTGTCTCACTGGTCCTTGGTCTCCTGCAAGGACCAGCCTGTAGCATCCAGCCTGGGACGTGGGTGGCTGGCAGCAGTACCTTGCTTTTTCTAAAGTTACCACTCCCTCATTCCCATCCGTTGGAGATGGACACAGTTCCTGGGCTCCGGCCTCCCGCCGTGGTGGCTCTCGTGCTGCTAAGCCCGGGCTCCAGGGCGCGCAGGCTGGGCTGCTCTGCGGCACGTGGGATCTTCCCGACTCAGGGATTGAACCTGTTTCCCCTGCGCTGACCGCAGATTCCCACCCACTGCGCCCCCAGGGGAGTCCGCCACATCAAACTCTTGATGTCTTTATAGAGGGATTGCCCTTAAACTTAGTTTCCTTTATTTACATATTTTAATGAAGGATGCCAGCCCCTGGGTGCCAGCAGACCCCCGCTTTCATCCTCCCACCAGGTGACGCCGCAGGCAGAGGGAAGCCCACCGGCAGCTGTGCTTCCCAGTATCCACGCAGCAGACCGAGCAGGGTCCCCCCGAGACCCTCTTCCCCGAACATACCCTCCACCCCCGCCTGTCGGGGGCACCCTAAGACTTCCTTGTGACTTAAGCTTTCCTAAAATGTAGGATGGGTGTTTTCAGGTCCGGACTTTAAACAGTTTTGTTGTTCTTTTTTTTTTAAGTTGGACTGTGCATGTAATAATTGGTCTTTCCAAATCAACTCAAATGTTCTATTTTCTACCCTAGATGAACAAAATAACTCAAGATCCAACTGAATAGTTCTATGATGAGAAACAAATTCCCACTTGAAGAAAACACAAACATCTCCATTTGTTGTCCAGGTTTGCTCTTGGGCCCAGAGAAGAGATGCCAGCTTCTCACGGACACAGGAAGGGTGCGCAGGGCAGAGGCCTGGCTGTCCCTAGTGGGGGGTGGGCTCAGGGAGGGGCTCACCCCTGAGCAAAGCCACGGGAGCAGACGTTTCAAATCCCCCCCCCCCCCCGGCTGGTGTGTGCTGTGCAAGGGGGAGGGCCGCTGGGGAGGGGGTGTGGGCCGTGAAGCCGGGTCCCGGGGTTCCCAACGGTGCCAAGAGGATGCCCTCAGGGTGCTGAGGTGGCAGGGCAGGAGGGCGCAGGACGGGATGACCCCCATCTCCCCTTCCTGCATCCTGGACGGGATGACCCCCATCTCCCCTTCCTGCATCCCGGGAGCCCTCCTGACAGCCCCGCCAACAACCGAGGGGGTGAGCATACCCCCAGCCCACAGTTATGTAACCAGCACAGCTGGAACAAAACCAATACACTTTATAGGAAAGGGAGAACCTTTTAGATAAATGAGAAGCCGTATCTGTGAGAGACCAAAAGCCCTGCGATCTATGCCCATAGTTTGAAAACGCAGAAACAACGCCTGCTTCAAAAAGAGGAGAAAAAAGGATTCATAGGTAAACCATCGCTGAACTCAGAGCAAATATGTGCTCATGGGAAAGTTATAAATCATTCATGTAACACAGATTCTATTTCACGGTCAAACAGAAGGCTCTTCCTGTCCCACACAGCACACAAAGCCTTTCACAGCTTCTCATCTCCAGCTTAAGCATTTATACTAAAAAAAATTTAATGTCATATTTAATAAACATCTTTTGATTTAAAACTTTACACTCCTTCAAGCACATTTACATTTTAAATTGCTTGGGTTTAACACTCAAAACAAGATATTCAAATCTTTACAAACCTTTAGAAAGCAAACATCAACTCCCCGGGCTGCCGAAACTCATCCCAGCGCCCTCCCATCACATGTTCTCAACACATGTTTGCTGAATATCAAACTAAGTTCTTATTTTTGTATACAAGCCATAAGCCACAGTGGGAGATCTATAACCTTCTTCTCTTTCAAGCCTTGGAGGTTTTCATCCTTTCTTTGGGAAAGCAGGCCTGGCAATCTGAGCACCACATAACGAACCCCCCCCCTGCCCCCGGAAGGAGTGTTCTGTGGGCAGGCGCCTGCTAATAAGGAGGGGAGTGCAGACCCCACAGCGGGGCTTCGGGGAGACGCCCAGGAGAGCAGGTGTGTCTGGGGAGGGGCTGTGTGGCCCCCCAGACTTCCACAATCAACTGTAACCCTGGTATCCCTGGTTGGGGAAGTAAGATCCCACATACTGCGGGGAAGCCCGTGCGCTGCAGTGAAGACCCGGCACGGTCCAGAAACAAAAAAGGACAACGAAGAACAGTAACACTGGTGATGTGGACACGTCCTTCCCTCCTGTCTCTCAGAGGGCCACACACGTGACACCGGCACCCTTCCAGACTGGGGCTGGCAGACTTTCTGTAAGCAATCAGAGAGTAGTATTTGGGGGCTGTGCAGTCCACACGGTCTCCGCGTCAACGCTGCCGTCCTGGTCTGAAAGCAGCCGTGGGCAATAGGGAAGTGAGTGCGCGTGGCCCCGTTTCAATAAAGCTTTATTTACAAAAAGACAGGGTTGGGAGGTGGACACTGGAAGCGACAATCCCTGTTCTAACTCAATACTAAGAGAATCACCATGTGAGTTTTTTAAAAAGCACTTTATACACACTTGGCAACTAAAAAACAAAAAGCAAGCTAGCAAAACCACACACCTGCACTTATAAACTCAAGATCGCTTGAGAAGAATTTACTTTTTTGACACTTCATGCTGTTTCTTTTATCCAAAACCCATTACTAAATAAAAAGAAGGCTTTCTTCTTCACACAACAGGAAGAAACTGTAAGAAGCCAGCAGAGGCCGGGAACGGCGGGGCGTACCTTCTTCTCCAGGGAGTTGCTCCACTCCTTCAGCAGGTTGACATGCTGCACTGCGGAGCTGGCCTCGTGGGCCTTGATCTGCTGGTTTGTCCCCTGAGAACAAAGAGGAGACGCGGTCAGCCAGCCTCCCTCGGTCAGAGGCTCCGACCCTCAGACGACCTCACGCCAGCACCGGACATGAAGGGGGGGACTGAATCGGGGAAGGCTCACAGGGCATCTCCAGCCTCCAAGGGCTGCGCTCAATGACCCCTGATCTACCGTGTGCAGGTGAGGGGGCTGCGCCCAGAGGGACTGCGTGGCTCAAGGATGAGGCGCTGCGATTCCGCGCCCACTGCCTCGAGGCCGTGTGCCTCACTGACCCCTCAGTTTACCTACGCTTCAGACCTCCAACATTGAGAAATTAAATTTCAGACATATCCCTTTTGTTCCTTAGTAAGTTTTCTGCACTAAAATATAAACGGAAAACGTTGAGACATCTGCAAGTCGTAGCTAGATGGTGCTACAATAATCTAGTGAATGGGTAACCAAAGTAGGATTCTAAGTAATCTATTAAGATATTAACTTACTAGTGAAATACTAGTATCAGGAAATGCACTGTCCCTAACTATTCTAAGTATACTTAGAAAGTTACGTACAGAACATAAACAATCTACAGAGTACATAAGATGTAGACCATCTCAGAGTCAATAATGAGCATGTGAAATAGTACTTCACATATCTAAGAAAATAAATGGTATAAGAATGTAATTTGTTTTTGATCCTGGAAAATTTAAAAGCCATGGAAAGCATTTTGATGATCTCCAAAACATATACTCTGTACATAGAATATTCATATATATATGTTCATACAAGTATTGCTATATATCAACATATATATATATACATACACAGAATGAATGATATATAAGTACATACGACATAACAGTGGTGAGGGCTCAGTCTCCTTAAGAGACAAGCAGAGGGAAAGCTATCTTCATCCTTACTCTCAGGCTTTTTACTTTCTAAGAAAATGCTGAGATGCCAATAACTCTGCACTGATTCCATAATAATGTATTGATAATACATAAAAATCAAATATAAAATGCTTTAATTGAAGTATATACTGCCCTTTGATAGTTCTAAAATGAAGATATACATTTAAATGAAAACTAGTTCAAATTCACTAGCAATCTCAGGTGTGTTAAAAAAAAAATCACTTTCTAAGAAAATGTTGAGATGCTAATATCCCTGTTCTGACTTCACAATAATGTATTGGTAATACATAAAAATCAAATATAAAATGCTTCAACTGGAGTACATACTGACCTTTGATAGTTCTAAAATCAAGATATACGTTTAAATGAAAACTAGTTCAAATCCACCAGCAATCTCAGGTATGTTAAAAAAACAAGAAAACCAGGAACAGATTTCTCACGGCACAGGCATGGCAGTGGAAGAGACTCCTCTCCGCCTGGCAATCTGGGAGGTGTGGCATGTACACGGGACACACTAGGGACACACGCGTGTGCAACCCTCACCGTGGGGCACTGGTGCACACGCTGCTGAAACCACGTCCAGGGTGCCGCAGTCTACCTAGAAACCCCACCCCACGTCGGTCCTGCCGGTTTGAATGGGATCCTTCTGCTGAGGCATTAACTCCCCCTCAGCACAGGCATCCACCTGAAGGCTCACGATACCCCCGGCCTGAAAAGCGGCCCCCACGGCTGCCGCACACGGTTTGTCGCCCGTGTGAAGCTGGCGACTCAGTACCGTAACAAATCGGAAAGCCCAGAGCTCGCATGTTAAAATGTCAACACAGTTAACTTTCTCTCATGGAGGAACGTCAGTGACTGGGAAGGACGAATGTCGGATACTGACCTGAAAAATGCAGCCATAGCGCTTAAAACTACAGGTGCTGGGGGCATTGACACACTCTGACAAGTGTGCACTCAACTGCAACGGGAAAGAGACGTGAGTTGTGGCACAAACGTTTGCATGAAAATGTTCAAACATATCAAGGGCACAGGCAGCATCTGGGTTCCACTATTACGAATGGGGCTTGTCGGCTACAGGTGTGTTTACACCACCTGCTTCCTAGACTTCTACCCAGTAAATATACAGCGTCATCACGTGTATACACATATATACACCAATATACAGAAATACATTTACTGTAACATTTCTTACATTTGCGGCTATTTTTAGAACAACTTTTGTGACACGCTGTCTGCAGAATTTTAAAAAGAAAGGAAAAAAAAAAACATAAACTGAAAAGCACATTTAAAGACTATAAACAAAAAAATTGCATGAAACACAAAAAATAGAAAGCATTCCGATGTAGCTGGGCCACACACCTCGTATACAGTACACAGAAGTAGGTGTCTCTCTCCAGGGAAGCGCACACAGGCACCCCCAGCCCCCCATGCTCACGACAACTGCAGAGGGGACTCTCCTTCTGAAAAGACTCTCCTCCCTCAGTTTGGCCAGAAATTCATGTGGCTTTTCAGAGACCCCTGAGTCATCTTAACAACATGGATCGTAATGTGCTCCACTCCACTTCACGGAGGACAACTACGAGGGACGGGGCGGAGCTCGTCCGGCCAGGAGGAAGCCCGTGCTCCGCTTCAACGTTGGCAAATTGTCAAACACACACTGCTCAGGGTGCCCCTCAGGAGAGGGGGAAATGGAAACATCTGCATTTTAGAGACACGGCGTTTTGCGTTAGGCTAATACAATTTTAAAGATGATCTCTTTCTTTACTGGAAACTCAAGGGACAGATCTTTACAGAAAACGATCAGACCCTGAATCAGCGGAGCGGTTTGTGAGCGCGGTGCAGGGGGGCCCGGGAGCGCGCCCTCCCGGGAGCCAGCGCTTGTAGGACATTGCTCTGGTGGGCGCAGCTGGGTTCGATGCCTTCTCTTCTGCTCTCTGGGACAAAGTCCCCTCCCACCAGGTCCGTACTCAGGACGACAGGGAGAGGCTCACAGCATGGCCAGACTGCTGGCCGTGCCAGTTACAGGACAGGCCCGAGGGGCCCACCTGCCCGTTGCCAAGGCCACCCCGGAAGAAGGTCCGGGCCGGGGCGGGGTGGTGGTGGCTGCTCCTGCAGGAAGCAGCCAGGAGGCATGTGGCAGGTGGCAGGTACAGAAATTCAGCAGGCAGCCGTGTGTGCAGGGACGTCAGTGTGAAAATCGCAAAACGTTTTCTTTCACTGCCATCAGTACAGTTGTAAATCCAACCAGCGAACACGTCTAATGTTAAAATTGGGGACATATCGAGTTTAGCGCTATTTTCTACACCTATAAGCTCAGGATGGTACTTCCCCTAAATTGGCTTCATCATCATTAGTCTCAGAGCCCTACAGAATTTAGGGGAGCTCGGGGCTAGAGCAAGAACCATCCATAAAATGGTACCCTTCACCAGAAACCCGAGATGAATGCAGCTTTAAAGATTTTTAAAAATAAAGATAACTTAAAGGCAAATGGAGACAATTTTGTTCCTAATATAGATAGCCCTGCGTGAGTCAACACTGAGGAAAGTATATGGAACCCTGGAAGTTATTTCCACAGCAGCCTCTTCGTAGGTTCACTTTAACAGAGGGACTCCCCAGCCGTGGAGACAGGGCCCTCGCTGTTCTCTGAGGCATGGCCAGGGGCCCAGGGACCACCGTCACACCCGGCGAGACCGGCCCCTGCCCAGCAGGGACGTCCGGGACGGGGCACCTCGGTGAGAGGGGCTCTGGGGTCCTCCTGCGCCCGTGTCCCTGGCCTCAGGGACGGGAGAGGCTGACCTCCCTGCCCCTGCAGTGTCCAGGTGTCAAATCCCAGGCGGCTGAGAAGGGCTGAAGTGAGCAGGTTCCTCAGGCCAGAGCACCGAGGCCCGAGGGCGCTGGGCGTGGGGACCAGGGCCGCGGGCACCCCAAAGCCCATGGGCGCCCCCACGGCTCCCAGAACAGCAGCTAGATATACCCTGGTCAGACAAGGCGACTGCGGAGTCCACCTGCCTCAGGGACAGTCCAGGTTCGCCAGTCCGCCGTCCGGGCACCTCCCCACCGCCCGCCACCCGCCACCCTCTCACCCCAGGGCAGACCCCGCACAGCCTGTGTGGCCGAAACGGCTCATGAACATCTCTCAGTTAGCTGATTTTCCTGAGACGCTCATAGAGTCATTCCTATTCTACAGATTTAAACCTAAAAAGGGTCGCCCCTGCTTGCACTGTAAATATTCCCGTTTTCTCAGTTCTTAATGATATTTTTGCTCTGAATTCACCACTCTGTAGCTTTTAACTGCTTGTTTCTGAAATATCTGATTTCCAAGAATAGCATGAGTTTTTTCATCGTCCTACGCTATCACCACCATGATCTGTGACGACCACGGGGCCTCGGCGTCAAGGGGGAAGTGGGGACCCGAAGGACCCCCAGCTCCTCCAGGGGCCCAGCCACACCCCTCACCTCGCTCCTCAGAAGGGTCTGGACGCTGCACTTGTGTGGGCAGGACACCACCACGCAGGGACACTCTGTGTCTTCGTGTTTCTGGAGGAGAAAGAGAAACCGTTGCCAACTCGGAAACACACGACCCGCCTTCCCTCAGAGGCCGCCGGCGTCCCCACGAGGCCCCAAGAGAAGCCCTCTGTCCACAGTCCTGTCCTCGGGTCCCAGGGCTCCCACCACACCTGGACGGGTCGCTCTGTTACAGAAGCGTGAGTGCTGAGAAGGCAGGCACTCACCAGAGCGCCCCAGAGCTGACTGGTCGGAGCGACTCACGAGCGGCCACGCTGCCCCCCGGCCGCGGGCCCCGCCCCAGCCCGCCTGTGCCCTCCACCTGCGTGCCCTCCAGCCGCGTCCCCGGGGCCGACGCCGCCCCGCCACCTGTGCCCGGCAAGCTCGCTCACTCGGGGGTGGACGCCGGGGCCCAGCCTCTGATGGCTGGGGCGGACACTTCCCCTTGGCTTCTCAGCTTGGAGTCTGGAAATGATGCTTCTCCAGAGCCTGAAAACAGTGTGATCCCCAGGAAGTTAAATGTCTGTGCTGAGAGCTGGATTTCCTTCAATGCAAGGGCAACGTAGGGATGTTCCAGTGAAGCCCTTCTCTGGATGGCACAGATTTCAGCACAGAGCCTGGGTGGTGGCCTCTGCCGAGCTCAGTGCCACGGGCACCTGCTGGCACCCGTCTGTTACACCTGCCACCAGAAAAGCACAGGCCAGAGCTCCCGAGGCCAGCAAGCCCGAGCAGGCCTGGAGACAGCACCTCGAGACACGTGACAGAGGCCGCACAGGCAGATCCAGAGCCGCCATGAAACACGACTGTGGGGCCAGGCTTCAGAGGGCAGCACTCGGCAGGAGGAGGGATGGTGGGCTCCCCTCGGGCCCAAGAACACTCCGGTTCTGCTGGCACGCTGCACCGGGCAACCCTAGGCACGTGCCGTCTGACCGGCAGGAGTGCGGGCCAAGGACACAGCGCCCGCAAGGACGCTTCTCTGGCCCAGAGGCCAGTTGTCCTGCCGCCTGCAGTCCCCGGCCTGGCTCAGCCGGGCAGGCGGGCCGTGTGGACAGGACCCCTCTGCTCCCGAGTGTGGTCCCGGAGGCCCCCAGAGCCTCCAGCGCCTGCAGCGGGCGAACCCATGGCTGTCTTGAGCTCATCGGAAAGCTCTTGGCTGGACTTTGCCTGACCAGCACCTCCCGCGAGGGGACCCCCTCACCCTAGGAGTTCCCCGGTGACAAGTCAAGGCTTCATGCGTCTTTCAGTGGGACATCTCGGCCAGACAGCGTCATCTCTAGGCGGGGAGTGACCAGTCCTCCCTCAGAGGGCAACGGTAAGAATGGAGTCAGTCCCGGGCCTGGAGAACGGACGTGGCCACTGCTCCAGATGCCATGCCTCCCTCCCAAAGCTGCCCGCGACCCCAGCCTCATTCACCGGGCCGAGCCTGCCTGGCCTTGGGTCAGCCTGGCCCAGGACAGCAAGAAGCGGGGATGGACAGACCGTCACCCCGCGGCAGGGGTGTGGGGAGAGCGCCGGGGCTGGGGTCACAGGAGCAGCACTGAGCTGACGCAGGGGAGGGGCCGTGCGCTGAGGAGGCAGGCAGGGGGCCGCGGGGGGAGAGGCTGGGGCTGCACGCCAGGCCCGTCAGGAGCTTCATGTGCGCTGTAGACCTGAGCAAGGACGATCAAAACTGGCTTTTCTGGCTATCGGAGGGTAAGCATCTCACATGGGATTTCGGGGGTTTTGCTAGTTCTGTCAAACCTTCCCATCTCCAACAGTGATGGGTGAAAAAGGCAATGGTGTGACTTGCGATTCTTTAATGTGTAGCTATCAGCATGCTCTTTATTTTAAGCATTTCTATTTTCTGTGACTTGCCATTTATAGCTTTGCCCACTGCAGTGGGTCGAACAGTGACCCCTGAAATATCCCCCCCGGACCTCAGAATGTGACCGTGTTTGAAAAGAGGGTCTCTGCAGATGTAATGAGTTAAGAGGTGACCCTTGGCCACCCTTTATAATTCTTGACTTTTCACAAATTAACAGAACTGTTCAAAGAGAATGATACACTATAATCTCTGGGCTAAATGGAAGAGTTTTTTTCTGATGCTTTATGCTAACAGACTAAAAAAACAAACTCAAAAAGACCTGACACACCAATACCATGGTTTAAAGATAGAGAAGAACTGCTCATAAGAACTTGAGTGTCTCTGTGCTTTATCAGTCTACACTTTATCAACACTTGATGTACTTGTCACAGCACAGAATGCAGGATGAGGAGGAAAGTCAGGATGACCTGGGGCTTCAGGCCCAAGTTAAACAACTGCGCTTTTTAAAACCAGACTTAAGGCCTGAGAGGACGAGACTGTAGGAGAGCTGAAAGAACAAGACTTGGGAGTCGAATTCCGCCACTGCCGACAAGATGGGGGCCCTTTCCTGGCGGGGGAGGAAGCACAGGTGTGGCTGCCTGCTGGCGCCGGGGCCCTGACCCCCAAGCAGGCGTGCTCCCCACAGTGATCACAGGCGGACAGAAAGTAAGATCTGCCCCGAGACGCACTGCAGGGTCCACACCCTGAAGACACACCAGGACATCTCCATCACTGAAGGGCAGGAAGATTTAGGAGGAATATTTACTCGGACAACTGAGGTCCCAAACTTGTAGGCACTGCTTTGCGCCTCTGCACCTGCTGTCTCTGTCTCCTCTTCGCAGTCAACACATTTAAGACCCCACATCAGGTCAGATGCCACTTCCTCTCCACAGCCTCATGGACCCTGTCAGGCCAGGTGAACCGGCCCTTCCCACACCAGCATTTACACAGTTGTGTAACTGGCTGTCTCCCCCACCAGAGGGTGGAGTGAAGGGGAGAGACTGTGATTTGTTCTCTTGTGTGTCCTGGGCAACTAGCTTGGGGTCTGGTGCCCCGTGGGTATTCAACAAGCATTTCACAACTCCACGAGCGATGCTGTTATTCCAAAATCCACCTCTTCGCAGGCTTGACTGAAGCTCAGAGTTAGCTACTGACAAGCTGTTTAACTCACATGCTCTACAATTCTTTCTCAAATGAAAATTAATTTCTGAATTCTATTCTGCAAATAAAGGTAATTGATTTCTGCAAGAAGCAAAGTATAACTTTGATAGCAACATAGTGATATGTGTAAGGTCAGGAGGATTGCTCATTGGGTACATGTTGCCTTCACTCAAATTTAATTACTGAAGAAATTATTCAATTATGAAAAATACTACTGCTATTTTCCAAAGGGGAGGGCACTTAAAGGTTATTAATAACCAGAAACAACAATCTTACAGGAAACAGACTTCACAATGGAAGAAAGTCACAGGCACAGAAAAGTTAAACAAAGAAGGTCAAGTGGAGGTTACAGTGATTACTCTCACATCATACAGAAAAACAAAGACAACCGTTTCTAAATGGGGGTCAGTTCATGCTCCCGAACATCTGCCAGGAACGAGACGTGGTCCTCAGGCCTGGCTGCCTGTCCACGGTCCCTCTGTCTGTTGACCCACCAGTCACTGGCCTGCTGGGTTCAGAAGCCCAGCCCCGCCCCTGGCTCCACCCCCCAGCAGCACCACCCACCTGCCCCACCACGCCCCCGTCTCCCTCTGAGACGTCACCTTCGCAGGAATCACCCTCGGGGCCCTGGCCGCCCCTCCGCTGGATGACCCCCCTTGCTTTGCAGGCTGTAAGCTCTGTGCAACCAGGCCTCTGGCCTTGCCTGGCCCTGCTCTCTACTTGCTCCAGGCCCTGGGCTGCCAGGACCACCTGTTAACACACCCTGTGGCCCAGACCACTCCCTCCTCCCCAGAGCCCGCTCTCGCCCTCTGAGCCACACCTCAGCATCCCCTGCTCTAGTTATAAGCGCTGGGCATCCGTTCAACTCACACTCCACGCTCAAGTCACTGGCTAATCCCACTGGCTCTGCATAATGCTGACCACATCTGCCCCTTGCTCAGAGCTGCCCAGACCCCCACCTCTAGTCTGCTCCCATCAACTTCCCACCTCACCCCTGCCCTGTCCAAGGCAGCCCCTGAAATTCAGCTGCCGAGTTCACTCCATCTCAGAGCCAGAGTTACCCGAGGCCGCTCCCTCTGCCCCGACGCTCTTCCTGCATCGACCCGACAGCCTTGGAGGGGCCTGCCCTCACCACCCCACCTCCCATCTTTATCGTATTGATGACCTCTTCCCACTGGAAGATGAGGTCACCCTGAACCCCCAGCCCCGAGAACAGCACCCAGCACACAGTAGGTATGCAGTAAATATGTACTCAACAAGCAAATATTCGACAGTGTCCACACCGCTGACTC
Organism: Muntiacus reevesi; assembly: GCF_963930625.1. Classification (NCBI taxonomy): domain Eukaryota; kingdom Metazoa; phylum Chordata; class Mammalia; order Artiodactyla; family Cervidae; genus Muntiacus; species Muntiacus reevesi. Next base: position 63,615,237 of record NC_089263.1, on the reverse strand, counting down.
TTTTGGACGCTTGTCCTCTATCCCAACACCTGTTTCTCTTTAATTTACACATAAGTGATCTGATTCTAACATGCGCACAATATAAAACTGTGCGGAAGCAGGGGAGGCACGAAAAAAGGTTAACTTCTCTCTCCCCAAGAGAGACAGCTGTACTTCAATGCTGCGGGATGGATCCCCCTGCTGGAGTCATGGTTACAGTCTTAGAGCCGCAGAATGGTTACGTGATCCAGCAAGATTTTGAGGCTATTCCCTGGGACAAGTGGAAAATTCTACCTTCTTTTGAATAATCAGTCTTCATTCTTTTTTTTTTTTTTGACAGCCCAAATGACAGTCGATCAAGGCAACGGCAAATGCTAATTGCATAAATCAAAATGGGCAAAACAAATACAGCTTAGCTCTGAAATAAAGTCAGATGAAAATTGCTAGTTATGCCTATCTTTTCTCTCTATTTCTGAGAACAGTCATTTGGCAAGCTATTCTGCGGACAAACGGCACCTGGATGGAGTGGAAGGTGGGGGGCGAGAGAACACCGCACCTTCTGTGGACAAAAGGCGCCTGGATGCAGCGCAAGGTGGGGAGCGAGCAAACACCGCACCTGCAACGTGATCATCGGGACCTGGCTCTTGCAGTGGCTGCAGGTGGCCTCGCGGTATTTACAGGCCTTCTCCACGTGGTCGCGCAGGTCTTTCCTCAGGACTTTCTCTTTGCAGTCTGCTCGGACACATGAGAGCTCCTCAAACTGGCAGTCATTCTTCAGATGTACCTGGAAGGCAGACAGTTCGTTTGGAGCTCTTCATCGGCAGACCTCCAGTCTGAAATACCAACTCTAGCCTCTGTGCAGTCAAATCCTACACAAGCGTCTCCATCTGCTGCTCCACCAGCTCCTCTCAGAGGAGAATGACGAACATATCAAGAGGTGCTGAACTTCATACTCCACTGAGTGATTACTCAAACCATACTGCTTTTGAAGAACTCAGTCTATTAGCCTTTCCTCCTGGATAAATAAATAGTTATCCACCAAGGACTTCATTTTGTTCTAATTCAAATATCCTTCCAGGAATAAATATGACAGTAATCAAAAAAAAAAAAAAAAAAAAAAGAAAAAAAAGAAGTTACATGGAATTTTATGGTTATAAAAAGGAGAAGGTTTAAATGGGCCTTCTATAATTAACATTCAATTCAGATTTCTTTCTGCTCTAAATACGGTAGGGTGCTCAAAAACCAATTGACATCTCTGTCTGTGATGTCATAAAAATAACACTTGACACCCAAGTGGCTCTGCCTGCTCTCCTACTTGGCTGTGTCTGAGAGATGAATGCAAATACGGTCTCAGGGGCTCCTCCGTGCTGATCGGGGACCGGTGTTTCTGGACAGCTCGCCGCACTCACCAGCAGGTGCCCCAGGGCCAACTGCTCTGCACAGCCCCGGCCCTCGTTCCGACAGAATATCTGAAGGGCCAGAATCTCCCTCTTGCAGCAATTATCCTTAAACACCTGAAATTGAAAGATAGCTATTTTAGAGGATTAAGATTTCTTAATCTCCGCATGCTGCTACTTTAGACAAGGCAAAACCACTCTAAAAAGTCATGAGCACATCCCTGAAGAGGGTTCAGAAAGCACTAAGGACCGTTTTAACGTCTAAGTGCGTAGAATGAAGGAGCCATCCCCACCAAGAGACATAGTTTACATGATACAACCTTAACTACCAACTTTCAATGGATAAACCCAAAGAAAGCAAATTATACTGAACAACGGAAGATCACTTTGGAGCATCCAAACGTTTTAGATGGACTCTGACATTCTCAAGACAAGCCCACACCAGGACCGAGTTCACACTTGGATCCTGGACACTCCCAGGCTCCAGCCTTGCTGGGAGTGGAACCTCCCATGGAGGAACGGGGCGGTGGGCGCGGGCGCTACAGCTCGAGGCCTTGCTAGATCCTTGCTGGGGGAACAGAGAAACCACCATAAAAGACAATGAGCTGCAGACGGTCTGTGCAACATTTATCTTGGTTCCTGCTCTGAAGGCTGTATCACTTGTAACTAACTCATTTTTCAAAAAGAAGGCGTTAGCTTGCTATTTAAGAAACTTTTAAAAACATGTTGCAAAGATATAGTTAATCCAACAATGAAAATGTTCCCCTTTGAAAATGAAAACCTTCCTTTAATTTTCTTTTTCCCTTAGAAAACAAGTACTCTCACTCCTTCTAACAATACAAGCTACACCATCCTAGTACTCAGGCGCTTCTAAGAAACTCCCATGCACTAATGCTCTGTAACAGCAGAAAACCAGAGAGCTCAACAGACCCTTCTTGACTTCACAAGCAAAGAAATAGAATCAACAGCTGCTAAGAGTTAAAAATAAATTAATCTGGAGCCAAATCTAATCTTAGGTAAACATGACTTTTTTTTAAAAGGTCATAATTTAAGATGTTGAAGTCAACAGAACAGGTATTTTTAACCAGTAAGAAATCACGTGATCACAGAAAGTGATCCTTCTGTGCCATTAAGTTTCTTTTCTCTTCTCTGGGCCGCCCCTCATGGCTTGTGGGATCTTAGTTCTCCGACCAGGGACTGAACCCGGATCCACGTCAGCAGAAGCACGGAGCCTTAACTGCTGGATCACCAGGGAATTCCCTAAGTTTCTTAAATCAGCAGAGTTTAACTTTGGTTCCCTAGCGGCTCAGATGGTAAAGAATCTGCCTGCAATGCAGAAGACCCAAGTTGGATCTCTGGGTTGGGAAGATCCCCTGGAGAAGGGAATGGCAATCCACTCCAGTATTCTTGCCTGAAGACTTCCACAGACAGAGAAGCCTGGTGGGCAGCAGTCCATGGGGTCACAAAGAGTCTGACACAACTGAGTGACTAACATAACTTTATAACTTAAGGAGGAAAAAACATAGATTGAAAACATCAGAACAATAAAAGTACAGAACTTCAGGGCTGAGAAAGAGCTCGCACCATTTCTGCAACCATCCCATTTTACAGACGGGGAAGCGGAGGCCCAGGGGCATCGCCATCCTCAGTGACCTGCCCAGTGGCTGAGGTCAGTCTCCCACGGCCCAACCAGACCTACAGTTCCCCACGAGGATTCCTGGCTTATTCAGTCTCACTTACGATTCTTCATCAAATTCCATATTGTTTTTCAGCTATCAATGCCATTGAAAAATAGGGATGACAATTCTGAATGATGAAACGAGGCATTAAAAAGCTGATCTCAGCCTGTCGTTTCAACCTCCTCTCTCAGTCACATTGGTTTGTTGTTATTTAGTTGCTCAGCCATGTCTGACTCTTGTGACCCCATGGACTGTAGCCCACCAGGCTCCTTTGTCCATAGGCACTTCCCAGGCAAGGATAGCAGGGTGGGTTGCCATTTCCTCCTCCAGGGGGTCTTCCCGACCCAGGATCAAAACCGCCTCTCCTGTACTGGCGGGTGGGTTCTTCACCACTGAGCTACTGGGGAGCTCGTCACATTGGCTAGATACACGCTAACAGGTTGCTGTGTTAAGACAAGGGATAGCGCTGCGTCGTGACCTGTGTTTCTTCCAAACAATCCCCTCCCTACTGCTGGGCAGGTAAGTGCTGAGGAGGCACAGGTATGCGGATTTCAGACAATTCTGTCTCTGACCTGCCCGGAGCAGGTGACGCTGGGGCCTGCCCTGGCAGCCCTCGGGCCCGTCACCAGCAAGCCCGCGCTCACCGGTGCCACTGGACAGCAAAGGCCACGGGAAAGCCCGAGTGAGAACTTCACTGTACAATTTAATGGCCTACACTTAAAATATGGTTAGGTTCATTAATCAGAATATCAGAACCACATATTTTTATTGATCTTTTAAGTACTTCAAGAACGGGTGGTTTCAAACGAGAAGTGTGCCCAGGAGGGCTCGGCAAGGTGCAGAGGACCACACAGTCGGTGAGACGGGCCCAGGCCCCTGGGTGCTGGGCTGCAGGGCCCTCACGAGCTCTGAGGCACCCTCGGCCACGCAGGGGAGGGGAGGGCTGCAAGCACACGTGTCTAATGACTTCAAGACGCTGTGTGGGGGCAGGGAGAGAGCACATTCGGTGGGGCCCGCAGACCAGCGCCGCCAGAAGGCTGAGTGCAGCCATCTGGGAGGAGGGCCCGGGGTGACGGCGCACATCCCCCACCCGGGGTCTTGGAAGGTGGAATCGTGACCGACCCGGGGAGGAGCCAGGCCCGGGGGCTGAAGCACTGGCCCAGCGTGTCTGCCGGGTGTGTCAGGGTGCTCGACCCTGCTCCGCCAGCCATCACAGCCAGCATGCGAGACGCAGACCTCACGGCAGGCACCCCCAGCGCAACATAGCGACCAAACAGCTTGTGAAAAACCAGCAATACCTTGTCTTTGATGATGACTTCTTGACAAGCAGTACATTTCGGGCTGGAGGAGCTGAGGGGAGAGACACAGTAAACGTGTTAGAGGGCGAGCACCTTCTCCGGGAGCACTGGGAACGCTGAGCCATTCACTTTGGGGTCGTGTCTGCTGTGCGGAGCTCGGAGCAGCTTCAGAATGCCAGGATGAGTTTGGCTTAAATATGGTCTAAATGGGAGAAAAGGGCTAAGATTCTTTTTTAGTAGTGATTTTTCATAAGGAAGTTTTTTAGCAGAACAGCTTAGATCAGTCCCTTTTGGAAAGTCCCTTTCAATTAAAAGTGAAATTTCATTTCAGAAACCAAAAGCAGCTCCCCGCGGAGGGGCTCTATAGCGTGAGTGCCCCCAGCTCCCAGGAGGGCCTCTGAACAGTGCGGATCCGCAGGCTGTCTCCTTCGCAGCTGCTGAGAAGCTGATGGAGTCCCACGGACTTGAGTCCTATGGGAATCGAAAGCTGAGCCTGTCTCCAGAGACCACGAGTCTCCTACATGATTCTTGTCCCCAAACTCAGGACACGAGCCACTGCTCCCTAGCTGCCCTTTTTTGGACTTGATTTGTTCACCCCCATCCTGTGCTGGAAACCACCTCTGAGAGATTAAAAATAAAAAACTAATTTTGAGTGCTCCTTCCTTCCAGGGCCCCTGCCCTCGACAGCCTAAGGGCACCTGGCGTCCAGGCCTGGGGGCACCCCGGAGGCTCCGGGAGCAGCAGGCAGGTGGGCGGGGGGACCCGATTAACAGGCTTTAAAATGACAGCTCGCTCATCCAGGCTTCACCAGCACGGAGCCTGGAGCCCGTGCTCACCTGTTTTAATCCTGGGACTCGTTCAGAGTCCTTAGGCGCCGCTCCGCCGCGGGCGGGATCCCCTGACACCTGCCAAACTCGGAGCAGGAGGAGCGCCAGGAGCAGAGGAGGACACTAAGAGAGACACTGTCCCGGCCTGCCCCGGCCCACAGGGGCCGCCCCGCAGGGACAGCGGGCGCCCTGGGGCTGCGCCGCCGTCACCGAGCTCGTTCCAGAGCTGAGTCCTCAGTCTGGGGGAACAGGACACGAGCTCAGCCGCACGTCCCCAGAGGGGGCCCTGGGGAGGGAGGCTGCCTTCCGGCTCCCGCCGCCGGCGAGGCCCAGGCTGAGTGCGGTTCTCAGCACCCCACTGGGTAAAACCCGCGGGATGAACCAGCTCGCTCTGCTGTACAGCCCCAGCCTCCCTGACGCGGGGGGTTTGAGTGGCGTCAGTTCACAATGACAGGCCTGCGAGGGCTGCTGCAGCTCCTTGACACTCAGCTCCAGGGCATCCTGTCCTTACCGAGGCCCTGCCCCCCACATCCCGAGCCCCTTGCACACCCCTATCCTGGGGGCTCGCCTCGAAGGGCACCACCATTGCTGGTGGATGGGCTGGCTCCTCCCCAGAACGTGAGCGCCTCCAGCAAAACTGGGCCACGGACAGGGGCCAGGGGCCCCAGGGGAGAGGCCTCGCGGGGGGCGCTGGGGAGGGGCGCCCCGAGTCTGCGGCACCCACCTGAGCAGGGCGCCCATGCAGGTCTCACAGAAGCGGTGCCCACACTCGGTCTGCTTGGGGCTGCAGAGCACCAGGCGGCACTTCTCACACTTGTACTTGTCCTCCACGGCCTTCACGAAGCGCTCCTTGTAGCCGCCCTGCTCGGGGACCAGCACGGCCGGCCCGGCTCCGCGCTCTGGGTGCAGCTTCAGCGGGGGGTTGGCAGGCAGGGCACCGGCCGCGTCCAGCTTCTTACTGGGCTCCATCCTAGGAGAAGGGGGTCCATCAGAGCGGGAACGCCGGGGGGTGGGGGCGTGGGCCCGGGCAGCTGGTCGAGGCTCCCTGCGGGCCTCCCACCCCAGCACCCAGGTCCCCACCCGGGGACCTGCTGCGAGGCACAGACTGCATTGTTAAGGCTCTTTAATTTAAAATGCAGATGAGGCTCTGCATCACTTCACATTCTACAGACCATTCTGATGGTGCAGCTCCCGTCGTCACCCAGCGACCACCTCCCCTGGGCGGGCTGCCCAGTCCCATTCTCGAGCCTGCCCCGCAGCCTCGGAAGCCGCCCTGGGTGTGCGGGACCCGGTGCCTGGGACTGGACGCCAGCGGGGACTCTGGGGCTGGCCAACCGCACGGTGATGCGTGTCTGGTCCCCACCTGCGAGGCCCCGTCCCAGAAAGTAGGAGCTCAATTCAAAACTCACCGGTCTCTCAAGACCAGCTGTGCTCCTGCTCAATCCATCTATTTCTGCGACTGACACAAATCAGGGCCAAACGCCTTCTCCTTATGAGGTGCTAGGCATCCATCCACCCACCCCCCACCCTCCTCAGCCCAAGGCCCCCAGCCAGCGAGGGCGGGCCGGATGCGGGTTCTGCGGGAACGGGGCACGCTGCACCCCTGGGCCCAGGGCACCTGGGTGGGCCGGGGGCAGAGGCCACGCCGCCTGAGCCTCACTCCTCACGTCACCTCTTCCCGCCCCTGGACAGGGTCGAAGGGAGGCGTGCCCATGGCCGGGACGTGCAGGAACCACGCAGGAGGCAGAGCCCATGACAGGTACATGACCCATCTTCCAGCCACACGGGGTTACTTTTAACAAAACACACACTACTGTGCAGAGCGCGGGAGCCTCCTGTGGCGTCTATTTGTGACACCCAAAAAAAAAAAGATTTCAAAGTGACCCAAAAAGGCCAGCAACCCTTTGCTCACCAATTCACTGACTAGAATCCTCTTTGTCAAGACGCCAAGTAGGAAGGTGCCTGTCTGGGAAACGGGTCAACCAGGAGTCGGTCTGCTGCCATGGGTCTCCCGCCCTGCCCTCCTGCAAATGCTGACCCCAGCTCCGCCGCCCTCTTCTCCACACGCCTCCCGCCTTCTCACGGAGCCCACCCTGGTCAGCCCACTCACTGCCCACCCCCCGCAGTCCACCTTCCCAAGACTGCTGCTTATGGTTTATTTACTGCCGCACTCCCTGAGGCAGGGCGTGGGTTTGGATCTGCTTTGTTGAACAAACCCTGGGCACCTGGAATCACTGGGGCCCGAGTTAAAAGGTTCTTGTTACACATCTGCTGAGTTAACAGAGGGAAAGGTGAGGTCTGGGCCACTCACAGCAAACTGTATTTCTGTGAAGCCAGAAAAAAGAAAGAAAAACTTCAGTTTTCAGAACTGATCTCATGGCTTCATGCCTTGAAAACCTTTGCTTAGATCAGACGCTACTTGTAGTATTTTATCCTATAATGCGTGAGGAACGTGTGTTCCATAGATAAACAGTTCTCAGTGAGACATGTTTGACTCTTTGGTTGTGAATTCCTATTTCAAATATAAGAGACAACTCAGGATGAAGCTAATGACGAACAATAACTGTTGGTTTACCTATAACTAGGTAGAGGTCACATGTCCTCTGAACAGACAAGTGAAGAACACAGGTTTGGATCCTTGGTTTTTACAGGCTGTTTAAGACAAGTGAAGTGTATGAAAAGGCAAAACGATAGGACACTGAAAGATGAACTCCCCAGGTTGGTAGGTGCCCAATATGCTACTGGAGATCAGTGAAGAAATTACTCCAGAAAGAACGAAGGGATGGAGCCAAAGCCAAAAACAACAACCAGCTGTGGATGTGACTGGTGATAGAAGCAAGGTCCGATGCTGTAAAGAGCAATATTGCATAGGAACCTGGAATGTTAGGTCCATGAATCAAGGCAAATTGGAAGTGGTCAAACAGGAGATGGCAAGAGTGAACGTCGACATTCTAGGAATCAGCGAACTGAAATGGGCTGGAATGGGTGAATTTAATTCAGGTGACCATTATATCTACTACTGTGGGCAGGAATCCCTTAGAAGAAATGGAGTAGCCATCATGGTCAACAAGAGAGTCCGAAATGCAGTACTTGGATGCAATCTCAAAAACGACAGAATGATCTCTCTTCGTTTCCAAGGCAAATCATTCAATATCACAATAATCCAAGCCTATATACCAATCAGTAACGCTGAAGAAGCTGAAGTTGAACGGTTCTATGAAGACCTACAAGACCTTTTAGAACTAACACTCAAAAAAGATGTCCTTTTCATTATAGGGGCCTAGAATGCAAAAGTAGGAAGTCAAGAAACACCTGGAGTAACAGGCAATTTGGCCTTGGAGTATGGAATGAAGCAGGGCAAAGGCTCATAGAGTCTTGCCAAGAGAACACACTGGTCATAGCAAACACCCTCTTCCAACAACACAAGAGAAGACTCTGCACATGGACATCACCAGATGGACAACACTGAAATCAGACTGATTATATTCTTTGCAGCCAAAGATGGAGAAGTTCTATACAGTCAGCAAAAACAAGACCGGGAGCTGACTCTCAGATCATGAACTCCTTATTGCCAAATTCAGGCTTAAATTGAAGAAAGTAGGGAAAACCACTAGACCATTCAGGTATGACCTATATCAAATCCCTCATGACTACACAGTGGAAGTGAGAAATAGATCTAAGGTACTAGATCTGATAGACAGAGAGCCTGATGAACTATGGACGGAGGTTCGTGACACTGTACAGGAAACAGGGATCAAGACCATCCCCATGGAAAAGAAATGCAAAAAAGCAAAATGGCTGTCTGAAGAGGCCTTACAAATAGCTGTGAAAAGAAGAAAAACAAAAAGCAAAGGAGAAAAGGAAAGCTATTCCCATTTGAATGCAGAGTTCCAAAGAATAGCCAGGAGAGATAAGAAAGCTTTCCTCAGTGATCAATGCAAAGAAATAGAGGAAAACAACAGAATGGGAAAGACTAGAGATCTCTTCCAGAAAATTAGAGATACCAAAGGAACATTTCATGCAAAAATGGGTTCGATTAAAGACAGAAATGGTATGGACCTAACAGAAGCAGAAGATATTAAGAAGAGGTGGCAAGAATACACAGACGAACTATACAAAAAAGATCTTCACGACCCAGATAATCACAATGGTGTGATCACTCACCTAAAGCCAGACATTCTGGAATGTGAAGTCAGGGGCCTTAGAAAGCATCACTATGAACAAAGCTAGTGGAGGTGATGGAATTCCAGTTGAGCTATTTCAAATCCTGAAAGATGATGCTGTGAAAGTGCTGGACTCAATATGCCAGCAAATCTGGAAAACTCAGCAGTGGCCACAGGACTAAAAAAGGGTCAGTTTTCATTCTAATCCCTAAGAAAGGCAATGCCAAAGAATGTTCAAGCTACTGCACAATTGCACTCATCTCACATTGCTAGTAAAGTAATGCTCAAAATTCTCCAAGCCAGGCTTCAATAGTACGTGAACTGTGAACTTCCAGATGTTCAAGCTGGTTTTAGAAAAGGCAGAGGAACCAGAGATCAAATTGCCAACATCCGCTGGATCATTGAAAAAGCAAGAAAATTCCAGAAAAACATCTACTTCTGCTTTATTGACTAAGCCAAAGCCTTTGACTGTGTGGATCACAATAAACTGTGGAAAATTCTGAAAGAGATGGGAATACCAGACCACCTGACCTGCCTCTTGAGAAACCTGTGTGCAGGTCAGGAAGCAACAGTTAGAACTGGACATGGAACAACAGACTAGTTCCAAATAGGAAAAGGAGTACGTCAAGGCTGTATATTGTCACCCTGCTTATTTAACTTCTATGCAGAGTACATCATGAGAAATGCTGGACTGGATGAAGCACAAGCTGGAATCAAGAAATAACAATTACCTCAGATATGCAGATGACACCACCCTTATGGCAGAAAGTGAAGAGGAACTAAAAAGCCTTTTGATGAAAGTGAAAGAGGAGAGTGAAAAAGTTGGCTTAAAGCTCAACATTCAGAAAACTAAGATCATGGTATCCAGTCCCATTACTTCATGGCAAATAAATGGGGAAACAGTGGAAACAGTGTCAGACTTTATTTTTGGGGGCTCCAAAATCACTGCAGATGGTGATTGCAGCCATGAAATTAAAAGACGTTTACCCCTTGGAAGGAACATTATGACCAACCTAGATACCATATTAAAAAGCAGAGACATGACTTTGCCAACAAAGGTCTGTCTAGTCAAGGCTATGGTTTTTCCAATGGTCATGTATGGATGTGAGAGCTGGACTGTGAAGAAAGCTGAGCGTGGAAGAACTGATGCTTTTGAACTGTGGGGTTGAAGAAGACTCTTAAGAGTCCCTTGGACTGCAAGGAGATCCAACTAGTCCATCCTAAAGGAGATCAGTCCTGGGTGTTCATTGGAAGGACTGATGCTGAAGCTGAAACTCCAATACTTTGGCCACCTGATGCAAAGAGTTGACTCATTCGAAAAGACCCTGATCCTGGGAGGGATTGGGGGCAGGAGGAGAAGGGGACGACAGAGGATGAGATGGCTGGATGGCATCACCGACTTGATGGACATGAGTTTGAGTAAACTCTGGGAGTTGGTGATGGACAGGGAGGCCTGGCGTGCTGCAATTCATGGGGTCACAAAGAGTCGGACACGACTGAGCGACTGAACTGAACTGAAGACAAGTGCACACACGCCCAGAATCGCAAGCACATGAGGAGAAGCTCCCTGCAGCCTGTCCTGAAAGGCAGACTGCAGACCTGTCAGGACTCCCCTGGAATGTGGGGTGCTGACTGGGCACCTATGCCACACACCCCAAGGGCCCCTCAAACCCCGCCCAGGGTCCCCGCCCCGCCCCATGCACGGCCCATTCCTGAGCTGAGTTGCTGGCTGGATAACGGGCTTCCAGGGATGGAGGGGAAAGAAAGCGCCTGGGCAGCACAGACAGGAAAAGCATCGGCCCTCCTTGAATATCCGCAAGTGAGGTCAGAGAAGACAATCTGAACCCGACGCGTCCAGAAGAGGCAAATCCCAGAGCCCCATAGCAGGTTCTCAGTCGGCAGGGGTGGGGGAGTGGGCGCACCTACTAATGGGAACCAGGCTTCCCGGGTGACTGCACATTCTGTGTAGAGACTAAAAACCAGTGAACCATACGCCTTAAAGGGGGTGGACTCTATGGTATGTGAATAATATTTCAATTTAAAATCTAAACAACATTTCAAAGTAAGTGTTTAAGCCAGTTCCATTTAGGTTTGGTTAACGTGTGACGTTAACACGTAGCGTCGTACACTTTAAACGTAAGGCGTGGCTGTGCCCTGTGCTGGGGAAGCGCCTCGGGAAGATCTCTCTGTAGCAGCACCCGCTGGCAGAGAAGACCATGGCCCAGGGGCAGACGCTCTGCTGGTGTCCCTGCGAGCGTGCACACACCCAGAATCAGCACACGCACGTGGAGGGAACGCGTCTCCTCCTTCCTCCACACAAACCACGCTGCGTGTGCAACACGTGCAAACTAGCCTACGGCTCTCCTGTCAGCGCCAACAGCGCATCCCGGGCATTTCTCCACAGTGGCCTGTAAACAGGCACCGCATCACGGGGAAGGGCCACACGGCACTGCACGTGGGGCTCCCCAGTGCTGCTCACGGACCGCGAGGCTGGTCTCAGCTGATGCTATAAATGACCTGCAGAGAACACTCCTGAACGCATCTCCGCACTGAGGCAAGGACGCAGAAACACGGCTGCTGGGTCAAAGGTCACGTCAGTTTTAAAATACATCATTATTCGGTTGTTAAAGTCGTGTCCAGCTCCTTGTGACCCCATGAACTGCAGCATGCCAGGCTCCCCTGTCCTTCACTATCTCCCTGAGTTTGCTCAGACTCATGTCCATATACGATCACTGCCCAGTATCTTTCTAAAAAGGTTGTCCATTGGATACTTCCTCCAATGGTTAGTAAACTGTTAAACATTGTTTTAGAGGACAACAGCCGGTTCTGCTCCAATGCTGAAGCTCTGACTTTATTTCGGCCTCAGCCGTGTTTTCTGGAGGCCCTGCTAGCCACGAGTGGGCAAGTCTCAGGTTCTCCCACGGGTGCTCGTCTCCTGAGAGCCCCCAGCAGGCACAGCCAGGCCATGCAGGACGGCACACCACTGGCCTCCCACCAGGCGGAGAGGCCTCAGCGGAGCGGCTCTGCAGGGGCTGCCAAACCAACTGAATTTCATTTCAGTAGGTAACTGAGGACCTCCAGCATACACGGCACCATGCCTTGCATGTCAGGGTGAGCGGGTGAGGGGGACTGTCCCCGCCCCTTGGGAGCTCTGCGAGAGTTGTGAGCAAAGGGGGCACTCCAGGGTCAGCAGTGGTAACAGCGGCAGGAGCGGGCAGCACCCCCTGAGAGCTTACAGAGGCTGCAGATGCTCAGACTGGGAGGCCTGCACCCTGTGCTGGGGAGATGGGCTTCTTGAGTGGGACCTGGGGCAAGATGATCCCAGTTCTGGCGGAGGACAAGGCAGAGAGACACAGACGCAGCATGGCTGGGTGGGAGTGGCTGGCGGCCAGGTCCTGGGGGCTCCAGGGAGGGTCGGACAGGCAGGGGCTGGGAGTGGCCTGGGTGGGAAGGCAGGCCTGGTGCTCCCGCCCTGAGGCAGGTCCTCAGGCACAGCTTTCATCCTTGAAGCCTCAGTTTTTCTTTTCCCATGAATAGCAGATGGCGCCCTTAATTCTCTGGCATTTTCAGGCATCACTGAGGTATTACATGCAGGATCCCTCTGCAAATTGCAGCACTACACCCAGAAGACACACTCTCCTCCCGCTGGATCGGGGAGTCCATGGGGATCAGTTGCTTCCTCACTCTGGATAGCTTAAAGCCTTGTCAAAAAGCCCTTGCTCAGCAATTAGGCAAGGAAAAAAAGAAATAAACAGCTTCCAGACTGGAAAGAAGAAGTAAAACTATTTCCATTTTCAGATGACATAATCCTGTGCATAGGACATACTAAGGAACCAACTAAAAACAAGCTGAATTAATAAACTTGCTCAGTAAAGCTGCAGGATATAATAGCTCAGTCAGTCAGCTGTGTCTGACTCTTTGAGACCCCGTGGGCTGCAGCACGCCAGGCTTCCCTGTCCGTCACCATCTCCCGGAGCTTGATATCAACACATAAAGTCCAGTTGCATTTCTATACACTAGCAGTGAACAATTCAAAAATAAAATTGAGAAAGCAATCCGATTATAAGAGCATCAAAAATAATAAAATATATTCTGAAAATGATAAAACACTGCTTTTTATCCTAAGCGGAAAGCTTCCACACTTACGGACTGGAACCCTTAACATGGCTCAGGCGGCCCTACTACTCTGCCTGACCTACAAGCCCGTCCCAACCCAACTGAGCCTAGCTGGGGCTTGTCTTGCAGAAATTAATAAGCTGAACCTAAAACTCACACTGAAATATGAGGGACTCAGAATAGACAAAACAATCCTGAAAAAGAAGAACCAAGTCTGAAGACTCACACTTCCTTATTTCAAAACTTACTACAGATGAATCAGGATACTGTAGTAGTGGTAAGAAGGACAGACAGACAGTCAGTGAAGCAGAACCAGGAGTCCAGGCAGAAATGCTCACATTGATGGCCAGCTGGTTTCGGACAAGGGCGCCAAGACCGTCGCTGGGGAAGGGGCAGGGTGTGCTCGGGCCGGCGAGCTCACGGTCGCCACAGAACGGAGCGGGCTGTGCCCCCGCGCATCCCTTCACGGCTCTGGCAGGCCGTGCTGGCGGCCACTGCCCAACGCCTGCGGGCCACCTGCCTCCTCCTTCCCAGCTGGTCAAGTCAGTACAACGCCGGTACAGAAGGGCCACTCCCCGGAGAGCAGCGGGGTGGGCTCTTAAGTCCTCCCTGGCTGACACCCTTCTCTGCCTTTCAAGAAAAGGTACTGTGTGTACCAGACACATAAAAACGATTCTGTGCAATATCCACGCAAGGTTAAGAATACAGCATCAACAAAGCCCCAGGACCCAGCACCCACGTGACAGTCACCATCGTCCTGCGCCCCCCACCTCAGCCATCCCCTGCCTCGCTCCAAAAGCCAATGTCACCCTCAACTTCGTACTTATCTTTGTACTTACTCTTACTATCACACATTTTTCTTCTTAAACAAAACATTTCGCCTCTTCTTAACCTCATAAAAATGATAAACCATATGCAGTCCTCCGCCATCAGGGTCATATCAGTGTAACGCCACGTGTGCTGTGTGTAGTAGACATATTTCATTAATTTTTACTACAATATAATATTCCACAGTGTACCTATCTTTTTATCACACTGCTTCCATTTTCTGCTAGTATGGACACTCTGTTGTGAACATCCTAGAGCATCTGTCCTGGGGAAATTTCTCTAGGGTATACACTTGAGATCACGGGACTAGGGTTAAGCAACTGTAAGCTGCGGGTCATATATGGTCAGTAGCCTGTTTCTGCTAGGCTCTCAAGCTTAACACGCTTTTTACATTGTTAAAGAGTCAAACAAACAAATGAAACAAAGGCAAGTGTGTGACAAGACCTTATACATTGCCCACAAGGCCTGGAATATTTACCACTTCGCCCTTTAGAGAAGAATTTGCCAACTCCTGCCCTGAACTCCACATCTAGAGTTCACAGGAACGGCTGGTCTGCAGGGTGTAGGCACAGCCAGTTCACGAGCTTCGCTAACCCACCCTCTCACCAGCACTGGGCATCATTAGACAGCTTAATTTCCACCAATCTAGCAGGTATGAGGGTCCCTTTTCTTCCTCACTCTGATACTTAAATAGGTTCAGCATATTTTCATATGCTCACCGGCCACTTGTGCTTTTCCTTCTGTTGAAATGCCTGTGTCTGAATTTTTTAACTGCGTTATTGGTCTTTTAAAATATTGATTTGCAGGGGTGATTCATATGTTCTGACTGCTAATCTTTTGTTAGTTATATGTATATGTTTTCCCCTTAGGTTGTGGCTTCACTTTAACTTTCTGCATTTTAATGAAGTGAAGTTCTTAATTTTAATGTAGTCAAATGTATCCTTTTAAAGGATATCTTTATCTATACCTCTTGGCCTTTTAAAAATATTTCGATGAGCTTACGGGTGATGCTGATGAAAAAGGACAACCTAATACATAGGGAACCAAACTGAAAGCAGTTCTTCTTCTATCACAGAATCATTTCCAAATAAAGGATATTCTGCTCAAATAACGAGTCACCAACTATGTTGAATAGACTCACATTACTCAAGGGAAATATTCTACCTAAACAAGAGCTTGTTTAAGAAATTACATGAACCCCAAGCAGGGCCCAGTGGGCAAGCCCACGCCCTGCTCTATCGGTGAGATGGCTGATGTGGGCCTCAGCTGGCCCACAGTCCTCCCTGGTGCCAGGACTGGTGGATGAATGGACCCTCTCAGGTTTACTGATCCCAGACTCCGCCAAGGATCAAGGTCACTATAAGAAGCCAGTTCTGATTTAAAGCACACAAATCACCTAACCACCTCCTAAAACTACTAAGACAATAGGATGATATCTTTAAGTCTTAAGACAATTATCCACCGACTGTGTCCTGAGGAAAAGGAAGTTTTTGGATTTAGGAAGACCATCACTGGAGGCAAATTTTCCACAACCAGCCCAGAGGCAGCCGGTAGTGAGAGTGAGCATTGCTAAAGCTGGATGCCCATGGGTGTGTCACCCTAAGACCACACACAAGGTCAGGCAGGAGAACCACCAAAGTGAATCTACTTCAGGTGCCCTCCCATCTGTGGAGCAGGGGGGATGAAAACCTCAGCATCACCAAAGGAGATAAAACGTCTATCTGCAAGACCAAAGTTTTCAAAAGCAACAAGGGAGGACACGAGTACTAATGAAAATTTATCTCTCATACTGTTCACCATTGAAAGTCAACTTAACTCCTTTCTGAAATCAGCTAGGGTGGACATAAATGAGGCAAATTCAAAATTGGTCGCCAGGTTAAGAACAGACGTTGAGTGATGTCAGTGAAGACGGCTGAGTACATAACTCTAAAAGTCCATCCTTCAATAAAAGCAAGAAAACAGATGGCGAGATCTGTCAGAAACAACCTGTGTGGAACTCTAAAAACTAAACAGAAAGCTTACAGCAATCAGAGGGATGCTTAATCAACAGAAACCTGCTGCATCTCGGTGAGGACAGTGAGCTCTGCCGCGTTTTCCCCACCCCTGGCCCCCTCCCCAAGAGGCAGGGGCCTGGAAGACAGATGCCTGCAATCCCAGCATGGGGACTGGCTGGAGGCTGGGGGCAGGTGGAGGGGAACAGACTCATGTGCAAAGAGTTTCAGGAGTAGTTACGACCTCTCTGGTGGCTCCCCAGAAGACCCGCTCAAACGGCTTGACCTCATTAGTCTCAGGACTCTCCTAGCACTAAGGCAGCCACGGTGGGGCTGGGGTGCTATCCTAAAAACACTCACAGGCAAATGGATGAGTCACTGCTGCCTGGGCCAACCAGTAATAGTAGAAGAAAACAAGAGACAAACCAAAAGACTGACAGGAAATGCTGGGAAACGAGGGCTCTGAAGAGCTCCAACGTGTTACTGGGATCCCAGAAGGCCACGCACATGCTCCGGGCTGTGTGCACACTCAGGAGAGATCTGAGAAGACCCTGAACTCTCACCTCCGGCTGACCTTCAGGTTCTGTACAAGCAGGAAGTGATGCTAAGCCAAACTTGTCAACTGCCTGGCTGGGTGCTCAAAACATACCCCGACACTCACACATACCCTGTATGAAGAGATTCGGAGATAATTTTGGTTCCAGGCACTTAAGAAAAATCTCTGTGTGATTCTTAGCTGACTACTACACTGGTGGAACAGAGACTTCAGTGAGTGCACATGATAAAGAATACGGACTTTACAAAATCAGCTCAAAAAAGTCATTTATGCAAACTAACTAAAACAAGTGGCAAGAAATACTGGAGAGAAGCTCATTTCCATATTTGCCATATTATAATATCCAAAATGTCCATTTTCAACAAAAAAATTGTAAGTCAGGCAAGAAATAAGGAAGCATGGCCCATATACAGGGCAAAAAAAAAAAGCAAGTAATAGAAACTATCTAGGAGGAAACCCAGACATTAGACTTAAAATTGTACATGAGTTCAAAGAGATAAAGGGAACCGTGTCTAAAAAAGTAAAAGAAACCATCTGAACAATGTCTCATGAAATAGAAAATATCAATAAAAATCAATAAAGTTTAAAAGGAACCAAACGGAGATCCTGGAGTGAAAAAGCAAAATAATGGAAAAGAAAAATTCAATAAAGGGGCTCAACAGAAGAACTGAGTAGACAGAAGAAAGCATTAGAGAGCTTGAAGACAGGTCAATTGAGATTTGAAGATAAGACAATTGAGTTTATCCAGTCTAAGTAACAGAAGGAAAAATAATAAATGCAAAGAGCTTAGAGACCTATGGGGCACTATCAATCATACCAACCTATACATTACTCTGGAAGTCCCAGAAAGGAGAGGAGGGAGACAAAAAGGTGAAAAGAATATTTTAAAAGATAATGGACAAGGATTTCCTATTTCTGATGAAAAATATTAATTTGCACATTCAGGAAACTCAACAAACTGTGTAGGTTAAACTCAAAGAGATCTATACTAATACACATTACCATTGAACTGCTGGAGGAAAGAAGGAAAATTTTGAAAGCAGCAAGAGAAATGATTCCTTACATAAAAGGACTTCCTCAATAAGATCAACAGTTGACATCTCATCAGAAACAATAGAGGACAGAGGACAGTGGGATAATATATTTGAATGGCTAAAAGAAACAAATATTAACTAGGAATCCTCTGTCCCTGACCCCCCAAAATGTTTCAAAAATGAAGAAGACTCAACAAAATACTAGAAAACTAAGCCCTAAAGCACATTAAATGTATTCTACACCACGATCAAGTGGGATTTGTCCCAGGAGGGTAAGAGTGGTTCAGTATAAGAAAATCAATCAATGTAATATACCACAGTAAAAGAACAAGGGTAAAATACACATGATCATCTCAACTGGTGTAGAAAAAGAAGTGGACAAAATTAAACATACTTTCATTAGAACAATCCTTAGAAACTAGGAATAAGAGGGAACTTCCTTGACAGGGGGCTTTCCTGGTGGCTCAGATGGTAAAAGAATCCACCTGCAATGCAGGAGACCTGGGTCTGATTCCTGAGTCAAAGAAGGGAATGGCTGGAGAATTCCATGGACAGAGGAGTCTGGCAGGCTACAGTTCATGGGGCCATAAAGAGTCGGAAATGACTGAGCAACGAACACTTTCATCTTCACTTTTCCTTTACATTATAAAGGATAAAAGGTATTTGTGAAAAACCCACGTTTAATGGTGAAAGATCAGGAAGAAGGGAAGGATGCAAGCTTTCACCACTGTTACTCAATATTATATGGAAATTCTATCCAGAGCAATTAGGCAAGAAAACGAAATGAAAGGCATCCAAATTAGAAAGAGAGAAAGAAAACCAGCTCTATTCACAGATGATATGATCCTAGGTATAGAAAATCCCAAAGACTTCACAAGAAAGTACCTAGAACTAATAAAAGAATTCACCAAAGTTGCAGGGTACAAAAGCCAAGAAAGAAACATCATTTCTGTTTCTACACAACAGCAGCAAACAATCTGATTTAGAAAGCAACTCCATTCACGATAGCATCCAAAAGAATCAACTACCTAGGAAAAAATTTAACCAATCTGTGAAAGATCTGTTCACAACTGCTGAGAGAAAGAACACACCATTCAATGTTAAGGTATTTGTCTGCTCCAAAACAGATCTATGTACATGGACCGGAAGACAATGTTATGATGGCAATACTACTTCTGACGGTTAATTTTATGTGTCAACTTGTTGAGGTCACAAGGTGCCTAGATATCTGATCAAATATTATTCTAGGTGTTCCTGTGAGGGCGTTGGAAGAGATTAACATTTAAATTGGTAAAATGAATAAAGCAGACTGCCCTCCCTAATGTGGAGCCTCATTCAATTAAATGCCCAAATAGAACAAAAAAGTCTGCCCTTTCCCCAAGTAAGGAGGAGTCTTTGTGCCTGTCTTCAAATTGACACACTGACTTTTTTCTTGCCTTCAAACTAAAACTGAAATATATATCAGTTCTTCCTGGATCTGAAGCCTGGGTTTTGGATAGAAACCACACCCTTCCTGTCCCTTCTGCACGAAAGGGAACATTTCATGCAAAGATGGGCACAATAAAGGCAGAAACAGTAAGGACCTAACAGAAGCAGAAGAGATTAAGAAGAGGTAGCAAGAATACACAGAAGAACTATACAAAAAAGATCTTCATGACCCAGATAACCATGATGGTGAGATCACTCACCTAGAGCAAGACATCCTAGAATGCGAAGTCAAGTGGGCCTTAGGAAGCATCACTACGAATAAAGTTAGTGGAGGTGATGGAATTCCAGTTCAGCATTTCAAATCTTAAAAGATGACGCTATGAAAGTGCTGCACTCAATATGCTACCAATTTGGAAAACTCAGCAGTGGCCACAGGACTGGAAAAGGTCAGTTTTCATTCCAATCCCAAAGAAAGGCAATGCCAAAGAATGCTCAAACTACTGCACAATTGCAATCATCTCACACACTAGCAAAGTAATGCTCAAAATTCTCCAAGCCAGGCTTCAATAGTATGTGAACCGTGAACTTTCAGATGTTCAAGTTGGTTTTAGAAAAGGCAGAGGAACCAGAGATCAAATTGCCAGCATCCGCTGGATCATTGAAAAAGCAAGAGAGTTCCAGAAAAACATCTACTTCTGCTTTATTGACTAAGCCAAAGCCTTTGACTGTGTGGATCACAACAAACTGTGGAAAATTCTGAAAGAGATGGGAATACCAGACCACCTGACCTGCCTCCTGATAAATTTGTATGCAGGAAAAGAAGCAACAGTTAGAACTGGACATGGAACAATGGACTGGTTCCAAATTGGGAAAGGATTATGTCAAGGCTGTATACTGTCACCCTGCTTATTTAACTTATATGCAGAATACATCATGAGAAATGCCAGACTAGATGAAACACAAGCTGGAATCAAGATTGCCGGCAGAAATATCAATAACCTCAGATATGCAGATGACACCACCCTTATGGCAGAAAGCGAAGAGGAACTAAGAGCCTCTTGATAAAGGTGAAAGAGGAGAGTGGAAACGTTAGCTGAAAACTCAACGTTCAAAAATGAAGAATGTGGAATTCTGTCCCATCACTTCATGGCAAATAGATGGGGAAACAGTGACAGACTTTACTTTTTGGGGCTCCAAAATCAATGTAGATGGTGACTACAGCTATGAAATTAAAAGACGCTTGCTCCTTGGAAGAAAAGTTATGACCAATCTAGACAACTGATAAAAAGCAGACATTACTTTGCCGATAAAGGTCTGTCTAGTTAAAGCTACAGTTTTTCCAGTAGTCATGTATGGATGTGAGAGTTGGACCATAGAGAAAGCTGAGCGTGGAAGAATTGATGCTTTTGAACTGTGGTGTTGAAGAAGACTCTTGAGAGTCCCTTGGACTGCAAGGAGATCAAAACAGTCCATCCTAAAAGAAATCAGTCCTGAATATTCATTGGCAGGACTGATGCTGAAGCGCCAATACTTTGGCTGCCAGATGTGAAGAAGTGACTCATTGGAAAAGACTCTGATGCTGGGAAAGACTGAAGGCAGGAGGAGAAGGGGACGACAGAGGATGAGATGGTTGAATGGTATCACCAACTTGATGGACATGAGTTTGAGCAAGCTCCAGGAGTTTGTGATGGACAGGGAAGCCTGGTGTGCTGTAGTCCATAGGGTTGCAAAGAGTTGGACACGACTGAGTGACTCAACTGAACTGAACTATACCATTAGCCCTCTTGATTTTGGGCCTTTTGACTCAGACTGGAACTAAGCCACTGGCTCTTGTAGTTGCCAACTTAAACTGCAGATTTTGGGACTGGCCTGCCTCCATAACTGTGTGAGCCCCAATTCCTTAGAATAACTATCTCTTTACACACGCACATACACACACACACCTTATTGGTTCTGTTTCTCTAGAGAACCATAACAAACATACTACCCAAAGCAATCTACAGATTCAATGCAATCTCTATCAAAATTCCAGTGGCCTTTTACAGAAATGAGAAATCTGATCCTAAAATTCTGTAAAGCAATTATCCTTCACTTAAAAATAAATTTTTAAAAAATCACATGGAACTGCAAAAGGGACCCCAAAGAGCCAAAACAGTATTGAAAAGGAAAAACAAAGTTGAAGAATGAACTTAGACCCCTGCCTCACTCCATACATGCGAACAAACTTAAAATGGATGAACAACTAAAATATAAGAACTAACACTGTAAAGGGCTTCCCAGGTGGCGCTAGTGGTAAAGAACCCACCTGCCAATGCAGGAGATCTAAGAGATGCAGGTTAGATCCCTGGGTCAGGAAGGTCTACTGGAGGAGGTCATGGAACCCACTCCAGTACTCTTGCCTGGAGAATTCCAGGGACAGAGCAGCCTGTTGGGCTACAGTCCATATGGTTGCAAAGAGTCGGACATGACTGAAATGACTCAGCATGCATGCAACACCATAAGTTTTAGAAGAAAACACAGGGACAGATTTTCATGATGCTGGATCCGGCAAAGGATTCTTAGACAGGACCCCAAAAGCACAAGCAATGAAGAAAAATAAGATAAACTGGCCTCACAAAATTTGAAAACTTTGTATATAAAAGGACACTATCAAGAAACCAAAAATGCAAAAAAAAATGGGAGAAAGTTATTTATTTCCTTGGGCTCCAAAATGACTAAAGATAGGGACTACAGCCATGAAAAAAGATGCTTACTCCTCAGAAGAAAAGCTACAACAAACCTAGACAGCGCACTAAAAAGCAGAGAAATCACTTTGCTGACAAAGGTCCATATAGTCAAACCTGTGTTTTTTCCAGTAGTCATGTACGGATGTAAGAGTTGGACCTTAAGGAAGGCTGAGTGCTGAAGAACAGATGCTTTTGAACTGTGGAGCTACAGAAGACTCGTGACAGTCCCTTGGACAGCAAGGAGATCAAACCAGTCCATCCTAAAGGAAATCAATGCTGACTATTCATTGGAAGGACTGACGTTGAAGTTGAAGCTCCAATACTTTGGCCACCTGATGCAGAGTCAACTCATTGGAAAAGACACTAATGCTGGGAACAACTGAGGCCTGGAAGAGAAGGGGATGACAGAGGATGAGATGGTTGGACGGCATCACTGACTCAATGGACTTGAGTATGAGCAAGCTCTGGGAGAGTGAAGGACAGGGAAACCTGGTGGACTGCTGTCCATGGGGTTGCAAACAGTCAGACACGACTTAGCGACTAAACAACAAACAAAATCTGCAAACCATGTATAAGAGTCTAATATTCAGAATATACAAAGAATTCTTACAGCTCAACAACAAAAAAACAACTCAATTAAAAAATGGGCAAAGGATGTGAACAAACATTTCTCCAAGAAAAACATAGAAACAGCCAATAAGCACATGGAAAGATCTTCAACACCATGAGTCACTGCTGCTGCTGCTGCTGCTGCTAAGTCGCTTCCGTCGTGTCCGACCCTGTGCGACCCCATAGACGGCAGCCCACCAGGCTCCCCCGTCCCTGGGATTCTCCAGGCAAGAACACTGGAGTGGGTTGCCAGTTTCCTCTCCAATGCATGAAAGTGAAAAGTGAAAGTGAAGTCGCTCAGTCGTGCTGGACTCTTAGCATCCCTGTGGACTGCAGCCCACCAGGCTCCCCCGTCCCTGGGATCCTCCAGGCAAGAGTCCTGGAGTGGGGCGCCAGTGCCTTCTCCGACCATGAGTCACTAGAGAATTACAAACCAAAACCACAGTGAGCTATCACTTCAAGCCCACCAGAATGGCCACGATTTTTTAAAAGGTAAAACAACAAGCATTGTTGACAATGCAGAGAAACTGATGCCCTCATATATTGCTGGTAAAATGCATTGGTTTTTTGTGGAAAACATTTTCAGTTTCTCAAAAAGTTAAACACAGAATTGCCAATATGACCCAGCAATTGCATTCTTAGGTGTATCCCCTAAACAACTGAAACAGGTACTCAAATCAACATATGTACAGACATGTTTATAGTAGCACCATTCACACTACTCAAAAGGCAGAATCAACCCAAATGTGCATCAACAGATGAACAGATAAACAAAATGGGGGGGTGGGGAGTGTAAATATTAGCCATAAAAAGAAATGAAGAGATAATGATACAGGCCACGACATAGATGAACCTGGAAAATATTATGCTAAGTGAAAGACGTCAAAAAGAAAAGGTCACATACCGCATGATTCCATTTATATGAAACATACAGAATAGGCAAATCCAGAGACAGAAAAACAGATTGGTAGCTGCCTAGCAGATGAGGAGAAGGACAACGAGGATTACCAGCTTAACGCCTTCAGGGTTTCCTTCTGAGGTAATGAGAGCATCTGGGACCAGGAGGAGGTTGTGGTCACAGCCTGTGAGTGTGCTACATGCCAGTGAACTGCTCACTTTAAAATGGTTCATTTTACGTTCTGTCAACTTCATGTCAATTTTTAAAAACTACCATTAAAAAAACAAACCAACATGAGATACTACTTCACAGCTATTAGTGTGGCTGTAATTTTAAAAAAAAAGGAAAACTTCAAGTGTTGGTGAGGAATATGAAGAAACTGGAACCCTCATACACTGCTGAATATAGTAAAATGGTTCATCATCTGTAGATAACAATTTGGCAGTTACTCAAAAAAGTTAAACAGAGTTACCACATGACCCAGCAATTCTACTCTTGTGTATATATCCAAAAGAAGTGAAACACAAACGTTTACACAAAGACTTGTGCGTGAATGTTCACAGCAGGAATATTCAAAACAGACAAAACTATTCAGTCCAAATGTCCGTCAAGAGATGACTGGATACACAAAATTTATATATGCCTATATGATGCACTATTATTTAGCCATAAAAAAATAAAGCGCCAACACATAATACAGCATGGAAAAACCTTGAAAGCGTCATGCTAAATTAACAGAAGCCAGGAGCAAAAGGCCACATATCACATATTCCATTTGTGTGCAATGTCCAGGACAAGCAAATCCATGGAGACGGAGGGTAGAGTCGTGGTTGACAGGGGCTGAGACGAGAGGAGAGTAACAGAGAGACCGAGGGGAGTTTCTTCTTGGGACAAAAATGTTCTAGAAACAAACAGTGATGATGGCTGTACAACACTGTGAATATACTAAATAAAACCCACTGAACTGTACATTTGGAATGGTTTAAATGACATTTTCCATAATAAAAAACTGTAAAAAAAAGTTTTTATGAAAAGTATGAAGTCTAAAGAGCTTAGACACTCTGATTTCTTTCTTCATCACTGAGCTTCATAACCACTTCACACAGACCCTGGCAAAAAAAATAGCAGAACCCCATCTCGATCTTCGGCTGGAACAACACCTGCTGTAAGTGCAGCAACAAGAGCTAACACTATGCTCAAAGACCCCCGAACTAAAAGCCACTGTTAAAGAAAGCTCCTTGGTTCTAACTATCACTCTCTAAACTGAACATACAAAATTAACTTGCTAATTTTATCTAAAATACCTGTGATGGTCATTTCTCACCTACAACTATATCTGTTCATTCACACCCACCTGGGGGTGGCCAGGAAGCCCACGTGTGCCCCACGCAGAGGCTGACCACCAGAAGCACTGGCGAGTAAGCAAAGACCCATCTCTGGAAGCTTCTAAAACGGGGGACGTGTGGAAACCTTTGACTAGAGTTCCTGACTTAAAATAAATACCTTTATTTCACTTACTTATACGTGGGTATAAAATAGTTAAATTTCCCCTTAATCCTAAAGTTTAGATGTGACAATCACACGTTAACAAAAAGTATACTTAAAATAATGATTGTGCTGATGAAGCAAAATGATGCAAACTCAGTCAAAGGCCTTAAAGAGCTGGTGGAGATGGCTTTCGGGGGCCTGCAGACGTGCTGACAACCTGATCTGGGGAAGCGGCTCAGGGGCTGCAACACCCACAGACGGGAGGCACATGGCTCCGGTGAGCACACGGGGTCACTGGGAGGTGGGAACCCCGGGCCCAGTCGTCGCATCACCTTCCCGGCCTCATCCCAGCGTCAGGTCTGGAAAGAGGATGTCTGCTCCCACACACAGCGGAACGTTCTGCCTAACAGGAACAGCAGACATGCCAGGTGGAGACAGCGTGGGAGTGACCGTGAAGGCAAGTGTGGGCTCGAGAGCGGGGCCCCACGTTGGTGCGCTCGGAGGACCCCGACAGAAGGCAGGACCGGAGCCCCAGGAGGCAGTGGCCTGGGCGTGGGCATCCTGGGCCCACACCGCGGGGAGGTGGGCAGGGAACGCGGGGCCCGGCATGCACAGGGCAAGAATTCCGATGCTGCAGCTTCCAACGGAGCAGAATTACTGCTCTGTTACTATATTATTTATTGCTTGCTATGTGTTTAGGTATGAACTTACTGCATTTTGAGGCCATATTTTTATCCAAAAGAAAAAAGTCTCTATTTGAGAAATCGGTTTCATAAAGTTTTAGCTTCTAACCAGCTCCTCACTCGGTTGCGGCATCACTCAGTCAGTTCAGTTGCTCGGTCGTGCCTGACTCTTTGCAACCCCATGGACTACAGCACCCCAGGCCTCCCTGTCCATCACCAACTCCTGGAGCTTGCTCAAACTCATGTCCATAGAGTCGGTGATGCCATCCAACCATCTCATCCTCTGTTGTCTCCTTCTCCTCCTGCCCCCAATCTTTCCCAGCATCAGGGTCTTTCCAATGAGTCAGCTCTTTGCATCAGGTGGCCAAAGTATTGGAATTTCAACTTCAGCATCCGTCCTTTCAGTGACTATTCAGGACTCATTTCCTTTAGGATTGACTGGTTTGATCTCCTTGCTGTCCAAGGGACTCTCAAGAGTCTTCTCTAAAACCATAGTTCAAAAGCATCCATTCTTCAGCGCTCAGCTTCCCTTATGATCCAACTCTCACACTATACATGACCACTGGAGAAACCATAGCTTTGACTATATGGACCTTTGCTGGCCAAGTTGAGGTGTACCTGTACTCAGAAACACAGTGAAGAGTCAGACTGGGTTCTCTTCACTTTGCTCTACATCTCCATTACACTGATAATTTATTTTATGTTCCTGGCTTTGGTGGTTTAAGTTGAGCTACACTTGGGAGATTAGAAATTGGAAACAAACGCACATCTGCTGACAAAAGGATGTTCCAAGGGCTGGAAAGCCCGGGGAAAACCAAAGAAGGGAAGCGTCAGATAAACAGAGAAAGCGGCTCCTGCCAGCAAGAAAGTGCTAACAACAGAGACGCAGGACAACCAGCTCCACGTCAAGCCCAGGAGGGAGACTAAAACACCATCCACGCGAGGCCAAGGAAGGGAGAGAGCCACAGGCAGACAGGAGTGCCCTGCTGATAAGAAAGCGCGCTGGCAGTCCACAGTTATGCAGACATTTCGGGACACTCACTGCCCAGGACACCTGCCGCCAGGCGCTCTGCTCAGGGCCGCCTGTGGCTAACCCACTGGGAGAGCACAGAGGGGCCTGGACTCTTACCCAAACAAACAGGCCGCTCCTCATCGCACATGGAAAAGCCCCGCGCCGGAGAGAGGGGGGAGGGAGGCTGACGCGGGCAGACGCTGGAAAGGAACCTGATCAAACCATAACACGCAACTTGGTCTTAGATTCCTTAGGAAAACAACAGCCGCCCGAGACCTAGCACTGCCATATCACTCGGTTCAAATGACGCAGGATGTTAAACAAGGGTTCATTCAACTCTGGCTGCTCCTGGACCAGGGCCAGAGCCCAGCCATCTGGACAGGAAGGAGCTGAGGGCTCCGTCCGCCTGACAGCGACTCAGAGCAGGCAGCGCCTTTCCCGGAGAGGCTGCCCGAGCCATGCCCGGCCTGGAGGCTCTGGGGCTGCAGGCTGTGAGAAGGCGCACTTTCCTGAAGCACCGACTTTACTAGGAAATCAGAGTGAAAAGCGTGAAACATGGCGCCCTTCAGGAGTGGATTACAGTATCTAGATCACTCGGAGGATACGGCATGAGATGCCAAAAGTCAGCAGCTCTTAGCTCTGAGCTCCTGACTGCACTCCTTCACCAGCTCCCCTTTGCCGCCGGTGGTGTAGAGGCGGGAGCTGTTCAGGTGCTGATCCAGGCCCCTTCTCTGTCCTGCTGGGTGAGCAGACCCACTCCGAGCCCCACCGCGGAGCTCCTGGACAACCCACTCCCCCTCAGCTGCATGGGAGCCCCGTGGTCAGGGCAGCCCAGACGGAATCTGCTGTCTTCGGCTCTTGCCATGGCTGTTCGGCAGGCCTCAACCTACTCAGAGACAACCCACTCTCATCTTGGGGAGTGACGCCGTCACCTGGCTAGCTTCCCACGGCAGACCTGCCCTTGCCTCCCTGATTCTGACACACAATCAATCACTCAACAATACCTGCCGATTCCACAGCACCGTCACAACCCTGGTTATAGGGTGCTCACTCTGCGGCCAATGAGATGCTCTTAGGTACAGTTTCCTCATCTGCAGTCTCCTTCAGCTACAATAACTCACCCTGAGTTTCTAGTCCAAGTCTTTTAGTTTACCCATAAGGAAAACCAGGCCAAGGTTAGCAATGTACTTGCCAAGTCCCAGAATTACTGGGAAATCTGCAGCTGGACAAACGGATGACTTTTACATGCAGAAGAAGCACATACTGAATAATGTCAGCATATTTTTAAGTTAGTCTTCTTCTATAATTTAATAACCAACATGGAATACTATACATTAAAACGGGTGAGGAGAATCTCTGTATGCGGCTATGCCGCAAGTTCATGATATGCTGCTAAATTTCAAAAAATATGGAGAAAAGCTTGTACCATACACTACTGTTTTTTAAGAAAGAGGGCTGTGGGCACAGACACACACAAGTACTTATATTACAGTAAGTAGGTAAGTGTTAGTCGGTCAGTCATGCCCGACTCTGCGACCCCATGGACTGCAGCCCACCAGGCTCCTCTGTCCATGAGATTTTCCAGGCAAGAATACTGGAGTGGATTATCATTTCCTTCTCCAGGGGATCTTCCCAACCCAGGGATCGCACTCAGGTCTCCTGCACTGCAGGAAGATTCTTTACCTACTGAGCTACAAGGGAACCCCATATTACAGTAGATAAACCAACAATTAAAAAAATATTACCTGTGGAAGAGAGAAGAAACAGGCTATAAAGTTCAGAAAAGGGAGCTAGATTTCTGAAAATACTTTGGCCGTCCACCAAAAAGGTCCAGGACAGTAACCAGCCCTGCAGCAACAACGATCCCGAGTGTACAGGTTGTGGTCTCAAGACACCATGTTCTACAGGAGGGAGCCAGAGCTGCTTAGAGAAACAGCCAGTTCCAGGTCTGGGGTGAAAAAGTACACAACAAATCAACAACCTCTTACCATTTCAGAGAGCAAAGGACAAGGAGTCAACTTGCAGAGGCTCCACCGCAAAAGTGGCACAATCCTCGCATCTATTAGAATAACTACCGTGTTTTAAAACACGTCACAAATGTTTAAATTCACGAATTTATACTGACACTTCTTCCCTGGTTACTTGTGAAGCGGCTATGAGACTGTCTCATTGTTTTGAGAACCCATAAAGAAAGAATCAGGCATTTGTCCTACTGCTTCTATCTGAACTGTCCCTTAGGGAAACCAAATAGGATTTCAGTGAATCAAGGCAAAGTAAAGGATGAGACTTTTACCATCATCATCTGCAACCCCTAATGACCACGAGTCCAGGTGCCGAGAGCCGCTAGGACCAGAGCAGACGCACGTACCGCCACCTCCAAGCGCACGCGCTCAAAGGCTGAGCCGCTCGAACCTCTAGATCCACCTCCCACCTCCCAGGAGATAAAAGGACAGAAGAACGTGTTCCATGTAAATAGGGACACCCCTGACTACAGAACAACCAACACAGAAAATGCCAGGAAGAAAAGGGACGGGGTGGAGCAATCAGCTCATTGACAGAGACTTGGGAGGCAGATTAGCTAAACGTAATTGTTTGGACCCTGTTTCAAACTAAAAAAAACCTGAGACTATTGGGGAAAACTGAATGGTACTGTGATTATGAATAAAATTTTAAATACCAGTTTTCTTGATGCTTCTGAATGTTATAAAAAATAGCTGTGTATTTAAATCTCACTTTGGATGCAAACATTTCAAACCTATTTTACATTCATGTTAACGTTCTAACATATGAAAGAGTTCTTAATTTCAAGAATAAAATGCCACTCAATCACAAATTAAGAGATTAAGACACAAGGTGTTCTGTTTCCTTTCAAACTCCCAGAGAAAGACGGTGAAGGAGTATGCAATTCCTGTATCAAAGATGCAACCCTCGGCTGGGCAGGCCTCCACCCTCAGCGCCGGCACCTCTCCTGCAGCGGCACCCTCCCGGGAGAGGCCAACCCCGGTTTCCAATCTCAGCAACCGTCCCTAAGCCATCAGGGGTAATGTCTGTTACTCACAGAGTTTAATGCTGGTTTAAAAGAAGTCAGAGACACACACCCAAATACGCTGCCACATATCCAGAAGACACTCAGATACACCTGTTACAGAACGAAACTGCTAAAGCCGAAAATGAGTAAGCGCAGGATGTTTCTGAATTTAATTACTTCATTGTCATGCAAAGGCACACCGGGAACAGCTGGAGAAGAAAACCTACACAAGTGGAAACTTCTAGAGACATACCTGTGTGTTTGTGCTGCAAGAGGATATATCTGAGATTGACCAGGCAGGAAGAGACTTCAATAAAGAAAGAAGCAAAGCAGAGTCAACTTTATCCTTCTTCAGATAATGTAGTGGAGTCCTTCACCTGGGAAGTAAGAAAGACACGTGGTTAACTCACATGTGGAAAATTTTTTGAAGCTTTTAGAAAACAGAATTTCAAAAATGGAAATTTCTAAAACGTGATAAAGTAAGAAGCTTAAGAAGAAAACATTTTTAACCATTCTATATAAACATATGCTTTGGATTTTCTCCATTTTTTGAGGTGAACATAAATTACAAAGGCTGGATAACTTCAGATACCTTATTTTAAAAAGTAACGTTTATCATGAAATATTATATATACATAGTAAAGCACAGGAAACATGTATGTACAGTTTCATAAGGTTATTACACAAACAAAAGTCCAACTACCATCCAGGCCACGGAATGGGGGCACTGTTGGAATCCCCAAAAAGCTGGGTGCCTGTCTCTGACCCCTAACCCTTCCCTTTCCCTCTAAGTATCACTCTAACTCACTTATCATTCCCGTGCTTTTCTTTAGCTTGCCCCAAGGCACGTCGCTCTGACCGTTTATTTTTGCCAGCTCCTGAATTTTACATAAACATGATCACGTCGTGTATATCCTTTTGTCTTGCTTTGTTTTTGCTCCATTGTTGTTGCTGGCCCTGCTATTTACTTTCACTGCTGTGTATTATTCCTTTGTGCAACACACCATCGTTTACTTACCCATTCGGTTTCTGCTTTGGAGCCAACACAAGCACTCCTAAGATCTTTCTGGCATAGATTTCTTAAGCATTTGGGCATACATATATATCTAGTGCATATATACATGCAAGAGTGACTGGCAGACTGTGAGGTAAGTGTATATTCAAACGCACTACATAAAGCTAAACAAAGTACTTCCCACAGCAGTTGCAGTCATTCACACTACCACAAGGAGGGTATGAGAGTTTCCATTGCTCAAGGGTCTCAATACTTGTCAGACTTATTAACTCTTGGTAACTGGATGGCTACGTCCTGAGGTCCTAAGAATTCTTTATTATGTAGAATTTCATAATTATTTTGAAGGAAAACTCATGAGATTTTACATCTGACAACTGCTGTGAGATATAATTTTGAAACCAAACACTCGTGCACTTTTCCAGGTGTTACTGTGCTCCAATTTCTGACCAGCTGAGACCCCGCGCTCTTGGTCCAGCAGCTTCCAGAGATATTGGTTACAACCCCCAGGCACAAAGGTGTGTGTGTGTGTGTGTGGCACAAGGGGATGGGTGTGTGTGTGTGTGTGTGTGTGTGCGTGGCACAAGGGGATGGGTGTGTGTGTGTGTGTGTGTGTGTGTGTGAACCAACCAGAGTTGGTTCATCTCTGTGAGCACACAAAACCCGAGTCAAAATGAATCAAGTCTTTTCTTCCTCCTCTGGGACTTACAGAGGTTCTCCAACTCTTTCCTAAAGAACTTGAACATGAGTACATGGGCGTCAAGAGGCTCTCTGAGGCAGACACCAGGGAAACTGACCCAGCTGCAGCCAGCCCTGCCTGATGTTTCTTAATTAGGTGACCAACAAATCCCCCTTTGCTGTTAACAGCTAAGGCCCAGTTATATCCAAAAGAGCCCGCACTGATATGATCAGTCATTATAAAACATGGGTTTTAATCTACTCAGTAAGCCACACAGGTCAATTAAGGCAACACGTGTACATACACACACAACCTTAATATTTTTTCAATCACATTTTATAAATCAAAATGGTTTATCACTCAAACTATAGTTCTTGCCAAAAGGCAAGTTAACTCTGAATGTTTCTTTGGCAAGAGAATGAAAAATCAATAGCTGTAAAGTATTTGTTCTTCTCTGCTATAAACACACTAATTGTACCATCCCTACTGGATTTTAGTAACAAAGTTATGATAACCTCATAAAATAAACTAGGAAGTGTTCCCTGGTTTATTCTGAGAAAGTATTTGGGTAGAACTGGAATTATTTCTTCTTTGAAAGTCTGGTGGAATTTAACAATGAAGCCATCTGTGCCTAAAAATTTTAATTACTGATTCTATTTTTTTAGTGGTTACAGAAATTTCTTCTGTAGCTACTTTTAGCAACTTACATTTTCCAAGGAATTTGTTTATCTCATCTAATTTTCAAGTTTACTGGCATGATGCTATTTCAAATCATGACTGTTGCTGAAGCTCCAACACTTTGGTCACCTGATGCAAAGAGCTGACTCACCGAAAAAGATCTGCTGCTGGGAAAGACTGAAGGCAAAAGGAGAAGGCGGCAGGCAGAGGATGAGATGGTTAGATAGCATCAGTGACTCAATGGACATGAATTTGAACAAACTCCAGGAGCCAGTGGAGGACAGGGAGGCCTGGCATGCTGCAGCCCATGGGGTCTCAAAGAGTCAGACACAACTGAGTGACTGAACTCTATCAGCGACGCTGCACTGGGAGCTCAGAGTCTTAGCCTCTAGACCGCCAGGGAGGCTCCCAGTCTTGGGCAATTTTTAAAGATGTCTATGCGTGCCTCAAAATAAAGTATATGATGCAGGTTTTGGATAGAATATTATTTATGTGTGACATTGGACCAAGGGTATTGATCCTATGGATCTGTGCTTAGAGAGTTTTTTCTAAATCTATCAATTAGTGAGACGTGTATTGAAATCTCTACTATAACTGCTGTTGTTTGTTGTTCACTTACTAAGTCAGGTCCAACTCTTTGAGATCCCATGAACTACAGCACGCCACGTGTCCCTGTCCTTCACCGTCTCCCAGAATTTGCTCAAACTCATGTTCACTGAGTCGATGTGCCATCCAACCGTCTCATACTCTGTCATCCCCTTCTTTTCCTGCCCTCAATCTTTCCCAGGATTAGGTCTTTTCCAGTAAGTTGGCTCTTCACATTATGTGGCCAAAGTACTGGGGCTTCAGCTTCAGCATCTGTCCTTCCAATGAATATTCAGGGTTGATTTCCTTTAGGACTGCCTGGTTTGATCTTCTTGGAGCCCAAGGGACTCTCGAGAGTCTTACCCAACATCACAGTTCAAAAGCACCAGTTCTTCGGCGCTCAGCCTTCCTGAGGTCCAACCCTCACACCCACACGTGGCCACTGGAGAGACCAGTCTGACTGTATGCCGCTCTGGCGGCAAAGTAACGTCTGTGCTTTTTAACGTGTTATCTAGGCTTTCATAGCTTTTCTTCCAAAGAGCAAGCTTCTTTTAATTTCATGGCTGTAATCATGTGATTTTGGAGCCCAAGAAAATAAAATCTGGCACTGCTTCCACTTTTTTCACGTCTATTTGCCATGGAGTGATGGGACCAGATGCCATGATCTTAATTTACTGAATGCTAAGTTTTAAGCCTAATTTTTCACTCTCCTCTTTCACTTTCTTTAAGAGGCTCTTTAGAGTTGTTATCATCTGCATATATGACACTGTTGATATTTCTCCCAATAATTTTGATTCTAGCTTGTGATTCATTCACTCTGCATGGGGTGACAATACACAGTCTTGACGTACTCCTTTCCCGATCTGAAACCAGTCCATTGTTCCACGTACAGTTCTGTTGCTTCTTGTCCTGCGTACAAGTTTCTTAGGAGGCAGGTAAGGTGGTCTGGTATTCCCACCTCTTGAAGAATTTTCCACAGTTTGTTGTGATCCACACAGTCAAAGGCTTTAGCACAGTCAATGAAGCAGAAGTAGATTTTTTTCTGGAATTCCCTTCCTTTTTCTCTGGTCCAAGGGATGCTGGCAATTTGATCTCTGGTTCCTCTACCTTTTCTAAATCCAGCTTGCACATCTGGAAGTTCTTGGTTCCTGTACTGCTGAAGAATAGCTTGAAGGATTTTGAACATTACCTTATTTGCATGTGAAATGAGCGCAATTGTGCAGTAGTTTAAACATTCTTTGACATTGTCCTTCTTTGGGATTGGAATGAAAACCGATCTTTTCCAGTCCTGTGGCCACTGATGAGTTTTCCAAATTTGCTGACATATTGAGTGCTACACTTTCACAGCATCATCTTTTAGGATTTGAAACAACTTAGCTGGAATTCCATCACCTCCACTAGCTTTGTTCATAGTAATGCTTCCTAAAGCCCACTTGACTTCGCATTCCAGAATGTCTGGCTCTAGGTGAGTGATCACACCACCATGGTTATCTGCGTCATAAAGATCTTTTTTGTAAGTTCTTCTGTGTATTCTTCACCTCTTCTTAATCTCTTCTGCTTCTGTTAGGCCCTTACTGTTTCTGTCCTTTACTGTGCCCATCTTCGCATGAAATGTTCCCTTGGTATCTCTAAATCTCTTGAAGAGATCTCTAGTCTTTCCCATTCTATTGTTTTCTTCTATTGCTGTGCATTGTTCACTTAGGAAGGTTTTCTTATCTCTCTTTGCTATTCTTTGAGAAATCTGCATTCAGATGGGTATGTCTTTCCCTTTCTCCTTTGCCTTTCGTTTCTCTTCTTTTCTCAGCTATTTGTAAGGCCTCTTTAGACAACCATTTCACCTTCTTACGTTTCTTTTTCTTGGGCATGATTTTGGTCACTGCCTCAGGCACTGAGTCTACCAGAGCTAACCCCTTGTATACGGTGCAGTTTTGGATGGAGCGTTACTTATATGTACATTAGACCAAGGGTATTGATCCTACGTAAAACATCTGTGCTTACAGGATTTTTTTTTTTGGCCTGCTTATTCTATCCATTACTGAAAGTGCTGAAGTCTCTACTGGAACTGTAGGTTTGTCTGTTTTTCCTTCCTGTACTTAGGGCAATCTCTACTTTGGATATTCTGAAGTCATATTGTGGCTTATCCACGTTTAGAATTACCATGACTTCCCTTTGAATTGAACCTTTTATCATTACAAACTTCGGCAGAGACTACATGCTGACCAGATTTATTTCTTCTACCTCCTGGGCACAGCCTCCCCTGCAGTGAAGGCTGGTTTACAACCTGGGCTCCGCCTAACAGGATGCAATCCTAATGTTCACCGCCCTCCAGCCCAGCCGTGAACACCTGTGTGACTCACTCCTTCCGCCCCACACAGAGGCGCCTGCAGAGTATCCTGGGCCTCAGGAGATGACAGAGACGGGGGGGAAGCAGCTGAATCCCCAAACGACCATCGAAAAAACATCTGCCAACCAGGACTATGTGTACTGAACTTCATGCAAGACATGAATTTGCTTAAACTACTGACTGCTTTGTCAAAGGAGCCAGCTGCCAACTGTATTAAGTGAAATGACACCATCTCCAGAACTGATTGTTGCTTTCAACTGTGTTTTCTCTGACACTACACAATTTTGCTTTTGGCTACAGTTCGCAGTTTTGGTTTTGGTTTTTTTTTTTCATTTTTCTTTCAACATCTCTTAATGTTCATATTTTAGGTGGGTCTCTTATAAACAAAATACAGTTGAGTTTTTTAAAAACTTAATTTGATATCTTTTTCTTTTAATTCAGTTCAGTCGCTCAGTTGTGTCTGACTCTTTGAGACCCCATGAATCGCAGCACGCCAGGCCTCCCTGTCCATCACCAACTCCCGGAGTTTACCCAAACCCATGTCCATTGAGTCGGTGATGCCATCCAACCATCTCATCCTCTGTCATCCCCTTCTCCTCCTGCCCTCAATCCCTCCCAGCATCAGGGTCTTTTCCAATGAGTCAGCTCTTCCCATCAGGTGGCCAAAGTGTTGGAGCTTCAGCTTCAGTATCAGTCCTTCCAATGAACACCCAGGACTGATCTCCTTTAGGATGGACTGGTTGGATCTCCTTGCAGTCCAAGGGACTCTCAAGCATCTTCTCCAACACCACAGTTCAAAAGTATCAATTCTTTGGCGCTCAGTTTTCTTTATGGTCCAACTCTCACATCCATACATGACCATTGGAAAAACCATAGCCTTGACTAGACGGACCTTTGTTGGCAAAGTAATGTCTCTGCTTTTTAATATGCTGTCTAGGTTGGTCATAACTTTCCTTGGAACGTTTAATTCCACTTACCTTGAAACAATTACTCACACTTAGGTTTAATTTCCTTTTATTTTCTATTTGCTTCTTTTGGATTACTTGTTATCATCCTAGTCCCCCAGTAGTCTGCAAGTTACATACTGATCCTACTCTTCAGTAATTGCTTTAGAAATTCTAATGTACAGGTTCTTATCAAAGTCCAGCGTTAATACATTTATCCTTCCCTTGGACAGCAAGAGCCTTGAAACATTAACTCCATCTATCATAATTTCCAACTTAAATTCTACTGTTGCAGAATTTGTATGCATGCATGTGTATGTGCTTCTGTCATGACGAATGCTGTATGCAATTTTATGCAATTATCCTGCCTTCCCTTCATGCTCCCCACACCCCCATCTCTTGGCCTCATTCTCCCTTTTCTCCTTTTGGTCCATGACTGTGGTGGGTTACACTGATTGACTTTCTAATGTTAAAACAACCTTTATTTCCTGAGATAAACTTTTCTTGATTATTACGTAATATCCTTTTTATATATTGCCGAGTTGGTTCTATTTGCTGATCCCCTGGAGAAGGAAATGGCAGCCCACTCCAGTACTCTTGCCTGGAAAATACCACGAACAGAGGAGCGTGGTAGGCTACAGTCCATGGGGTCGTAAAGAGCTGGACATGAATGAGCGACTTCACTTTCATGGAGGATGTACGTATGACAAACACCGCTTGGTGGTTTTCCTCTCCTATAATGTCTCTGTCTACTTTTGCTTCCAGGGCAGTGCTGGCCTCACAGAAGGAGACAGAAAGCATTCCCTCCCCTTCTGTCTGCTGAAAGAGTCTTTGTCAGATTGGCAAGGATTTTAACTACAAATTCAACTTCTTTAATATAGTTACACAGCTTATACATTTGCTGTTGAGTAAATTTGGTGGTTTATGCTTTTCAAGGGGCTTGTTCATTTTATTGAGGCTGTCAAATTTATTAGCATAATATTATTCACAATACTCCTTATTACCCTTTCAACGTCTATAGGATCTGTAATAATGTCCTCTTTTGCATCCAACTAATGCTTCCCTTGTGGCTCAGCTGGTAAAGAATCCGCCTGCAATGTGGGAGACCTGGGTTCAATCCCTGGGTTGGGAAGATGCCCTGAAGAGGGGAAAGGGTACCCACTCCAGTATTCTGGCCTGGAGAATTCCATGGACTATCCATAGGGTCTCAAAGAGTTGGACACGACTGAGCGACTTTCTTTCACTTTCAGTGGTAATTAATGTTTTTTTTTCCCCCACAGAGAGAGATCTTTCTGTATAAAATATGCATCTTTATCAGTTTACCTTCAAATAATACCACTTGAGACACAGTGTATTGCACTTTCATTTCTTCGCTCCCAAACTTTGTGCTCCTATTGTCAGTTATTTCCCTCTACAAGTATTGTAAGTTCCAAAATACACTATTAATTTTGCTTTAAATAGTCTAAAAAAAAAAAAAGATTAAAGTGTGAATATTCACCAATCCATGGACTATTTCCAATTCTTCTCATTCCTTTGGGTAAAAATTTCCATCTGCTATCATCTTCCTACTACTTGAACTTCCTTTAAAATTTCTCATAGTGCACTTCAGCTGGCAATAAATTCTGCCAGCATTTCTTGGTCCAGAAATTTTTATTTCACTTTCACTTTGAAAGATTTTATCACTGGGTACAGAATGATAAACTAACAGGTTTCTTCCTTTTGGTACTTTAAACACGGCACTGTTGTCGGCTGGCTGGCAACAGGTTCTGATGAGAAGTCACTGATGCTATTTTTGTCCCTCTGTAACATGTCTTCTTGCTGCTTTTTAGGACTTTTTTCTCTTCATCACTGATTTTTCAGCAACTGGACTGTATGGACCTTGGTATGATTTTCTTTGTTTACTCTATTTGGAGCTTGTGAGTTTCATGGTTTGCAATTTTCATCAAACGCGGACATTCTTCAGCCCCTATGTCTTCAAAGACTTCCTTCCTCTTCTGGAACTCTATAGTTACAGGGATCTTAAATCAGTTGATTTTGCCCCACATGTCACTAATGCTCTGTTACTTTGTTCCGTCTTCTTTATTCTTTGCACCATATTTTGGGTAATTGCTATTGCTGTGTCTTGAAGCTCACGGACCTTTTCTTCTGCGCTGCCAACTTGCTATTAACCTCTGCATTTTTCACCTCTAAAGTCCTAGTGCAGTCTTCCGCATATCTGTCACTCATGCTTGTTTTCCTCATGAGTGTGTACAACTTATTTATGACAGTTATTTTACTGTCTTTGTCTGCTAATCTCACAGCTTTCTACTGATTGATTTTCCTCCTGGTTACTATCATATTTTCTTGCTTCTCCGCATGTCTGGTAATTTTTATTAGATGCTGGACACTGAAACTTTTTTACATTGTTGGGTGCTGGATTTTACCACATCATTTTAAGTACAGCTGGGGCTTTGCTCTGGAAATGAAGTTAAGTTACCCGGAATCAGTTAGGGCAGGTGTGTAGTGGTCTTTTAGTCCTTGACTAATTCAGCCCCATTACTACAGTGATACCCTTCTGATGCCCTAGACCAAAGAGCTGTTCTGAATCCACCCTCGCAAAGATTAAAAACCACGCTTTAAAAGGGCCTGACACACCACCGAAGTGGGAACACAAACCATCCCAGCGCGTGTGACGTCCACTCCTCGCCGGGGCTTCTCTTCCTGGCTCTGAGGGGCTTTCTCTGGGGCAGGTGCAGACCGACACTCAGCCCAAACCCTGGGGGTGGCGATCCTTCTGCAGACCCCTGGGGTTCACTAAGTAGGTCTCTACTCTCTTACACGTTGCCCCTCAAAGCCCAGCTGCCTCTCCTCCCCCACCTCCGACCTGCTTTGTCTCCACGGCTAGGGGGCTCTCTGTGGTTTCTCTCTCCCTGACCTGCAATGCAGAAACTGTCTCTAGAACAGGACTGGCAAACTATAGCCTGAGGATTAAACCCAACTTGCTGCTGTTTTTATAAATAAAGTTTTATTGGGAACGCATCCATGGCCACTCATTTACATAACTGGTACGAAAGCAGCCACAGACGATAGCAGAGTTGAATGGGGTTGTGATAGAGACCATCTCATCTGCAACGCCTAGAGATTCACCAACTGGCCCTTTATTTTAAAAAGTTCGTTTACTCCTAGCCCTAGAGAATAAGCTAGAATATTTACAGGGGTCATTCCATTTGTTTGTTATTTCAGAGAACACAATCCTAACCTTCCTGTTAACCAGTGTCCGAAAACTGCTGTTCCACACATTGTGTCCGGTTTTCAAGTGTGTTAAGGTGACAGTCAGGTCTGAACCAGGGTGAGGTTAGTGAAGCACTTGCCTCAGGTACAAATTTTTAGGGAGTGACAAAAAACTCAGTAATAGGGGTAAAATCAAAATTAATGCAAAAAATCTATATGAAGCAAAATATCAAAATTTTAAATAAGGATAGTATCAGTAATAGTGTGAAGCCAAGCCATACTGGAGCTGAAGCAAAAGGGAAAGTTAATACTGACCCTGTCTATTTAAAATTTGACTTTTTTCCATCATGGATTATTTTTTTTTGCATCAGATTCGATTTTCTCAAAGTATTGCATTAAAATGTTATTAATCTCAATTACTGAGTTTTCTGGGGCATCCTGAAATTCTGCACCTGAGGCCTCACTCTCCTCAGCCCTCCTGCTGTCTCTGACTCTGTGACCCCGTGGACTGTAGCCCAGGCTCCTCTGTCCATGGGACGCTCCAGGCAAGAATACTCCATGCCTCCCTCCAGGTGATCTTCCCAACCCAGGGATCAAACCAGCGTCTCTTACATTGCCTGTAATGGGCAAGTGGGTTCTTTACTACTTAGCGCCACCGGGGAAGCCTCCAGCCCAACCCTGGTGGACAGTAAACCTGGTGTCTTATTCCATCAAAGGGGGAATGGACAACTCCAGGAACAAGCCTCGTGCCAAGCAGAATCACACTAATGTGTTACAACTACAAGGGTTTCAATGCTTTCTTTCTGAACAGAAAATGCTGCAATGTGAGGAGCCATTCTGCTCTAATTACCTCTATCTGCAACTGCAGTC
Source organism: Muntiacus reevesi (assembly GCF_963930625.1). Classification (NCBI taxonomy): domain Eukaryota; kingdom Metazoa; phylum Chordata; class Mammalia; order Artiodactyla; family Cervidae; genus Muntiacus; species Muntiacus reevesi. Next base: position 63,575,175 of record NC_089263.1, on the reverse strand, counting down.
TTCTATGAACACTTCCCATACATATCCATGTTGTAGAGAGGAACACAGTGTAAGAATGTAAACACTTATCATTAAATAATATACATGCACACAATGGGATTACAAAACAATATCATAATTATATAACATCGAGTCAACACATCTGCATTATGACACATAACAAAAGCAACCAGCCACAGCAAGTGCTACCGAGTCAACGTATTGATCAGTGAAAGCAGGAGCCCAGCCTCTGAACACACGAATTCAACTAAAAGCTGATCAACCAGCAAAATCCCTGTCCTGGTGCTGTGGGAGCACCGTCCTTCGGAAGCCAGCCGGCTCATTTCCCGAGGATTCTCAGCTCCCGCGCCTCTACAGTGAATGGGGCAGAAAAGCACTGGGCAGACAGAAGACCGCCCCATCCATGTGCCAAGTAAACAACCTCTACACAGAGTCCAGTTTCTACACAGGATTTATTTAACTTTATAAGGCACAGGTGCAAAAACATGCCTTTAAGTGCGACGACCAAAATGAGCATTTTTCTTTTTAAAAGATTTTTACTGGAGTAGTTGCTTTAGGATGAGGTGCTAGTTTCTTCCATTACAGAAAAGTGACTCAGCTACGCCCTCTATTAATTTATATACATGACCTCTTCTCTTTGGAGTCCCTGCCCAGCCAGCTCACCACAGCGCACTGGGAGCTCCCCGCGCTACGCAGCAGGTCCTCGCTAGTTATCTATCAGTATTTCAGGCATCGTACCAACAGTGTGTACGTGTCAACGCCCGTCTCCCAGTTCCTGCCACCCCTGTTCCCCCTGGTATCCACTCGTCTGTTCTCTGCATCTGTGTCTCTATCTCTGCTTTGTGAATAAGATGGTTCATACAGGCTTTTTTCAGATTCCACATATATGTGTGAATAAATGACATCTGTTTTTTTCTTTCTGACTTATGTCACTCTGTATGACAATGACTGTCTCTAGGTTCATTTATGTCTCTATAAATGACCCAAGTTTGTTCTTTTTTATGGCTGAGAAATACTCCATTGTGTGTGTGACGCGCACACACACACACACACACACACACACACACACACACACACAACCCCCCACATCTTTATCCGCTCCTCTGTTGATGGACATTTAGGGTGTTTCCATATCCTGGTTATTATAAACAGTGCTGCAGTGAACATTAAGGCTCGTGTGTCTTTTTGAATCATGGTTTGTTTTTTCTGGGGATATGTCCTCCAAAAGAGTTTCTTTTCTTAATTTAAAACATTATGCCAGCAAAAACCATGGATCTAGAGATTATTGCACTAAGTGAGGTAAGTCAGACAAAGACACATATCATATGATATTCCTTGTATGTGGAATCTAGTCTTAAGAAAAAGATACAAATGAACTTATCCACGAAACAGATGCAGACTTACAGATACTGAACACAAACTGGTTCCCAAAGGGGAGACGTGGCGGGGAAGGACACACTAGGAGCTGAGGACGGACACGGGCCGCCACCGCCATGTAACACAGGTGACCCACAAGGACCTGCCGGACAGCACAGGGGACGCTGCTCAGCCTTCTGTGATGATCTATACGGAAAAGGAATAAACATGTGCACACGTATAACTGAATCACTTGGCTGGGCACCCGAAACTAACACGACACTGTAAATCAACCCTACTCCAATAAAAGGAAGATGTTTTTGAAAATATTATGGTGTCAAATTTGGTGAAGAATCAAAAACTGTGAAATGAAAAGTTTTACTTTTTCGGAAGAAACAGTCTAGAACTCATGAAACTCAAATAAATGTAACAACTCAACACGATTCAAACTCACAAGGCGCCTCACACCCTTCTCTCCCCATGTGTCCTGATCTGGCCTATGGCGAGTAACCCCCCAGCACGCTTGCCCCCGCCCAGCCTGGCCCGGCAGAGACCCAGCCCCGCGCACCACGGGGCCCCTCTTCTTCACCTGCGTGTCTGTCACCGGATAGCGGTTGACTCAGGTTGTCATGGGAATCCATACAGATTTATGCCAGAAAATCGGGATTTGCTATTTGCACACTCAAATCATCTGTAAAAGGTAATACAGTCCAAATTCCTCCTTGGTCTACTGAGGAACTAAAAGAATGACATTTAGCTAGCTGTCCAAAGTTCAGTCACCAGGACTAAAGCCTGGTATCAGGACCAGTGCTCCCTCCAGGCAAGCTTGCCATGATGGCTCTGCAAGAAGCAAAACACACACCTCAAAATTCCCAAGACGTCAGTAATACCTAATGGAAGCATTTGCTCTTTTTAAAACCTAGCACCTTTTTTCATTGTTTAGAATGTCAGCACTGACATCCCTGGGTTTATTTATTCCCTTACGACTAACATATGGCATTCACGACCAGATGGACTGAAAAAGCACCTTTAGCTGAACCAAGCAAGGCTAGTTCTGACTTCAAGGAAGATGCTGAGACCTTGGCTAGGCTAAAGAGAATTTTCTCACATTATTTAAATAATTGTTTGCTGAGTTTCTAGCTACTTTAATATAAAAACAGAATAGAATTACTTTGCTTACTTTTGAAAACCATTATCCAAATAGATTTGAACAAGAAGGAGGAAGGGAGCTAGCTAAGAGTAAAATGACTACCCCATGCTACTGGGTAACAGAGTTAGTTAAAACTGCCCTTGGGTGAAACAAGCCTCGGTTTGGAACTATAAGGCAACGGTGAGTTTGGCTTTGTTTCTGACATTGTCACTAGTTTCTCTGAAGTCTTCTTACTCCCCTGAAATGGTAAACGAACACCCATTACCACTCTATACTCACTTTAGTCTTAAAATATACAAAGTCTGAAATATTTTTATACAGTCATGTGGAAAATTTATGAGATATTTAGTGTAGTATTTCTGTGATCACTTTTAATTTAATATTCTTCATGCTACATAAAGCCTCTAGAATAAATACACTTCCTAATCAAATGCAACCCCTGTTGCTAAGACTGCTAGACCCCCCAGTGCAAAGTTTCCGAAGCGGCATCTGCCTGTTCACATTATTTTAACTTAGAATTATACAAAAATGTGAAACCTTGTCAAGTCACCCTGAAATTTTCACCTGATCGGTCTTTCAAATAAACTCCATTCTGCAATGTTGGCTTTTGCTTAATAGAGTTATGATTCACTGCAGTTTACTCAGTGAATTTGAATAGAGGTTTGTTACGCAACATCAAATCTCTTTAGGTTTTCCCCAAAATTAATCAATATTTTGAACACAAAATAACTGTCAACACTTTTGATATGAATAAAATGTTTACATTAATAAAATTTTCCATCAGAATAATGTGAAAATAAATCTTGATTCGCAGGTTAGAGCAGTGCTGCTCAGCGAAGCCAGGACGGACGGGACCCGGCAAGCCAAGCCCTGACGGAGGGCAGGGGGCAAACACGTCCACACAGGGGCCCCGCCGCGCCAGCCCCACGCCCTGCACCCAGCCCCCGGGTCCCACGTGGTCCAGGGCAGGTGGGGCAAAAGCGAGGCCTGTGCGACCCCAGGGGCCGTTCTCACAGGTGCCGGGTAGATATTCTTGAATGACAGGTCCCTTCTCACCATCTGGCATCTGTCATGAGAAAAATGAAAGAGAATTTCCTATAAAGTATAGAAAGCACCAGGACAGGTTTTACTAGTTTCTCAAAACTACCTCATCCTCCTAAAGACTCTTTATCACTGAACTAGAAGGATCCCTCCACCTCTGCGCCCCCTACAATCCACTGGTCCACCTACATGAAGAAGAACCTGAGGAAGAGGAGAGGAGGAAGAACCCACACGGAGTCGTCTCTATTCTTAGTAGTTTCCACATCCTTGGAGGAGGAAGAAAACAGAACTACTCAAAGACTTGAAAAAATAGGAAGCTAGTAATGGAAAAAAAGATTTCCTGGCTGAATCAGACAGAAAACACTTGAAAACCTCCAAGACAGCCCCACAAAGGTAAGATGGGTACAGATCACAACCACCTCAGAGGAGGACGACTCTGGGACCCAGTCTCCCCTGGAATTCCACAAGCATCCAAGTGCCCAGGGTGGGGCAGGCTCAGCATGAGGAGCAGGGGGCAAGGAGCGGAGGGCCCGCTTTCCAGAGCTGCCCGCCGGGGGGAGTGGACACGAGCAACGTGAGAACTGCCCAAGGGAGGCACACGGTGACGTCGGGAACACCACCCGCTCGGGTGCGGGCGTGCCTCATCTGAAGGAGCGGAAGAAATTCACGATTTCTGAAATTCTCAAAGCGGCTCATGCGGAACATCAACTCAGTTTCTGGTTTTAGAGGGGAAAAAAAAATCCCAGGATCATTCTAGGGCATCAAACATTTTGCTATACTTCTGCTTGATTTTAATGAGTGTATGTATGTATATATAATTAGTGTATATATATTTATACATATAGTAAGGGTATAATACATACATAAACATATACACTAACATATATTTAGCACAAGGATGTACGTACATATACAAATATAATAATATACTATATTAACAAATATTAGTGTTTGATAAATACTAATAAATATTAACTGAAAGAGTAGCTGGCCAGAGCTTAGAAAACATGTTCATTGGAAAGATACTTTTTGGGAATTCCCTGGCAGTCCAGTGGTTAGGACTCTGTGCTTTCACTCCTGAGGGCCCAGATTCAATCCCTGGTCAGAAACTAAGATCCCACAAGCCATGCTGCATGTCCAAAAAAAAAAGATAGATACTTTTCTTCTCACATTCTTTCCAAGGGACAAACTAAAACCTCCAAAGTAATTCACTTTCATGCATTAAATTACATTTCAAAAGTATCTTTATTAAAGGTGATAGAAGAGCTGTTTTTCAACAACTCACAACAGAAGCCTTGTTCTAAATTAATAGCATAAACAGAACTTTTAGTGGAGCAAATCTGAATGTAGAAAACAAATCTGCTGTAACAAGCCACACTACTCCTGGTGATGAATGACAAAACTGTCCAGTGCTACTAGACATTCTCCAAGTTCAAGGCAGAACAAAAAGGAAAGCAATATTCGAGGAACTGTGGGTTTGGACTTGAGGTTCCAGGCTAAGAAAGATTCCAATACCCTGGGCAACAAGACCTATGACTGGGGGCCAGGCGGGATGGGAGCCCAGAGGCCAGGGGTCAGACACACGCCTCTGCACCCTGGGGTGGGTTAAAGTGAAACAGAGGGCTGGGGGGGAAGGACGGAACGAAATCCTGTCCTGAGGTTCTAACATTTCACAATCGATGTCTCAACCCCTCAGCGTATCGAAGGCGTGTCTTCAGCCCCACCCTGACTACCCCCTCCTCTGTAAGCTGGGAGCTCAGGGACACAGTCAAGGTGCAACAGTGGGGTCTCTCAGGAGACAGGAGTCACCTTGTCTCAATGTCCTACCGCTGACCACAGGCTACAGGGGAAGCGTGTGAATGGGGTACTTGTGCTGAGGAGGATGTGAAGACCCCTGCAAAATAACCCTAATTAATGAATTTTGTAAAATGCCATTTTGTAACATGAAGGAAGTTCCCATGTGGCTCAGAGGTAAAGAATCCGCCTGCCAATGCAGGAAATGCAGCTTCAGTCCCTGGGTTGGGAAGATTCCAGAGGTAGAAACGGCAACCCACTCCAGGATTCCTGCCTGGGAAACCTCACGGGCAGAGGAGTCTGGCGGGCCAGAGTCCATGGCGTCACCGCGTTGGAGACGACTGGGCAACGGAACAACAGCAACACACACACAGAGGCAGGGCTGTGAAATTTTATCATTTTTAATTGAATATCTTTTCTTTTGACTTGCCAAGATACCTTCCTCCTTCAATTAAAGTAATTTTTATTCTTCTAAACCAAAGAACAGCTTTAATGAGATCATACTGTGGGATCCACCGCAGGCTTTTCACAGGTGCCTGACACTCGCACTCTGATACTCGCAACGAGGACGTGAACAGGGGCCAACAGCCCAAAAGCGTGCTGGCTTTTCTCCCTGGGGCTTCATCTCATCTAAACTCCTGGGAAACTGAACACCTTGCAGTTCACTAGGCACTTGCTTTAGAGACCTGATTATTAAGACTCTTTTTTTGACCATATGGCATTTGGAATCTTAGATCCGAGATGAAGGCTCAAACTCACACCCCCCGCAGTGGAAGTGCAGAGTCTTACCCACTGGACCACCAGGAAGTCCTGAGGCCTGATTAATTAGACTCTCAGTTAAGGTATTTAGATTACATGATTCCATTAAAACAACAACAAAAACCAGTGTCTCCCAAGATCTAAAAAGCAGAAATGTTCTCCGCCTGAAAGTTTACTTCAAAAGCTCCTGACGCAGTTCCTCTGACAGGTAATTTAACCTCAGTTCAGTGAGTGACCCCCTGGTCCTGGAGGAAATCTCTGAAGTCTGCATGCTAACCTCCTCACCGTCCCAGATTTCCCCACGTTCCACCACGTGCCCACTAAGCAACGGGGTCCAGAAACCACGGGACCTGCCCCCTGTCCTAACTGCTTGTCATCTTCGCCCACCACGCCCAAAGCCGACAGCCTTATCACCTTCCAGGGGCTCCAAAGCTAGTCAGACACTGCCGAGCTCCTGCTCCAACCTGCAAGAGGGGCAGGCTGCCCTGCTGAGGGCTCTGGGCTGGGGCAGCAGCCGGGCACTGACACCCACGGCCCCAACAGCCCCACAGCCTGGGCGGGAGTCGGGCAGCGCCAGCGAGCCGGCAGGTGGCGCCGACGGATTCCTGCAGGCCGGGGGCAGGCAGGCTTTGGTCCGCCGTCCTGTAACTAGTTTTGCTGGAACACAGCCATGCTCCTTGGTTTACTCATCGCCTCCAACAGAGGAGGCGCTAGGCTGGCCCACAAAGCCTAAAACATTTACTATAAAAAGTGTGCTGACCCCCGGTCTGGGTAGTCAGCAGCCCTGCCCTCTCTGGGCCGTGTCCTGGCTTCCGCCCAGGTGGTCAGCTTCTGCATGTGCCCGCGGGGCGGGAACAGCAGTGCCCACAGCCCACAGCGGGCCATGAGCACGTGTGGTACTCATGGAGGAGGCAGGCACAGGCACAACGTGGTCTGAATCTGCCCTGCCCGGCAAACACCACGTTCCTTCTCCCTTGACAGGGACGCATCCAGAGACGCCCTACCCTTCGGCAGCACAGTCTACAGCACTTTCCTTAACCCCCTCTCCGTCAAAACCCAGTTTCAGGCACCCTCTCACCAGAGACCCAGTGTGAACCCCCGTACATAACAGATGCTCAAAGTGCTGCAGCCAAAGCCAGCTCAACCCGCCAGGTTAACGCCCCCACCCTTCCATGTGAATTCACACGTGGACAAGCCAGATGGAGGCAGCGGCAGAGCATCCGCCTGCCAACGCAGGAGCTGCAGGGGACACAGGTTCCAGTCCTGGGCTGGGAAGAGCCCCTGGAGGAAGCAATGGCAACCCACTCCAGTATTTTTGCCTGAGAAATTCCATGGGCACAGGAGCGTGGCAGACTATAGCCCACGGGGCCGCATAGAGTTGGACAGGACCGGGCAGCGGAACTCACACGCGTTATCAGTAAACACGGCCTGAGAACCCAGTAGGTCCTGGACGCGCAGCACCACAGCTTAACACAACGCACAGGAAGTCTAATCTTCCGCTTGGATTTGTCTGTTAAATGAATGAGGTTAAGAGTCCGATTATCACTTTGAGGTGATAAAATTGCTCTGGATGAACAACTGGGAATATACAGAAAACTACTGAACTGTGTGCTAGAAGAGGGTAGAGCTTACATTATGCAAATTATCTCCCAAAAGCTGTTATTAAAATTTTTTCTATAGCTAATTATTTTTTTAAAAAACAGCAATTTCTTAATTTTTCTACATCTAGCATATAATAAAATGCCATATCTAATCCTGGTGAATGGAAACCGTGCAGACTACAGTAACTAGGCTCCGTAACGCTGCTGTTCAGTTGCTCAGTCATATCTGACTCTCTGGGACCCCACGGACTGCAGCCCACCAGGCTCCCCTGTCCTCTGCTACCTCCCGGAGTCTGCTCAAACTCATGTCCAGTGAGTCGGTGATGTTATCTAACCATCTCATCCTCTGCTGTCCCCACCACCTTCTCCTCCTGTCCTCAGTCATTACCAGCATCAGGGCCTTTTCCAATGAGCTGGCTCTTCGCATCATGTGGCCAAAGTATTAGAGCTTCAGCATCAGTTCTTCCAATAGATATTTGGGGTTGATTTCCTTTAGGATTGACTAGTCTGATTTCCTTGTTGTCCAAGGGACTCTCAAGAATCTTCTCCAGCACCACAGTCTAAAAGCATCAATTCTTTGGGCTCAACATTCTTTATGGTCTAACTCTCACATCCATACAAGACTACTGGAAAAACTATAACTTTGACTTTTTGGATCTTTGTCAGCAGAGTGATGGCTCTGCTTTTTAATACGTGATCTAGGTTTGTCACAGCTTTCCATCCAAGGAGCAAATGCTTTTTATTTCATGGCTGCAGTCACCTTCCACAGTGATCTTGGAGCCCAAGAAAAGAAAATCTGTCACTGCTTCCACTTTTTCCCTTTCTATTTGCCATGAAGTGATGGGATCAGATGCCATGATCTTAGTTTCTGAATGCTGAGTTTTAAGCCAGCCTTTTCACTCTTCTCTTTCACCTTCACCAAGAGGTTATTTAGTTTCTCTTCACTTTCTGTCAATACCGTGGTTATCATCTGCATATCTGAGGTTGATATTTCTCCGAGCAATCTTGATTCCAGCTTGGGATTCATTCGGCCTGGTATTTCTCATGATGTACTCTGCATACAAGATAAATAAGCAGGGTGACAATATCCAGCATTGTCATACTCCTTTCCCAATTTTGAAACAGTCTGGTTCAAACTGTTGCTTCTTGATCCACATACAGTTTTTTCAAGAGGCAAGTAAGGCGGTGTAGTATGCCCATATCTTTAAGAACTTTCCACAGTTTATTGGGATCCACATAGTCAAATACTTTAGCATAGTCAATGAAGCAGAAGTAGATATTTTCCTGAATTCCCTTGCTTTTTCTATGATCCAACAGATGTTGGCAATGTGACCTCTGGTTCCTCTGCCTTTCCTAAATCCAGCTTGAACATCTGGAAGTTCTAGCTCCATGTAGGGCTGAAGACTAGCGTGAAGGATTTTGAGCATGACCTTATTTGCATGTGAAATGAGCACAAGTGTGCAGTAGTTTGAACAATCTTTGCATCCTTCTTTGGGACTGGAATGAAAACTGGCCTTTTCCAGTCCTGTGGCCACTGCTGAGTTTTCCAAATTTGCTGGCATATTGAGTACAGCACTTTCACAGCATCATCTTTTAGGATTTGAAATAGCTCAGCTAGAATTCCACCACCTACACTAGCTTTGTTTGTAGTAAAGTTTCCTAAGGACCACTTGACTTTGCATTCCAGGATGTCTGGTTCTAGGTGAGTGATCACACCATCGTGGTTATCCAGGTCATTAAGACCTTTTTTTGTATAGTTCTTCTGTGTATTCTTGCCACCTCTTCTTAATCTCTTCTGCTTCTGTCAGGTCCTTACCATTTCTGTCCTTTATTCTGCCCATCCTTGCATGAAATGTTCTCTTGATATCTGCAATTTTCTTGACGAGATCTCTGCTGCTACTGCTACTAAGTCGCTTCAGTCGTGTCCGGCTCTCTGCGACCCCATAGACGGCAACCCACCAGGCTCCCCCGTCCTTGGGATTCTCCAGGCAAGAATACTGGAGTGGGTTGCCATTTCCTTCTCCAATGCATGAAAACGAAAAGTGAAAGTGAAGTCACTCAGTCGTGTCCGACTCTTTGCGACCCCATGGACTGCAGCCTACCAGGCTCCTCCGTCCATGGGATTTTCCAGGCAAGAGTACTGGAGTGGGGCGCCATTACCTTCTCCAGAAGAGATCTGTAGTCTTTCCAATTCTATTGTTTTCCTCTATTACTTTGCATTGCTCACTTAAGAAGACTTTCTCATCTCTCCTTGCTATTCTCTGAACTCTGCACTCAGTTGGGAATATCTTTTTCTCCCTTCCCTTTGACTCTTCTTTCCTCAGCTATTTGTAAAGCTTCCCCAGACTATTGCTTTACCTTCTTACATTTCTTTTTCTTGGGGACGGTTTTGGTCACCACTTCCTGTAAAATGTTACAAACCTCCATCCATAGTTCTTCAGGCACTCTGTCTGTTAGATCTAATCCCTTGAATCTATTCATCACCTCCACTGCATAATCATAAGGGATTTGACAAATCACCCCAAACAGAGTGGCCTAAACCTCCACCCATCTCAGCCTCTGTGGGCTGCGGATCTGGACCGGGCACGGCGCTGACGGCACAGCTCTGCTCCACGGTGTCGGGGGTCTTGGCTGAGAAGTGAGAAGAGCAGGATGCAGCCTCGCCTGCCGGGAGGCTGCTGACTGGGCCCAGAACGGCTCCTTTGGGGCCTTGCACGTGCTCTTCCTGAACGAGCTGGCTGGTCTTCACAGCACGGCACTGGTTTTCCCCACAGCAAGTGTCCCCAAAGAGAAGCCAGGCAAAACCTGAACCATGTTTTTAAGGCCTAGCTTGGAAGTCACGCAGCATCACTTCTGCCATACCAGTGGGTGAGGTGGGTCACACACCTGGCCCAGGGTCACAGAGAAGGAACAGAGACCCACCTCCTGGCCAAAGTCCCATTGTGAGACCGTCTGCAGGATGGGAAGTGCCACTGCGGCCACTTAGGAAAACACAATCTGTAATACAATCTCAATCTTCTGGAAGACCAGCAAATTAAAAATCTGGGTTGGGGGACTTCCCTGGAAGTCCAATGGTTAAGACTCCGAGCTTCTAATGCAGGGGGTACGGCTTTGATCCCTGGTCCGGGAACTAAGACCTCGCATGCCAGGTGAGGTGACCAAAATCTTTTTTTAAAAAAAATCTGGGTTAACCAGCATTTAACACGACGATGATGTGTCAGTTGTTCAGTCACGTCTGACTCTTAGCGACCACATGGACTGTAGCTCACCAGGCTCCTCTGTCCATGGGATTCTCCAGGCAAGAACACTGGAGTGGGTTGCCATTCCTTTCTCCAGGGGATCTTCTCAACCCAGGGGTCAAACCTGGGTCTCCTGCATTGCAGACAGGTTCTTGACCATCTGAGCCACCAGGACTCTATCAAGTTGTACTTTATGTCTCGTGAGCTGAACCTCTTACTACCTGTAACAAGGTGTAACTGTGAGGCTGCACCCAATATTGCTAGGTTGTTCTGCCCCAGGGAACACAGTATTGTGACCTTGATTCAACAGGTGATGACTCAGGTTCACCCTTGGTGACCACTGGGCCATGAGCGTCTCTGGAAAACACCTCAGACAGGAAGAGTGCCGCTGTGGAGGCAGAATTCCTCTGGGCCCACAGGCCGCAGGCCCCAAGCACAGGGCACTGGCCCCTCAGGATGCCACATGGCCTGGGGGCAGAGCCGCCTCCTCCACCCCACCCCCGAGGCCTCCAGCACACCGTGCTCAACGAATGGTGGAGGAGAGGAGGAGGGGACGCAGGAATATTCACACTGTGAACTGGAGCGCACCACTCCAGTCACTACGGGAGGTCTCCTTGGATAAAAAAGGAAAGCGGAAACGCGGCCTGAGAGCACACCTCTAAGTCAGCAAAGGAGCCTCAGGAGCAGAGCGAGCAGGTCTCTGGTCCCTGAGCTGCTGTGCCTGGCCCTGGGACCCTGACCAAGCGGCCTCACCTGCCTGGGCCTCAGTCTCCTCCCCTGGGAGGTAAAGGACTGTGAGGTGCCAACTCCTAACCAGGCACCGCGGGCCGTACACCCAGCGGCAGGAGCCTGGAAGATCTAGTCTCCTTCAGGATTAAAGTTTAAACTATATGGTCCGAACGTCTGTCAACAGCGAAGAGGAGGGTGAAGTGTCCTCCAGGAACCCAGTGCCTCTCTCAAGAGCCGTCCTTGCCCCGGGGCTGCCTCAGACCCCAGCCCCCAGGGCAGCAGGCTGTCTAGACTCCTTTCACAAAATAGGAGCAAACAGGCATTTCAGTCCCATGCAGTCAGGATACCAGTAGAGTTTCAATGCACAGGGGAACCGATGTTCAAACAAACAGGCTGCACGCACTTCCAAGACCAGCAATGAAGATACTAGGCACATCAGGCCTGCGCTTATTATTTCCACAAACTTGGTATACTGAACATGGGTCTTTCTAACCGGGGCCTCCCTCTCCAAAACCAACCTCCGGGACATCCAGGAAGCAGAAGCAGATGGGGCCGCCTCCCTGGAGCCGGGCGCTCCTGGAGCCCCGCGGCGTCGCTGGAGAGCGCCTCGGGTGGATGGAGCGCGCAGGCCTGCACCCGCACAGGGGGCAGCCACCATGCTGGGGGCCTTCAGGACGGCCAGCCCACGCCACGCTGCCCGCCGGCAAGCCGAGGCACAGGACACTGCACACACACGCGTGCAAGTCGGAAAACCACCTCTCAGCCGGAGTCTGTCACCAGGAACTGAGAGACCGAGGCGATGAAAGCAGAGGAAGACCGAAGCCGGAGGTACAGCTCTGGTAACAGAGAGGGGGACGCGCGGCTCCGGGGAGGCTGCGTTCATTTACACTCATCGTGAATGCAGGCTCTCGGCTGGAACATCTCACTTAAAATGCCAGAAGGTTCAGAACCCATTCATAAGCTTTCCGGAATGCATGCAGTCACCATGGCAACCCTGACATTATATTTCTTGGCCGCTGCACATATAAATTACCACCCATAATGCATTTAATACAGTTTGGGGCCACCAATTCAAAGCAAAATAAATCTGAGTTCTGACTCTCAGCCTGCCTCTTAGATAAACAAAGAGGAACAGCTGGAGGGAGATCCAGCTGGCCCCAGGATGGGACAGGGCTGCACACACGGGGATGCTCCACTGAAGGTCCATGAGAACCAAGGACCCCAGACCTCACCATCCAGCACCGGACAGCTGTGATTCTGTAAAACAAAACGTTCCACGCCAGATCAATGGGAACTGTCTTGTCGCTCCTTACGTTAAAGATACAGCACATTACATCCATAGCTACGTCCCTGAAATTCGACCGTGGCTGTTAGCAAAGCAAAGCAAAGGCAGATCCCTTTAAACACCATCTTTTATGATTCATTTCGAGCACATGTGTCAACACAAATAAGGTGGCTGTTCACACTGTCCTTAATAAGAAACCAAAGTTTTTCTCTCTCAGGTTCAGAAGACATGTACTCAATCATAATTCTTTGCCTTCACCGGGGATACTGATAAATATTTAAAATACACATCATGCATGGTTTACAAAGTCCCTTACCTTCTCATGATCCACCGTGAGCACAGAGAGGGAAACAAAACCGCCGTGCGCAGACTGCAAAGGCACCTCCAGCCTCACGGCCCCCAGCAGCCCACGGCATCAGTAACTTCACAGACCTGCTGCAGGACAGGCCTGTGCTGGCCACAGTGCCCACAGAACCCACCTCCGCCTTCACCACTGGCCGGCTACGTCCAGGGGGGCATCGCCTTCCCCGCCTCCTCCTTCAGACTGCAGGCCGCGGGCAGCGGCTGTGGAGGGGGGCCGAAGACCTCCCCGCCGGCTGCTGCCATGTTAACAGGCGCTTTGGTAGCCGCTGCATTGCAGTCTTTCTGAAGCAAGCCACCAAGCTCGGAAGCAGGAACGCCGGAGAGGGACTCCCCAGCACAGGAAGCTGCCTTCTGAATCACAAAGATTTTCTAAAGATCTTTTAAAAAATAAATGCTGCAAAAACCTGGGGTGGTGGTGGGGGGCGGTGCGGAGAGCATTTCTAGATTTCCAACCTGTTTCCTGCAGGCTGGCGAGTTCGTGGCTTTCACTGGAGGACGGCTCTGACCATGTGCTGTGCTGGGTGGAAATGCGGAGAGGAATGAAACGCGCTTGGTGACAGACCGTCTTCACTGCTCAAGCGCCCCGTGAGAACCTGCACCTCTGCTGCCTCCTGCCAGCCCCGGCGCCCGAGGGGAGCCCCGGGTGGCCGGAGGACTCAGGCCAGGAGGTGCGGGCGCCGTGGGGGCCCGGGTGGCGGCAACCAGCCTGAGCGCCCAGCTACCGCCTCCGACAGCGCCCTTGAAAGGCTGAACCGCGACCACACAGCCAGCCTCGGAAGACACTGAAAACAGCAGCGCGCTTACCAAGCGACCTTTAACTTTCGCTGCTTCATTCGGTCTACCCCGTGAGCCTCAACCGCGCGCTGGCTGCGAACAGCCACCATCCTGCTGGCGAGGGCCCGCTGGGGTGACACCCATAGGCCAGGTCGTCCTGGCGTGGGGGCTGGGGGGCGGGAGGGCGGGATGGAGGGGGACCGGGCTGGAGGCGGCCCGGGGCCCAGGACAAGGCTCGGTGACAAGGAACGCCTCACAGGAGCTGATGGACGTGCACCTCTGGGAAAAAGGGGAGATGAGGGCGGCATGCCCTCAGAATGGTGCAGTGCGCACACACATCTGAGACCCCCAGCGAAAGCGGTTTCTGCCCTGAAGCCCGTGGGACCCTCACCGCCACCACCAACGCCTGACAGACACCCAGGCACCCGGTCCTGAAGCACACGGTCGCCCTGAGCACCTGGCCACCAAGCGCAGGGGGCAGAGCCCAAACCGAGTGGGGGGCCCTGCACCAGGCTCCCCACGCCGCCACCCCTCGGAGACGCCAGCTGTCTGCCCTGGCTCCAGCCACTCCCCACCGAGCCCCACGCTGAGCCGGGGCCCGAGGGCAGGTGTCCCTCCTCCAGGGACACGAAGCGGCCCGCGGATGCCTGCTGACGTCCGCTCTTCTCCCGGGTGGGGGTTCTGCTCCGCCTTCCCTGCCCACCTGGTTCCCCTCACGCCTCCAGCTCTGGATTCTCCTCCAGGAAGTCCTCACCACTCCACTCCCTTCCCACCGCAAGCAGCAAGGCCCTTCCTCTGGGCTCCCATCCGCCCTGGAAGTGACCATGCCACGAGAAAATGAGGTTGAGCGCCCACAGGGCCCAGCATCACTGGTGCACAGGGGCGGGGGTCCAGGACAGACCCCTGGCCCCACATCGGGAGATGCCCTCCACGTTACCTCCGCCCAAGGCCAGAGGATGTCAGCCACCGCTCAGGTGGGAGCCCCAGTGTCACCCCACGGGTCCAGGGGCTCCCCCTGGGGAAGAGGGTGCTTCCAGGTGCTTCACTCCGGGAAGCGGGAGAGAGCACGTTTATGGAAACACCACAGCCTTCCCACCCCGTCTCTCCCCAGGAAGGTGTGGTGTGAATAAATGAATATCCTGGATCAAACCAGATCACCTCGAGTCAGCTCTGACTGGCTGGATAACTCACAGCACGAGGTGGCTGATCAGAAGGGAAGGCAGAGACAGGCAGCGTGGGGACACTACGCTTTACAGACACTCACTGGCGTGGTTTAATGGACTCGGAGGAACTTCCATCAAACGTCTCCGGGCACAGCTAGGAGCTCCCCACAGACTCTCCCCTAGACGCTGCCTTTCAGATCGGGGATCAAGGCTGCTGTCTGCAGCGGCACCACTGTCTGACCACCAGAACCCCGTGCTCTGGCTCGAGCGGGCTCTCCCAGGAGGGTCTGGAGGAGGGGGCAGGGGCCTCACCTCAATACGCTGTGCCCCCTGGAACCAGCGATACCTCAAGATGGGCCGGGGAAGCTGCCCGGGGCTGAGACCCAGCCCCCCGGTCCAGCACCGAGAGCGCTTTCAGGGCAGTGCCCTGGGGGAGACGGTGCCTCCAGAGCCAGGGGAGGAGGGGGAGCAGGCCACAGGACCACACAGGACCACCTGCCAGGGTCACTGCCTGAACAAGGGTGGCAAGCCAGGCCCCCGCCTGCCCGTGGAGCGGCTTCCTGCTGTCTCCTCCATCCACTGAGCGGGCAGCCAGGCTCCGACATGAGGAGCAACGTCAGGTTCACGACTAGGTGCCGGGCACACAGCCCGCTGCCTCTCAGCCCGGAGCTGGGGCAGGGCAGGAAGGGCACCCCGTCTCCCTCTGACACGGCCCCCCCACAACCGACCACTCGCTCCTTCTGATTCTGGAACCTCCTGCCGACAGAAAAAGACTTGTCCTATGAACCTTAGTGTTGATTCGATTCACTGCTATAACACACGTGAAAAGTTGCTGAAAGCATAGGCTTCTCAAAACATAGATACAACTGTTAAAAAAATAAAGCCCGCATCTGCAAAGCACTCGATCATTTCTCCAAGCTTAACTCAGTTCAAATACATGATGAGAGACCTGAAGGGCTCTCCCCATTCACTGAAATGACCACACAGAACCTGCTCCTTTACTAAACAGCAGTGATGACATTCACAACCTACTCAGGCAATTAGCTAATGCTGTTAACGTACATTTACATGAACTCCATACAAATTATGAAAACTTCCCTGCAGGTCTCATTTGGACACTTGCCAAAATGCTCAAGAGCATCCTGACTATCTTAAGGTGTTTATTACTTCAAAATAGACAACCCAGTTACCAAAGGTACCCTGAAAAGAGCCAAAGGAGTGAGCGTATGCTGCCTGAAGGGGAGACACACAGACAAACCACTCACTCAGTCACCCTGTGCAGCCGGGGCCAGAGAACAAAGGGTGTCCCTCAAGAAAAGCGGGGGGAAGAAAACAAGAAAAATATAAAGTACAGATAAGGGTTAGTTGGCTTAGAAGCGGAACAGACGTAATTTGCTGCAGAAAGTCTTCGCAACACTTACTTGGTGAGTGTCAGATGTGATGTGATCTCAGGAAAGCAGGGGCTTCAAACATGAAACAGGAGCCAGCAGGTCACCAACAGAGGGCAGAGAGGCCCCAGTTACAAGCAGCAAAGCTTCTTTACACATTTAAACGGGAACCGGGACAGCACGGCAAAGAAGCACCCCCAGCTGATGCCAACACCTCCAGGTCTGCACCCGAGACACGAGGATGTTCACCTCACCAACGCCTGCAGGCGAGTGTCCCAGGGCGCGCTGCTCACGACGGCCAGAAAGGCGACGCGGCACAGAGGCCCCAGCGGGCTGAACGAGCACCACCCCGACACACGCTGTGTCCACACACGCAGCCGCACGGCTCAGCCACGAAAAGGAGCAGCCTGCCCACACACAGCACAACACGGGTGAGTCCTGAACACGCAATGCTGCGAGCAAGAAGCCAGACACAAAAGACCACGTGCTGTGTGCTCCAGGTCCCATGAAACGTCCACAGTGGGCAACGGCCGCACGGCTCTGTGAACATACTGAGCACCGCTGGGCTGGACGCTTGGAGCGGGTCGACTGCGCGGCGTGTGGCTGCGCAATCGAGGCCTTGTGTCTCTGACAGTCGGCCTCCCTTACTGAGATTCAGCTCACCATCTAAAAGAAACATGACAGGGAAAATGTTATGAGTCTTCATTTTGCCCCCTACTAAAACGTATTATTCTGGGGTGCCCCTTCCAAATAGTAGTAAATAAGCTGCTCACTGTTCAGAACTCACAACTGTTTTTGGTAACTCCTTCTCCCCCAAATCTCAGAGTCCAACAGCTTTGTAACAAGTAAATTGATTTGAGCTTTAATGTAAAATAGAAATCACACCTACATGCAAATGTAGCACTTTTAAACACAAGGGAGGACGCTAATTAGGGAAACTAGGCACCCCACCACCATCACCAAAAAGTACTCATTAGTTTTTTCCGCTATGAAATAAATATGAGCACTGGGGTTTTTAACACCCAGAAATATTTATAAAAGTTCAAGTCAATACAGGCGAAGAAAACACATGCACTAACTGAACATGAAACTCATAAAAACAAAAACAAGCTTATGTATAAATAACAGATTTACAGAAAGCCTATTTCCTCTACACCCAGCAAACCGCTCCCACTCACTCCCGTTGCCGTGTGTCCACCTGAGCGTCCTCCACAACCCAGTCAACAGAAGGCAACGCGCCATCTGAGCAGTTCTGTCATTGGCTGAAACCGTCATTACGATAATATGTGTTTCTATTTTCCGCAGGAAGAGAATCATGTCTACTCACAATTCACAATGAGTCAACCGGTGTGTAAAATATTTTACATAATGGGAAAATTTATCGTGACCCAAAAGTTCAGCGTGTTCTCATTAAGTTACCAGAAATTACATGTGTGATGATTCTTTTGTTAACTTAACCAAAATCAAGAAAAGAAACTAACTCAGATATACACACATTTTCGGTTTGATAGATCTAATTTTTTTTTTTTAACGCTACTGTATGCATTTCAAATTACTCAGATTGGTAAATCCATACTTTAAGTACTGAATAAAGAAAATCTGCATGCTGACAACATAGGTAGTTTGAAATTGGTTTTGACGCTGCGTCACTTGCTACCTAAATAGCTAAGCAATGTCAAAACCTGGCATAGGAGGCTTCAGTCTTTGTAAACACCCCTATGGTGAAGTGGTTTTTCCAGAATTAAGATACCATCTAATGAGTGAATTAATGGAGCCTTCCCAGTGTGCCTCACCATGAATAAAAACTTCTGTGGAAAATCTTATACGTAGTGTTGCATACATTTAACATTTTCTCACATGGTACAGTCACTGTTGTGTTTTTTTAACAATCCCAGGAGGAAAAAACACATAAGCAATTAAAACACACACAACTTTTCTATTCTGACCTTTTAAAAAACCCTCAGTCTTCTATGATACTCTAAAGGCTACACTGGGAAACTGATCTGTTTATACATGCAATACAGATGCAAACATTTTAAACTACATAATCTATCTATACACACACCCTAAGAAATCAAATATTTCCAAGTCTATAAACATAATACCTCTGTAGCAAACATAACACCACCAGATATTTTTTATGTTACAGGTTAGTCCCCCCAAAAGGGTAATTATAAAACATGAGGAGGAGTCTCTTTAAAACTCTGTTAAGTAAATTACTTGCAAATACTGACCACAAAACTCTGGGTAATGCCAACATTAATCACTCATAAAACCCCAGAACGTGTCTTGAAGGAAGATTTTACAAAACAAACTCTATTCTTATCGTTCTGACAAGTCTTTTTGAAAACTACAATCTCTCTTATAAAATCTAAAAGATTTAAAGCGTGTTTCTGATCCAGTATCATGGCTCATTAAATCTTTTTTTTTTTTCATTAAATCTTAAGTCCAGTGCCTTGGACAAAAATAATTCTAAATCTTTGGAAAGGCTAATATTTAATACACATGTTCAGATGAGAGTTAATACAATCTACATAATTTATCAAAGACCACAGAAAACTGTCAGAAATAATACAAAGTGACATCTGCTTCAGGAATAAACTTTTGGACCCCATATCTGTTTCAAATGTCTGAAATACACATTTTGAGACATATTTCAGTATTGGGTCTTCATTTTCTAACAAAAAGGGCAGCCCTTCCTGCAGCCTGGCAATTAAACATTTTTTTCAAAATGCAAGCAACATACCAAAAAGCAGGTAGATTTTACATTAAAGAGTTCCATTTATGTCAAAAATGCATCTTAAAAACAGTAAAGCAAACTATACTCATATTTTAAAAGTCAGGAAACACCTATTAAATCCACCCAATGTTGAAAAGTCAAAGCTGTGGTTTTTCCAGTAGTCACGTACGAATGTGAGAGTTCAAACATCAAGAAGCCGAGCGGTGAAGAACTGACGCTTCCAGACTGGGGTGCGGGGGAGTACGGCCGAGTCCCTTGGACAGCAAGGAGGTCAAAACCAATCCACCCTGAAGGAAACCAACACTGAATATTCATTGGAAGGACTGACGCTGGAGCTCCAATACTCTGCCCACCTGATGCTAAGAGCTGACTCACCGGAAAAGACCCTGATGCTGGGAAAGACTGAAGGCAGGAGGAGAAGGGGACGACAGAGGATGGGATGGCATCACGGACTCAATGGACATGAGCTTGAGCAAACTCCAGGAGACAGTGAAGGAGGACGCAGGGCAGCCAGTGTCTACAAGCCTGGCACCGACCCGTCCCGCACCACATCCAGCGCCCTGCAGCCAGCGCCCTGGGGACACGCTTCTCGAAGCAAGGGGGGCGGGCGGGGACAGCAAGCCCCGTGACCACCAGAGGCGCCCCCCCCCACCCCCCCGTGCGCTCCTCCCAGCACACCAGGAGGGCTGGGGCCGTCTGCCTTCTTTCTAGCACCAAGGCCTAGAAATCAGACATGCACCCAAGCTGGCCCACAATCCCTCACCCGAGTCCCGAAATCCCAAAAGCTCTGAAAACACGTTTACAACACGCCTTGCCATGGTGTCCGCCTCACTCACCTGGAACAGTCACACACCTGCTGCAAAGCTCTTACTGCCTGATGACAAGGTACTCACTACCTAGGACGTTCTACAGTGTGTGGCCTACTCACTCATTCCATCTGAAAACCTCAAAAATTCCAAGTTCCCAAACACCTTGGCCCCCAAGAGTCATGAAGGGTTATTAAAGGATGACAGGACCAGCCTTGGCTGCAGTGACTCGAGCGCCCCCGTGGATGGCCAGGAGACAGCAGCAATCTGGACTCAAAGTCTGGATTCACACACACGCTTGTCTCTCGGGCGCACTCTCGGGGCACAAGCTTGGCAGACCCCTTGGCAGAGGCTGGACACACCAGCTGAACACGAGGCTGCAGTCCCTGCCTTCGTGGAGCTCAGAGCCCCACGGGAAACCAGGGAGGAAAGAGCGAGTCACACCTGGCGAACAGATGCCAGCTGCAGTCAAGAGACGGCGGCCGCGGCGGAGACCCTGCGGAGGCACCTCGAGGGGCCGGGCAGGCGGGCCCTCCCCGGTGCAGGCCCCTGCTCAGGGGTTCAAGAGGGCGAGGGAAGGAGCAGGTCCCCAGGAGGTCGGGAGAACTGGGACGCAAGGGCCCCGAGACCCGGTCATGCACATGAACGTTCCAGTTACAAATCAAGCTCCCTCTAAGCCCCGGCCATCTCATCTGTCAACACAAAGCGGGAAGAGAACGCCCCACAGGCTCACCTCCGGGAAGTGAACCCCACTGCTCACAGCACTTTCTGCTGAGGAGGCTGAAGAACCGAAACGGCGGGAAAGGGTGAGTTTTAGTCGCCTGGTGTGTCTGACTCTTTGCCACCCCCACGAACCGTAGCCTGCCAGGCTCCTCTGTGCATGGGATTCTCCAGGCTAGAACACTGGAGTGGGGTGCTGCGCCCTTCTCCAGAGGACCTTCCCAACCCAGGAACTGAACCCGTACCTGCCGCATTGCAGGCAGATTCTTTACCGTCTGAGCCACCATTGCGGGAGGGGGATTTAATTATACTAAAACTGTATAGGAAGGAAAGAAAGCAGGCCACGCGATTAAGTCCCTTAAAAGGCTGGCAGATGCACTGCCCTCAGCTCCCCCAAACCACTCTGCCAGAATTAAAAGCCGCTCAGGGCCGTCGTTAACCGTTTCGCAGAAACAGGAGACAGGCTCACAAAATCTGGCGGGTGTGGCGCCGCAGGGCCTGCTTTCCTCCCGGTCCTCACCTGGGAAGGGGCGGGGCCGAGGGCGGCGCTTCCCACAGACGCCCCGCGGCTTCCCCCACGCACAGCCAAGCGCCTGCCAAGCAACCATTAAGACGCACAAACAGGGAGATCTGGAGCAGCTGCAAAAGCTCTATAAAGGATAACAGAATGGGTAAGTGGATCTCAGCCTCTTTAAGGTTAAAGACTCGCCCGGGTGAGATTTAACACATAGCAACAGAACGCCATAACGAAGTGGCTTCTCAAACTTTTCCACCAAAACGCGCCCCAAGGCACAGGAGAGAGAACCCCGAGGGTACGCATTTTGAAGTGAAGCTTGAGGTTTCATATTAAAAATTCGTGCAAATTTTACATCTAACCCCACTGCAACTCCTACCATGCCCTTCCCCTCCTCACCACTCTCAGCTTTTAGAAACACTGGCAATCTGAACTTTCTTCATCCTCCCCCAGCAGAATGGAAGGCCTGCCAGGCTACTCAGCCTCTTCTCCGGAGCCAGTCAAGAAGCCCACCCTCCACCCTGGTCCTGGACCCCAGCCCCTGTGTCTCAGCCTCTCTCCGGGACCACTCCCACCAGTCAGGGTGAGCAGGGTAGGGGGGGAGAGGCTGTCTACCCCAACTCCCCACCTCCATCATGCTGTCCACTGACATCACACTTTTCAAGGAGCTGTCAGTACACACAACCCATCCTCCCTTAAACCCGGTACCTGCCACCCTGGGGCAGCTGACCGACACCAATACACACAACCCATCCTCCCTTAAAACCCGGTACCTGCCACCCTGGGGCAGCTGACCAACACCGCTCGGGTAGAAGTCCTCAAAGACCTCCAGGTTCCCAAGTCCAGTGCACAGCGCTCACTCAACCTGCCTGATGTCCAGTAGCTTTCCTGACTCCAGTCCCACCTCCCCTGTGACTTCCAGGCTGGTCTATCTCATTACTAACTCAGCATCTCCGTGGAGCCCCCTGTCCTCGGACCCACCTCCAGCAATGCCTGGCTCAGGAAAAAAAGGCCCCACCCAAGTGCTCAGGCCATAAAAGCTGGCCCTCACTCACACGCCCCACACCCAGTCCACCGGCAAAGACAGTCAGCTCCAAGTATATTCCCAATCCAACCACACTTCTCCCCAAGGTCCAGCCCCCCTGGCCTCCTTGATGTTTCCAGAACACACATATTCCCACTGCAAGGTCTTTGAACTTTGACCCCTCTACCTAAAAGTGTTCCTCTCCCAGATCTTCACATAACTCCCTTCCATGCTTCTGTTCCAGTCCCTACGTAACCGCTACCTGCTCAGAATGGCTTCCCGGAAGCCCCTGCCACACACCAGCTACGTAATCCTGCTCCTCCATCCTCCTCAGCCACTCTTCACCAGCCCGATACAGCCTCCAGTTGGATGACTGTCCCTTCCCCCCTTTAGAAGACCAGTTTCGGGGGGGCTCAGTCACCACTGTGCTCCCCACTCTTGGAACAGAAGCCGACTCACAGCGGGGGTGCTCAGTCAGTGTCCATTGAATCTGTCTGTAGTCTTATTTTGAAAGATTGGTTTTTGTTCATATGAAACATTCCCTCACTCACTCAACACTTTAACACAAGAGTTTGCATGCCCCTGATTTAGCAGTGCAGCAAACACACTTCCAAAGTCCTCCTTATGAATTCAGACCTAGCTACATGGTCAACTATCACAACACTGTGTAAAGTGGAGAAAACCGGAAATAGCCTAAGTGTTCAAACAACTAAGACCTGAAACAGGGAAACTGACACAACCATGTAATCGTGCATCCTATCAAATAGGATGCCCTTCTAGTAAAAAACACTTCCGTCTAACCTAAACATGAGAACCACATAATTTTAAATCTACTAGTAGCCACATTGGAAAGGTAAAAAGAAATAGGTCAACTTAAGTAATAAATATTATCTAGCCCAATATAAAATTTGTTTCAATATGTACTCGATATAAACAATTACTAATGAGCTATTTTGTGGCTTTCCCCACACTAACTCTTTACAGGCTACACTCGGAGCTCACCTCAATATGAACTGGCCACATTTCACGTGCTCACCAGCCACACGTGGGTCAGGGCTACTGCGTCACCCCAAGTTTAGACTAGGAGAAAGGAAAACGCTCACGATTTAATAAATGAAACAGAGAAAGTTACATGTTGCAGAAACTGATCCTAAAATGCATGAGGGAATGCAAGGGACTCAGAACAGACAAAACAATCTTGAAAAACAAGAACAAATTTGGAGGATTATTCCCAATTTTAACACTTACTATCAAGCTAAGTAATCAAGACAGTATTGACATAAGGACAGATATAAAGATCAACAGCAAAGAATTTAGAGTCCAGAAATAAGCCTTTATTAATTGTGACAGGGGTACCAAAACCATTTGATGGGGAAAAGAACGGTTTTTACAACTAACAGACAAGTGGATATCTAGCTGCAAAAGAATGAAGCTAGACCCCTGCCTCACACCAAACACAAAAATTGACTCAAAATGGCTAAAGGTAAGAGCTAAAACTATATAACTCTGAGAAGAAAACAGGAATAGATCTCTCTGATCTTGGATTAGGCAACAATTTGCCTAATCATAACCAAAAGCACAAGCAACCAAAGAAAAAAAACCAATAAACTAGATGTCATCAAAGCTAAAAATATCTGTGCAGCAAAGGACACCATCGAGAAAGTGAGAAGACACCTCACAGAATGGAGAAAATAAGTTACAAACGGTATTTCTGATAAAGGAACTGTACTCAGATTACATAAAGGACCCACATGCAAGGACAAAAAGACAACCCAATGTTAGCAATGGACAAAGAATATGAACAGACATTTTCCCAAGGAAGTTACCTAAATGGTCACGAAACACACAAAAGGATGCTTAGCATAACTAGTCTTTAGAGAAGTACAAACCAAAACCAAAATGAGCTGTCATTTCACACCCACTAGGATGTCTAAAATAAAAACGATGGACAGTAACAGTGTCTGGAAAAGAGGCACAAAAAGTGGAACTTGCATGCACTCCTGACGGGAAAGGAAAATGTCCCAGCCACCTGGAAGAACAGCCGTGCAGTCTTTCAAAAATGTTACACAGAGTTACCAGCTTTGTTTACAACAGATACAAAAACTTTTATAGGACTGTTCATGGCAGCATTATTTATTATATAAATAATAATAACTTTCCCAAAAAGGGGAAACAACCCAGTGTCCATAAACATGATGAATGTATAAGCAAATGTGGTCTGTCCATGCAATGGAATATTATCTGCCTATAAATATGAATTACTGTTACGTGCTACAACATGGATGAACTTCGAAAAAATTACACTCCATGAACGACACCCAGTACGAAGGACCACATACTACATGTCAAAATATTAACAGTAGGGAGGTGATGGGAAATATTTGCTTTTTCTAAGTATTCTATCATGACTACACTGGCTTTTTTCTTGAAAAAAACAAAACACATACACACACCGACACACACACCCACACCACTCTTTCAAGCATTAAAGTCCTGGTATGGGGGCAGTGTGGCTCTTGGAAGCTCAGCAAAAGAGCTGAGTGTAAGCAGAGGCTGGCAGTGTGGACGAACCCCTTCTGGAGTCCACAGGGACCCGTGTGTGTGCACTACTAGCTCCAGCGGGGCTAATCTCCCAGACAAGGGCTCCTAACAAGGGCAGACCGGGTCACACAGCCCCAGCAAGGTGATGGCTGCACCCCAAGGCCACGGCAGGTCTCGGGGACACGGTGCAGCGGGGGCTCCGGATGGACGAGCCTGGGGGAGGGTGTTGGGGCCTTGCTCTCCCAGGACTCGCCGTCAGGACTCCTCAGGGATGACCCTAGTGCGAACAAGACCTTTCTGAAGAGTTTGGTTCAGAAAAGCAACATCTATTTGGCTGGAACAGTATCTCTTTACAAAGTCAGCCCGTCTTAAGCAACTTTGGATGACACTGAGAATACAGATGTTAGAAGGCAGGCCTTCACCAGCATCATACTCAGAGACCAGGGTTCTGATTTCTGCAAAAAACAGTCCACACACCAATGGTTCCCTGTCAGAGAGGGCTCAGAATCAGTCGGGAGTGCCCCTCCTCTGCTCAGACGAGAACCACCGAGAGCAAGCAGCGAGGAGGCCCCGGCGAGAACCACAGAGACACACAGTGCCTCCCGAGCAGCAGGCCACACTGCGCCCCGCAGGGAGCCAGGCTGGGGCCACACGGGGCGAGTCACGGCGACTGAGGGACGCACATCCTGGAGGGTCAGAGACGGCACACCTGGGTGTTGACGGGGGGTGACGAGGAATTTTATTTTCTCTAGTTTCATCTTCATGCATTTTTCTGTGGGTGCATATTCTTATAAACTTAGGCTGTCTCCACCCAGCTTTGTCTTGGGAGATGCCCTCTGGAAACAGGTGACTGTCGAGGCTCTGCCTTCAGAGACAGTCCATCACGGGGGATCCAGTGTGTCCGCCCCTCAGGGCACCTCTTCTACTTTTCCCCTCTCGGAAAATACACACCTGGGTGAAGTGACAGAGTACACAAAACTAAAATTCTCCATGCAAAGGTTTAACAGTGCAAACACAATTATGGACTTCAGCAAGAATTTTTCCATCTTTCTAGAGACTCGTTCAAGTTCCTCAGTCGTGATCGCTGAGACCTCACCCGTGTCTGCTGCTGATCAGAAAACGTAAACAAGCATGAAAATCACATCGACTAAGCTCCAGTCTACACCAGGAATGCTGGACCCAAGGGCGCATTGACCGCCATTAAGTCAGAGGCCTATTAAGCAGTACAATCACTTCTGAAGAACTCTTTCACAGTTTGAGAGCATGACTCAGGAGAAAAAAAAAAAGCACTATTATTTCAATTTCTCACAATTAAGTCTAATCATGACATCAACATTCTCCTACTCAAAAGCTTCTGAGGGCTCACAAGTCACCTCAGTATCAAGTTCAGGCTTGCTGCTATTTAAGATGCGCCCCCTCCTTTGGTCCCAAGCCCAGGCTCCACCTACTGTGTGTGTGTGTTTCGGGGTACCTGTGCTCCCCACCCTATCTCTTCTCTCCCCTTTGGCCCTCCTGCAGCTCCGCACCCCTGCCACCTTAAAAATCAAAATGTTATTTATCCTATAAAACATCTGCTCAAATTTTAGTCTTTGTAAAGCATTTCCTGATCCTTAAACCAAGAGTCAGCAAACTCTACATTCTCTGTAAAGGCCAGATAATAAATATTTTAGGCTTCGCGGGCCACTATTTTAGGCTGTTTCTGGCACATACTCTTCTTTGCTTATTTTTACAACCTCTTAACAGCCTAAAAACCATCTTGAGGCCTGTCGTTTCCCAACCGCAGTTCTCAACACAGTGACCCCAAGGCCGCCCCGCTCCTCAGGGGCGAGAACAGTCTACTTGTATCACCCACAGCCCCTGCTGTAAAATACTCACACACGGGAGGGGCTCTGTCCAGGAACCTTTTTAAATGATCCCTTCTGAACAGACTATGCTGAATTTTAAATTGCTTATTTAAGCATTTTCCATCACAAGTAGCTAAAGAACTTGTTTTTGGTATAGGAGATTTCTGCTGAGCTGCTTCAACATGTGAAGACTGCCTGGAGGGAGACGTGGTGAACCCCCTTGGTTTCATTTCAATGAGGTGAACTTCTAAGCCAAACTGAGGTTTACCTTCAAAGATCTGCTGCTGTCCACACAGGTCTTTAAAATTCTATGCTGCGAAAGATTTTATTATAAAACCTAAAAATAATCCTCCTGTGCCATACACACTCTGCTTCCAGGAGATATGTAATCCTCAATCTTATCAACAAGCTCAGAACAATGCAAATTGAGACCAGGACTCGAATTCTTCTAGAAACGATCAGGTGTTAGAGGATGTCTCTTTGCCTCATTAGGAAACTGGACCTTCAGCATCTCCAGCTTATTACTTCTTATAAAATAGTTCTGTGTCCAGGGTCCACCTGCCAGACAGGCGCAGAAGCATCTCTGAGCAGCAAATCATCTTACATAACTTCTCTGCCATTTCCCTTCTCAGAGGCTGGGAATCCCTCTAGCTCCTGACTAGCTTGGGCCTTCTTTTGTACTCAGCTTTCCCCTTGGAAACTTGTGAATTCTCCACCCGCAGCCTGTGGCAGACGGGACAGGGCCAACTGGCCCCTCTGTGCCCACTTCCTACATCCTGCTCATCCGAAAACCCGAACCAGTTACACACACCGTGACTCGGCTGGGAACGCCTGAAGCGGGTGTTCTTTCTAACAAAACAAGCCTTCGCTTCTTCAGACCCAGCTGGGGCCCAGCAGAGCAGACACGGAGATGACCGGCCTTCCTTCCAGCAGCTGTCTGCATGCTGGAGCTCTGTGGCATACTGTGGCTCCAGCTTGCCATTTCCTTTTCTGCAGTGGGCAAGGCCTGCTAGCTCACCACACTTTACTTCAGAAGCCAGCAACAAAGTCCACGCGGGCCATCTCCCTGTGCTGTGTGAGGACGGTGGGATATAAGCCAGCCACAGGGGTAGAGGACCCCCGGGACGTGCGGGCACCGCCGCCCCGCACACCACTGCCGCGGCCATTAGTTCTCCAAAAGGGGAGGGAAAAATACCTGACAGAAAAATCCCCTCTGCAAAACCCCCAGCTCTGCAGGAGGAGTGGGTGGCTCCCGTGAGTCACCCACTCCTCCTCCCCGTGAACGCAGCAGGTGAGCGACTTCTCACCTGAAAACCTCTGACGTGGAGGATGAAGCACTGCCAGGACGAAAACGAGGCGGCAGGAACCCAGGCAGGGCGCAGGGGCACGGCGCGTGCCCTGCGAGGAGGAGCGAGGCAGACGCGGGCAGGGCAGGCAGGGCGCAGGGGAGGACGGACGTGGCCTGGCCAGGCAGGCTCGAACGGGAAGAGGTCCACGGGACGCCAGACCGTCTGGACTCAGCCAAGGAGGACGGTTCAGCGCCTGGTGAGTGGGAAGCCACCGGAGGGTTTTCAGTGAAGGGCAGGAGGCAGCCTGGGTTTCTAAATGACCTCTCTGCCCACTGTTCGGAGCACGGCCCGGAGTGACCCAGGGAGAGGCAGAACTGGTCAGGGGCCGCCAGCGTCAGCAAGAGGCCCGGCCCGGGCAGGGGGCCCGGGAGGCGCAGATAACCAGGATGTAGGCCTGCGCGCCTGTGAGGGAACGAGAGGCATCCAGGCCTGCTCTCCTGGCTGGAGCAGCTGCTGGGAGGCGGGAAGGAGTCGAGAGTTCTCTCGAGGGCCAGGTGGAGACAGGCAGCCTCAGGTGTGTGTGGTCACACCCGCTCGGGGCGAGCGGACAACGTGCCCCCTCCTTCTCCGGCAGGTGCGGGTCACCCGGCTGCTCGAGGTGCCCTGCTCTGGGTCTCCCCTCGCCCCGCCAACCCTCTCTCCCCGGAACCCGCCGGCGGACGTCCCTCTAGGTCCTCACGGCACAGGCCTCAGGACAGCAGGGAGCTGCCTGTGCTCACGGGTACCTGGTACACACTGGGCCCAAGCCACATCTGTGAAATCAACACTTGGGGCCAGTCTAAAGCTCAAAGAGAGCTACGGGTCAAAGACACGAATTTGGGGAACTTGGGAACCACAGCGGGAAAATTCTTTTATTTTTCTAATGATAGCTACCAAAAAATTCCCATCCTGATGACCAAAGTTTCAGTGTAAACTAGGGCATCGTGAAAGGGTTTATCCAGACTGACGTGAAGGACACCGGGCTTCCGTCCCCGCTGCTGATTATCACACCCTCACCGGCAGGACTGATGCTCCGGGCCCAGGGTCTGCTGTGGAGACGCCCTGGGAGCTAGAGAAGGCCTGCAGCACCCTGCCCCGTGCCCATAGACAGGAGCACGCCCCCACCCCCACCCCCTGGTCCATCTCCAGGCCCCGCCCAGTGTGCCCTGGGGACAAAACTGCAGACCCCTTCCCCAGCTGAGAATGACTTTCCAGCCTGAATAGTCTTTTCCGTATTACTGACATAAGCAAGGAGATGGGGGAAAAATTCTAAGTTTTAACCGCTCACTTAAAAACTGACCCCCCCAAAAAAACTGAGCCAAATTCCATCCTCTAGTGAAACCTCCCTTGTAGCACAAATGATAAAGGATCTGCCTGTGATGCAGGAGACCTGGGTTCAATCCCTGGGTCGGGAAGCTCCCCTGAAGAAAGAAATGGCAACCCACTTCAGTATCCTTGCCTGGAGAATCCCATGGACAGTGGAGCCTGGCGGGCTATAGTCCAGGGGGTCGCAAAGGGTCGGACGTGACTGAGAGAATAACAGAGACAGTGAAACTAAAAGCAAAACAGATACTCACACACACACACACACACACACACACACCACACACACACACACACACCACCACCACCACCACCCCCCCATCCTGATGAGGTTCTGAACCGTGACACCAACAAGCGGCTGACACGTCCTCTGTTGGGGGCAGTCTGACTCTGAACGTGAGAATCTTTGGAAGGGCTGCCCCCCGCTTCCTCCGAAGAGCTCAGCACAAGCCTGTCCACTTCCCCACGACAAAGGTTCCCTGAGGAGGATGCCCACGTGCCCAAGGCCCTCTAGGCATACACCGGAACACAGCCCCGGGCAGCTGTCTCCTCACCGTGCATAGTGGGTGGAAGCTCGTCAGCCCGGACGGGGAGCCTCCAGACGGCTCGGGCGGTTCTCACTCCAGGCCCCGCCGCATGGACCCCGAGGAGGGCTGTCTGCAGCCCAAGGGTGAGGCGCTCCTCAAGGGGGCCTGCGAGCACCCTGGGACCCATGGACTGAGGGCAGAGACAGCCTCTCGCGGGTGTCCGCTCTCCCTGTCACTGCCTTCACGCTCACCGCTCTCTGTAAAGGTTAGTAAGTCTTACTTTAAATCACCGGAGGCATTTGTAGTATCAGATTCCCACATCAGTTTACCACAGGGTTTTGAGGTTTTAACTTTTCCCTCTCATCTTAAAAGAACACTCACACACAAAAGCAAGCATCCAGTGTGTTTCTCAACATGCCCCCTGAGGTGACTGGGGATGCTGGTACCCAGATCAAAATTTTTAGTGAGCTCAAAACTGGTTTTCAATTACCTAAATTACATAAATCAAAAGACACCAAATATACGTGGAGAACAAACACTCCCTTGAGGGTCCAAAGGAAAGAAAACTGAAGACCAGAAATGTACGGATTAAAGACATATGTCAGTCTTAACAAAGACTGCTCTGTCCAAGGGAGACCTTGCCTGCCAAAGCGCAGGGGCGTGCGAGGGGGCCAAGGAAACATGGGCGATTTTCTTGTCTGGAGGGTCAGTTTTGATACACAGAAAGATTTTTTAGAGGTGTGTAATATTAGAATATATATAGGTAAATGCAAAATTCATACAGATTTCAGAAAAAAAACAGAAACAGAAAAAAAAACAAAACCCTGTGTGGCAAACACGCTGCTTTAGAACGTGGGCCGCACCTCAGCCCTCGGAAGGGTACGCGTCTCTTCTGGCGCTGGGGGCCTCCCGGCGGGAAGGCTGGGACACGCCAATACTCAACATCCGCCACTGTGAACTGAAAATGGCCCGCCTGTGTTCCCAGCCTGCGACGGTCACCAATCGAAGGCATCCTGATAAACACACCCGAGAACCCAAGCTTCTAAATCTCCAGAGAGAAAAATCAGTGTGGGGGCAGGGGTCAGGGACTGTTTATAACGGCACACAAGTTAACATACTACTATATCTGAACATTCAGCCAATTTCACAGGGTCACCTCCTCCAAGTCAAGACTGGTATTTGTGGTCAGAGGCTTCACAAACGACAGGACAGGCTGAGAGAGACAGAGACCGCCCGCGGCCACGTGGGAGCCAGCTGGCGCCCGGGTCCACGCCCTTCGCCAGCACGTGGCACATGCCGCCAGGGGAGGCCCCCTCATCCTGAAGCCCCCAGGTCTCTCATCCCCAACAGGAACCCCCTTCTTCTACAAAGGCGCCTCCTAACGCACCTTCTCCCCTTGGCTTGAAATCTGGTTTAAGTAGGTGCCTTAAAAAAAAAACTTTCTCATGTTTTCTATTTCCAGGACTAATTTCTAAACCTCCTGCCAGCAGGGACCATGTTATACGCACACTTTTACTCTCCTGGGACATAGAGCCCAGATACATGTACAGAATAGATGATGGATACACAGTTGCAGATTCAATTTACTTCTGATTTGTAGAAAATATTGAATTATCTGAAGAATAAAGTCTGGCATAACAAATATAAAGGTGCTGGGAAAACAAAGGAACCAAATGGGGAAAGTGTAAACCCACAGATGGATGAATTGCAAGAGCATTAACAGCTGAGTCTGCAGGACGCCTGCTTGTGGCGGGGAGTTTTACACACATACTCACCTGTTAATATGATCTGTACTGACCAGCTATGACCACCTATATTCAGAGTCTCTACAGCTCCACAAGTCCTTACCCCAAACTGAGGCCAGAAATGTTTCAGAGTTCAGAACTCAGATGTGTGTCAGAGTTCAGAACTGTCTGGATTTCAGAAAGGAAACAGTGTATGTGTTATACATTACATAACACTCCCACTGAAGTCTGGGATGGCAGCTCTAAGAACACACATTAACAGTCTGCAGTGAAATATGGGAATATTCATACCAAGCGGAATAAAGATTATAAAACGCATCACATCAGTTCAGGCCAGGTTTTGGCACCAAACCTGTGACAAAAGCAGTGTGTTTTCAGAGCTCTGCGGCTTCAGAACTGTGGCCGAGGCACCAGGGGCCGCTGTGCTGTCCCCGTCAGGGGGCTCGCTCGAGTCCACTCGGCCCCAAAGCCTGCGCTTCACCTGAGCGCCCCCTGAGACGCCCCTGGACTCACAGGTGTGAGGCAGACCTGGGACCCCGCCTTTCCAAGGACCAGGACCCATCCTCTGAGGAGAGAGAAGCGCGCCTTCTGACTACACCACAGGCTCTCAGCCCTGCTGGGGGCACAGCAGCAAGCCCCTGGGGGCCCTTTAAAGATGCCCGGGAAATCTGACGTCCGGGGCCTTGAGAGGGCGAAGCAGTCTGAGGTGGTCCCCGCGTCTGCTGTCCCTTCTAACAGCTCTAATGCACAGCTGGGACTGAGTCGCTGGGAACGTAAGCCTCCGAGAAGGCAGCTTGCCGTCGTCAGGAGTGCTGCTGACGAGTCCCCACTGCCCATCAGAGGGGCCTGGGAAGCTTCAAGGGACAACCAGAACACGTTATGAAGTTCTTCATGTATGGATGGAATAGTCCAGCCTCACTGGGCTCTGTGGATCGGGGGTCTTCCCTCCCCCGAAACCAGTGAGACCCTAGACACACCAGAGAAGGCAGGAGTCCCGGGGAAACCACACGTCGGTTCAGAATCAAGACGTGGCTCCTGCCCACCCGCCAGGGGGACGAACAGCAGAAGGTGATGAGGACAGAAGTTCAGATGCTTTGGCGGCTGCGCGCGGGCAGCCTGCTCTTCCCGCCGCCAGGGAAGCCAGCTCCCGCTGAAGGCGCCCATCACGAGGAGGCCCCTGAAGAGCCTCCGTCACACGCGTCTGCCCCCAAGGCCACCTCAAACCCAATTCCATTTCCCAAATCCCAAGTCAGCGGTCACCTTCCACACACAGACTCAGGCCACTCCCGACGGGACATGGACACACTCCAGCCTGCTCACCATCCTGCTGCCAGTTCGCTGGAGAGGCTCATCTGGTAAAAGTCCTCGTAGAAACAAAACAAGAATCCTATTCTGCTCCCTAACTTACTGACCCACCCTGTCATTCACCCCCTTTTATTTCTGTTTCACGGCTTTTTGGGCCACACAAGACGGCATCAGGGCTGCCTCCTCAGTCTCAGAGAAGGGTGGCCAGCCCCTGTGTTTCAACAGGCCAGACGGCAGCTGCCCAGTGCAACCTCCACGCCTGTGAGTCCAGGAAGCAGAGCGTCAAACCGGACAGGATGATTCTGGAGGCTCAAGATCAAGTGAAT
The DNA here is from genome assembly GCF_963930625.1 of Muntiacus reevesi. Taxonomy (NCBI): domain Eukaryota; kingdom Metazoa; phylum Chordata; class Mammalia; order Artiodactyla; family Cervidae; genus Muntiacus; species Muntiacus reevesi. The sequence continues at coordinate 63,541,790 of NC_089263.1, read as the reverse complement.
TTGCCTGTGACTCTGTGGACATGCCTGGGGCTGTCCCTACTTCCTTCTCGCCGCATTGTCTCTTCTCAAAGGGGAATGCTGGGATGCCTGTCCCAACGTTGTATGTCGGAAGCACACAGCTCATCTAGGTTTACAGGTGGAGAGGAATTCTGCTCAAGATGGATCACACCTCCCGTCTCACCCACATGTTATTTAGAGGATATCTATCAGATTGAACAAAAAGTTCACTCAGGTTTTTCCATATCATCTAACAACACGAACAAACTTTGTGACTAATCCAATACATAAGACCTTGGACTTTAGACTTCCGAGCTTAAGGTTTTTGTGGCTGTTGGAATGGAATGAATACATTTTACATGTCAGGAAACATGAATTTTGGGGTCCAGAAGAGAAGGCTATGGACTGAATTGTGCCCCCTCAAAATTCATATGTTGCAACTCTAACCCCTAAAGGAAAACTCTAATCCTAAAAGAAATCGATCCTTAATACTCATTGGAAGGACTGATGCTGAAGCTGAAGATCCAATACTTTTTGGCCACCTGATGTAAGGAGCCGATTCATTGGAAAAGACCCTGATGCTGGGGAAGACTGAAGGCAGGAGGAGAAGGGGACGACAGAGGATGAGATGGTTGGATGGCATCACCGACTCGATGGACATGAGTTTGAACAAGCTCCAGGAGACCGTGAAGGACAAGGAGGCCTGGCGTGCTGCAGTCCATGGCGTCACAAAGAATCGGACACAACTGCGCGACTAAACAACAACTCTAACTCCTAGTGTGACAGCATTTGGAGACAGGCCTCTGGGAAATAATCAGGGGCCAAATAAGAGAAGATACCAGACAGCCTGATTCCTGTCTGTCTCCCTACATTTAGGACGTAGTGAAAAGATGACACACCTGCACGCCAGCAACAGGAACTTCACCTGAAACTGAACTGGATGTCCAACGTCCAGAACTGTGAGAAATAAATTCCTATTGCTTAAGCCACACAATTTATGATACTTTGTTAGGACAGCCTGTACTTTGTTAGGACAGCCTGAGCTAACACATGCCTCTTGCATAAAGTGTAAAGTCCCAGGTTGAAATGAGCAGTCTGAGTTTCTCAAGAACAAGAGTATCTCAATTATTTATACAAACACACACACATATACTTACACGCACACACACCCCTAGCATGTAACAGCATGACTGGCATTCATGAAGTGCTTTATAAAAGTTTGCTGACTCCAGAAAGTAGGCAGAGAGAGAACATACGTCAACATAATAAAGACCATATATGACAAAATCACAGTTAATATCATACTCAAATGTGAAAGGCTGATAGTATTTCCTCTAAGATCAGGAACAAAACAAGGATGCCCACTCTCACCACTTTTATTCAACAGAGTTTTGGAAGTCCTAGTGAAAGCAGTCAGAGAAGAAATGGAAATAAAAGGAATTCAAATTGGAGAAGAAGAAGCAAAACTGTCACTCTTTGCAGATAACATGATACTATACACAGAAAATCCTAAAGACATCACCAAAAACTATTAGAGTTCATGAATGAATTCAGTACAGTTGCAGTACACAAAATCAATACACATAAATCAACTGCATTTCTTATATACTAATGAAGAGAAATTAAGGAAACAACCCCATTTACCGTGGCATCAAAAAGAATAAAATACCTAGGGGGAAAAACCTATCTAAGGAGGCAAAAGATCTGTACTCTGAAAACTGTAAGACACTGATGAAAGAAACTGAAGATGATGCAAATAAATTGAAAGATACACTGTGTTCTTAGATTAGAAGAGTGAAAATGGTTAAAATGCCTATACTACTCAAGGCAATCCAGAGAGCCAACACAATCAAATTACCAATGGCATTTTTCACAAAACTAGAACCAAAAAAAAAGAAAAAATTTTGATTTGTGTGGAAACACAAAAGACCCTGAAATAGCCAAAGCCATCCTGAGAAAGAAAAAGGGAGCTGGAAGAATGGAGCCTCCCTAACTTCAGATTATACTACAAAGCTACAGTACTCAAAACAATACTGTACCAAAAGAAACATAGATCAATGAGACAGGACAGACATCCCAGAAATAAACCTATGCACCTGTGGTCAATTAATCTACAGCAAAGGAGGGAAGGATGTACACTGGAGAAACGACAGTCTCTTCAACAAGTGGTGCTGGGGAAAAGTTTAACATGTAAAAGAATGAAATTAAAACATTCTCTAACATCATCTACAAAAACAAACTCAAAATGGATTAAAGATCAGACTTTCCTGGTGGTCCTGTGGTCTAAAATCGGCCTGCCAGTGCAGGGGACACAGGTTTGATCCCTGGTTCGAGAAAATCCCACATGCTGGGGGGGCAACCAGGCCCATGCCTCTCAACTGAGCCCACACTCCAGAGCCCGAACCCTGCCAACTACTGAAGCCCGCGCTCTGCAACAAGAAGCCCCCACAGTGAGAAACCTGTGCACCACAACTGGAGAGTACCTCTGCTCGCTGAAACTAAAGAGAGCCTGTGCACAGCACAGATATAAATAAAATAAATTAAAAAAAAAAAAAAACAGGAAAAGTCTTTAAAAAATGGATTGAAGACCTAAATATAAGACCAGATACTATAAAACTCCGACAGGAAAACGTAGACCGAACACGCCTTGACATAAATTGCGGCAATATCTTTTCAGATCCATCTCCTAGAGTAATGGAAATAAAACAAACCAAAAAATGGGACCTAATTAAATTTAAAAGCTTTTGCACAGCAAAGGAAACCATAAACAAAACAAAAAGACAGCCCACAGACTCGGGGAAGATATCTGCAAACAGGGTGACCAACAGGGATTAATTTCTAAAATATGCAGAGAGCTCAGACAGCTCAGTCTAAAAATGGGCAGAACAGAGAGATAAAGACCATTGCAGCATGCTAGGACATATATACGGAATTTAGAAAGATGGTAACGATGACCCTATATGCAAAACAGAAAAAGAAACACAGAAGTACAGAACAGACTTCTGAACTCTGTGGGAGAAGGTGAGGGTGGGATGTTTCGAAAGAACAGCATATATATTATCTATGGTGAAACAGATCACCAGCCCAGGTGGGATGCATGAGACAAGTGCTCGGGCCTGGTGCACTGGGAGGACCCAGAGGAGTCGGGCAGAGAGGGAGGTGGGAGGGGGGATCGGGATGGGGAATACGTGTAAATCTGTGGCTGATTCATGTCAATGTATGACAAAACCCACTGAAATGTTGTGAAGTAATTAGCCTCCAACTAATTAAAAAAAAAAAAAAAAAGAAAGAAAAAAAAATAATAAAAAATAAAAATGGGCAGAAGACCTAGACATTTCTCCAAAGATATACATATGGCAAACAGGCACATGAAAAATGCTCAACATCGCTAATTATTAGAGAAATGCAAACCAAACTTCACATTGGTCAGAATGGCCATCACCAAAAAGTCTGGAGACTTTCTGGCCATCATCAAAAAGAATGGAGAAAAAGGAACCCTCCTACACTACTAGTGGAAATGTAAATTGGTGCAGCCACTATGGAGAACAGTATGAAAAGTGAAAGTGACTCAGTCGTGTCCAACTCTTGCAACTCTACGGACTATACAATCCATGGAATTCTCCAGGCCAGAATACTGGAGTGGGTAGCCTTTTCCTTCTCTAGGGGATTTTCCCAACCCAGGAATCGAAGCGGGGTCTCCTGCATTGCAGGCGGATTCTTTACAGACTGAGCTATCAAGGAAGTCCAGAGAACAGTATGCAGGGTCCTTAAAAAACTAAAAATAAGAGTTGCCGTCTGATCCCGCAATCCCATTTCTGGGCATTAATCTGGAGAAAACTGTGCTCCAAGAAGATGCATGCACCCCAGTGTCCACAGCGGCACTACTCACAATACCCAAGGCGCGGAGGCGCCTAACGTCCACCAGCAGAGGAGCGGGTGAAGGAGATATGGTGTGTGTGTGCTGAGCGGTGGCATGCTGCTGCTGCTGGGTCGCGTCAGTCGTGTCCGACTCTGTGCGACCCCATAGACGGCAGCCCACCAGGCTCCCCCGTCCCTGGGACTCTCCAGGCAAGAACACTGGAGTGGGCTGCCATGTCCTTCTCCAACACATGAAAGTGAAAAGTGAAAGTGAAGTCGCTCAGTCGTGTCCGACTCTTAGCGACCCCATGGACTGCAGCCCACCAGGCTCCTCCGTCCACGTGATTTTCCAAGCAAGAGTACTGGAGTGGGGTGCCATTGACTTCTCCAAGCAGTGGCATACTACTCAACCATAAAAAAAGAAAGAAATAACGCCATTTGCAGCAACATGGACGGACCTAGGTATTATTATACTAAGCAAAGTAAGCAATACAGAAAAAAGACAAATATCATATAATATCACTTATCTGTAGAATCTTTAAAAAATACAAATTAACTTATTTACAAAACAAAAATAGACCAATAGACATAGAAAACAAATTCATGGTTTCCAAAGGGGAAAGGGTGAGAGGAGGATAAGTTAAGAGGTTGGGGTTAACACATAACACACTATTATATATGAAATAGATATACAGCAGAGATCTCCTGTTCAGCACAGGGGACTATACTCAATATTTTATAATAACCTGTGAGGGAAAATGTTTATGTGTATATAAATAACTGGATCACTGCTATATACCTGAAACTAATACGTCACTGTAAATCAACTATACTTCAATAAAATTTCTTTTAAAAAGTTTGCTGAGCTGAACAAAATCTGGTCAGTGTTCATTTAAATGTTTTCCCTTATACTCTTCACACACACACACACACACACACACACACACACACACACACACACACACACACACACAGCACTGAACTCGGCCAAGCGCCCAGCAGATGAACAGTGCTCAAACAGCGTCTGCTGGGCACGTCCCCTACTCTCTCTCCCGGGCTGAAACTTGCATGCTCCTTTAGCCTTAAATACCGTATTTCCTGTCTCTGGTGAATTCCTTTTTTAAGGCTTACTATTTCATTATCACAACAACCACTCCTGTCACCACTATTCCTGTCTAGCATGAAAGGAAACAGAGGCTGCAAAGTGTAAACATAAGTTGCCGGGGGCCACAAAGACTGGTGGGTCCTGTGCGCAGGTCCTGACGCCTGCCTGAACGTTGTGCCCCTGCAGCAGGGCTTCTGCTGGTGGGAGGCCCCACCCCCGACCCCCACCTCACCAACGGGTGGCCTCCACGCTTCCCATCACTTCGTGTAATTGAAAAACTTTACATCTGCAGTGTTACACTCAGAAGAACACAACGCCAAAGCTTTCAGAGCCCCACCTTTCACTGTGAATGCCACTGCCCTCCTGACCCCTCATCTTCCCCAGCCCGCTCGTCTCTTACCCTTCTGTAGCCCCTATGCTGGTCACCCCTGGGCCACAGTCACTGCATTCTGGTACAGACTCCCACAGGTAATAATGAATGAAAAAAGTAAGTAGTATCGAAAGACCCATCCCCCCAAACTTGCAGAGAGTAACTACTTTCTCCCTGATGAGAAGGCCACGGCCAGATTTCTGGAATTCGTAAAAGAATAAGGAATGAGAAGCCCACACCCAGAAAATTATATATATATATATATGTGTGTGTGTGTGTGTGTGTGTGTGTGTGTGTGTGTTGGGGGAGGGGGCTTCCTTGGTGATTCAGTAAAGAGTTACCTGCATAATGTACCTACATTGGCAGGTAAAGAATCCATCTGCCAACGTAGAAGATGCAGGTTCGATCCCTGGGTCAGGACGATCCCCTGGAGGAGGAAATGGCAACCCACTCCAGTATTCCTGCCTGAGAAATCCCACAGGAAGCTACAGTCCCTGAGGACTCAAAGAGTCAGACAAGACTTAGCGACTAAATGATAGCAAGGGACAGTCTTGGAAAGTTGTTTAGAACTGAGATTGCTGACCTGAAGATCTGGATTTTGTTTTGGGGCTTCCCTGGTGGCTCAGAGAGTAAAGAATCTGCCTGCAAAGCAGGAGATCAGACCTGGGTTCAATCCCTGGGTCAGGAAGATCCGCTGGAGAAGGGAATGTTTACCCACCCCAGAATTCTTGTCTGGAGAATTCTCCATGGACAGAGGAGCCAGATGAGTATGAATGTGTGTGTGGGCGTGTGTGTGTATATGTTTATGTATAATACGGGTGCACGTATACATATGGGTGTACGTACATGTGTGTGTGCACGTATGTGTGTGTGCAGTGTGTACACGTATGTATGTGTGTGTGCGCGTATGTATGTGTGCAGTGTGTGCACGTGTGTATATGTGTATGTGTGTGCACATATGTATGTATGCAGTGTGTGCACGTATGCATGTGTGCAGTGTGTACACGTATGTGTGTGCACGTATGTATGTGTGCAGTGTGCACACGTATGTATATGTGTATGTGTGTGCACATATGTATGTATGCAGTGTGTGTGCAGTGTGTGTACACGCATGTATATGTGTGTGTGCACGTATGTATGTATACAGTGTGTACGCACGTATGCATGTGTGCAGTGTGTGTACACGTATGTGTGCAGTGTGTGTGCACATATGTGTGTGTGTACACGTGTGTGCAGTGTGTGTACACGTATGTGTGTATGCAGTGTGTGCACATATGTGTGTGCAGTGTGTGTACACATATGTGTGTGCGCAGTGTGTGTACACGTATGTGTGCGCATGTATGTGTGTGTGCAGTGTGTGTACATGTATGTATACGTGTATGTGCGTGTGCACATATGTATGCAGCGTGTGTACACGTATGTATGTGTGTGCACGTATGTATGTGCGCAGTGTGTGCACGTGTATGTGCACGTGTGTGTGCAGTGTGTGTGCACGTATGTGTGTATGCAGTGTGTACACGTGTGTGTATGTGTGTATGCAGTGTGTACACGTATGTATGTGTGCGGTGTGTGTACACATATGTGTGTGTGTATTTATGGGCTTCCCAGGTGGCAGTAGTGGTAAAGAACCTGCCTGCCAATCCAAGAGCTGCAGGGAGGAGAATCTGATCTCTGGGTTGGGAAGATCCCCTGCAGCAGGAAATGGCTACCTCACTTCAGTGTTCTTGTCTGGAAAATTCCATAGACAAAGGAGTCTGGCGGGCTAAGGTCTAGGGGAGTCACAAAGAATTGGACACGACTGAGTGAGCACGCAAGTATTTACATAAAACTTTACTATAAGAGGCCTCAGATCATCTAGACCAGAGGTTCTTACATCAGGCCTGATGGAGGTGTCCGGAAGCTCCCAGGACTCCCTGAAATCCCATGCATTAGTCACTTCAGTGCATCCACCACATAAAGGTGGTGACTGTACACTCACCCCACTCTGGACAAAGGTGAGGTACCTGGGAGTGGTGGGCATTTGGGAACACAGGCAAGCCACGCTTGGGAAACACGAACCTGGGCGGCTCTGTGGCACCACCTCTGGGCCGGGACGCTGCCATGGCAGCACTGGGCAGGCAGGGCTCTCTGCGCAGGCGCAAGCAGAGGGGACACGTGGGACACAGCTCCACCCCTCTGCACCCCTATTATCCCGACACTGGGTGGCTTCACTGGAACCAAGATGCAGATTCCTTGTTTCATGATTTAAATCCACTTCTTCCATCCTCTCTGACCTCATCACATTTGCTCCCACTCAAACAGTGTTGCAATCATCTGCTGAGATAGGCAGAGAAGGCAGATTTACAGAAAATGAGATTTCTAGTTAGAACCAATGCAGACACACCTCTGCACGTGCTGTCAAATTATCCCATACTTTTATACACAAACAGCCCTAAGTTTATTCTAATAAATCCCTACCAGAATGATCTAGAGTGAAGACAAGGAAATCTGGGATATAGGCTTACTAATATATTCTTGATGAAATTTTAAAAACAGAGAATTGTAATACTCTTCAAAATGAAAGTGAAGATTTTAAATAACTTTTAAAATGAACTAATAGGAGGGAAATTTCACAGATCCAAAATTATACCTGAGAAACTTCTGACAAGAGATGATCGAGGATGCCCGAATAAATATAAATCACACATTTTATATAAGCAATCACCATTTTATGAATGGGTGTGTCCATTCGTGAATTCTTGGTTCAGAACACAGAATGCATTTTCTCACCAAAAAGGGTAACACACAACAGCTGGAATTTCCATTTTAGCCCACAACAGCCTCTCTCAGAAAGTATACACAATATGTGTATTGTTGACAGCACCACAGAATCTAACCACCATACATATAATGGGTTAAAGAAGGTCACAAGTCCCTGCCACAGCTCTCATCAAGAGGCAGGCTCTATGTCCCCTCTCCTCAGTGTGGGAGTACGCTGTGGGTTCTTCACCTAACAGACACAACAAGAGCAACGCTACACCGCTCTGTCAGCCCACCTCCTCTCCTACGGCAGTCACTCTAGGAGTCTTTGGCTGCCATGTAAGAAGTCCAACCACCCTAGCAGAGAGGTCACCTGACGAGGCCCTGACACTATGTGGAAAGTGAGGAACCACTAAGCCTGGCCTTCTAACCATCCACACAGGTGAGCACTGCCATTTTGGACCCTCCATATCAGATCAGAGACCAAATAAATTCTAGTGAGTAGCTTCAGTTAATGCCACATAGAGCAGAAGAACCACCCAGCTAAGCCCTGCCTGACCAACCCACAGAACCATACTATCTATTAACAATAACAAATTACTGTTTTAGGTCACAGATGCTTAGGATGGTTTGTGACTCAGCAATCATTATCTAGAACAATCTGTGGTTTTTTCAGGAAATAACAGAATCTCTGGCACTGGCATCAGGAATAGAGAGTCCCTTCCTCCATTCGCCAGGGTTGACATAGAGTTAAAGTGGTAATGTCAGTCCGGATTTTGCTAGCTATTAGCCACTGGAGAAGCCTCGTGTTGGAAAGCAAGGAGGTACACAGTATGATCATCATCAGAGAGCTTTCCTGTCTGCTTCAAAACCCTCCTAGAATTTTCTACACACTACTGAAGACAGGTTTCAAAAGTTTGAAGAAACACAATGTACAGTCAAAATGCAGCTGATACCTTGACACCAAAGCCAAAGATACAAATAAAGAAAATGAAGGACCAATATTCTATATAAACACAGATGAGAAAATTCTCAACAAAACAGTAGCAAACCAAATCTAACAACACATTAAGAGGATTATGCACCATGACAGAGTGAGACGTATCCTAGGAAAGCAAGGGAGGTTCAACACACAAAAATCAATTAATGGAGCATACCACATTAATAGAAGGAAGGGGGAAAACCACAGACACACAGAAAGCATTTGACACAATTCAACAACCTTTCATCACAAAATAATCAGTATGCTAGGAATTTAAGGGAACTTCCTTAACATGACAAAGGGCACTTATTTTTTTTTTTTAAACCACACATAACTTCATAATCACACTGAAAAGTTTTCCCCTAAGATCAGGAACAAGACAAGGATCTCTGCTTTCACCGCCTCTATTCAAACTGCAGGAGAACTCCTAGCCAGAGCAATGAGGCAAGAAAAAGAAATAAATGGTATCAACATTGCAAAGAAAGAAACAAAGTATCTCTATTTGCCAATGACATCACTATATATGTAGAAAATCCCATGGAATCTACCAAAAAAACTAATAGAAGTAATAACTAAATTCAGCAAGGTACATTATCAACACACAAAAATCAGTTGTGTTTTTATAAACCAGCACAATTCAAAAAGAAAATTAAAGAATTCCATTTATAATAACATCCAAAAGAATACAATACCCAGGTATAAATTTAACAAAGGAAGCGAAAAATTTATATACTGAAATTATAAAATCTTACTGAAAGAAATTAAAGACATCTCACAGTCATGAATTGGAAGACTCAGTAGTACATGGCAATTCCCCAAGGCAGATTTAATGCAATCCCTGTCAAAATTCCAATGACCTTTTTGAAGAAAGAGAAAAACTGATCCTCAAATTAATATGGAGCTATAAGTGGTGCCAAGTAGTCAAAGCAATATTGAAAAAGAAAAATAAAGCTAGAAGACTCACACTTCTCAAACTTACTACTTCAAAACCTTTTTACTACTTCAAAATCAAAATGGTGTGCTGCTGGCATAAGGACAGACATACAGACCAATGGAATAGAACCGAGAGTTCAGAAATAAATGCAAACACTTAGCATAATTTATCTCCAACAAAGGTGGCAAGACCATCCAATGGGGAAAGAACAGTCTCTTCAAAACATGGTGGTAGGACAACCGGATAATCAAATGCAAAAGATGAAGTGGGACTCCTACATCATTTATAAAAATTAACTCAAAATGGACCAAAGATCTAAATGTAAGAACTGACACTATAAAATATACGGGTAAATCTTCATGACTTTGGATTTGGCAATGGATTTTCAAGTTTGATACCAAAAGCAAAAGGAAAAACAACAACAAAATAAAGTGCAATTCATCAAAATTAAAACCTTTTGTGCATCAAAGGACATTATCAAGAATGTGAAAGAACAACCAACAGAATAGGAAAAATATCTGTCGATCATAAATCTATTAAGAGTTAAATACCCAAAACATATGAAGAACTCCTACAACTCAACAACAAAAGAGACAACTCAGTTAAAACACGGGCAAAGGACTTGAAGACATGTTGTTTCAAAACAGATATACAATGAAAAGATGTTCAATATCATTGGTCATTAAGGAAATACACAACCACCATGACATACCATTTTACATCCACTAAAATAACTTGAATCAAAAAAAAAAAAAAAAAAGGCAAATGTTGACAAAGATGTGCAGAAATTGGAACCCTAGTACATTGCAGGTGGGGACAAGTTAGACACAGAATGACCATATGGCCTAGCAATTCCATTCCTAGGTATATTACCCGGGAGAAATGAAAACACTATGTCCACACAGAAGCATATATGTATGTGCGTGTGTATACACACACACACACACACACACACACACACACACACACACACACACACACACACACACACACACACACATATATATATCTCCTAATAGCCAAAAGGTAAAAAATCCAAACATCCAACAGTGGATAAATGGATAAATAAACTGACATATACATAAATGGAATACTATTCAACCATGAAAAAGGAACAAAATACTGCTAAGTACTACAATATGGATGTACCCCAAAAACATTATGCTACATGACAGAAGCTAGACACAAAAGGTAAGGGACTGTACAGTCCTTTTTATATGACGTATTCAAAACAAGCAAATCTATAGCCATGGAAAGTAGATTAGAGGCTATTAGGGTTAGAAGAAAAGGGGGGATAGGGAATGATTACTTATTGAGTAGAGAATGTTTTACAGGGTGATAGAAAAGTTCTGAAACTAGAGCAAGCCCTGTGGTTGCACAGAATTGTGAATACACTACATACCCCTGAACTGTACACTTCAAAATAGTTAACTGAATGTTATATGAATTTTGCCTCAATAAAAGAAAATTTGGTTGAACCACTGATCAACTCATACAAACACCTGCGTATCTAACATCCTCCAGGCACTCTTCTAGGAAATGGGTTAAGGTGATGGACAAAAATTAAAGATGCAAAAGGCAAGTGACTAGAGAGTGAAGCAGGGGCCATCTTAACTAGAGTGTTGAGGGAAAACCTAGAAGAGGTGACATTTGAACAGAGACTGGAACAATTTTAATATTATTATGCTAAATAATGGAAGAAAATAATGTATTAAAATATAGTTTTAAATTTATAAAAAAAATCATCATATGTAAAAACTGCTAAAAAAATGAGGGCCTATCTATAGACATTCCTTTTTGTGCAAATAGTGATTTTTAGTTTCCAGATATTTTATTCTTTGTTATAAATAATTTCTTTACAGTCCAATAATATGCTTCTTCTACCCCTACCTGACTTACAGGGCCAGGCCCACTCCCAAGACAGTGTACTGTTCACCTTGTTAACAAGCATGTTCTCCCTTTAGGAAATCATGCAGGGAAGGAATTTCCACTCACGACCTGCCAGGTCCCCACATCCACTCACATCCTCACTTTTAGTCCTCACAATTACTCCTTCATAGATGAGAAAACTGAGGTTCAGAAAGGATAAATAACTTACTATCACACTGACCTAAAGGAAGGACCAGAATTCAAACTGGGTCTGACTTCAGACCCAAACTCCTTCCACATGTAAATTCATCCCATCTGAGATGGCCTGAGAACATTTTGGGCCAGACTGTGAAAATAGGATGAAGCGGCCCTGTCCTCAAGAAGCTTGTCATCACAACACTAGAGACCCATCCCAGATGCATCTCTAGCACCTCCCTGAAGCTAGAGAAGGCAGGGCAGGCTTCCCCAGAAACATGAGGCCCTTGCTACCTCTCCCACACACTGCCTTAACCCCACTGCCTCTAACCTGGCGTGAGGACAAAGAGGACCTACCCCTTGTCGCTTGAGGAACCTGACCTTGAGACCTCAGGGTCCAGCTGTGACCCCGCGTACACAGCCCTCCGCCTGGCAGGTACAGATGGCTACGAAACACGCCCCCGCCCCTCAGTCAACACCAGTTTCATGTTCAAAACTTTACAGTGGTTCTAGCAGAAGAGCCACGTAAAATCTTCAACAAAATACCAGTGACATCACTTCCTTGCTAACTGTGGAGGTTTCTTTGTCTTTAACTCATATTCCCATAAGCAATCTGCAGTTATAATTAAATTCCACATGAATGGGTGGAATCTGTCCATGTTGGGCTGTAACCAGCTCTATAGAGTGACCAGGCCTCCGGGACTTGTTCACCACTAACAAGCTAACATTTGTAAAAGCCTGTAAAGATGTAATGACTACATACTATCATTATTACTATACTTCCGGTTTAAATGTAAATTAAGAGAGAAAGGGGAAAGAAAACACATTAGTAAATCAAGTTTGGGACCGCTCCTCGGCAAGAACCACAGAGCAAAGAATGCCTTCACTGATCTTACTAAAAGGACATGGAATGCAGGGTCGCTGACTGTAGGAAAATGAAAGGGAGAGAAGGAACAGAGCACCAGCAGGAAGAGAAGTCCATACAGGCAGAACAGATGCTGGAGGAGAGGAAGGACCATGTGAAACGCATATGCTGGAAAAAACACACGATGCCAAACATCTAGAATCTGAAAGCAAAACTAAGAAGTCTAGAATAAGAACAAGATCTAAAAACGGATTGTAAATTCAGCCTAAACTGACCACAGAGAGGACTGGTGAAAACACCGACTCTGGAGTCCAGCAGGCCTGAGGCTCTTCCTTTTCGCCATCTGTAAAATGGGGACAAGTCTTACCTCCAGAGCCAGGCTGGCACCAAGGTGGTGCCCAAAGGCAGCCTGTTTCCTTCTGAGGCCGGCACCCTGCTCGGCAGCCACAGAGGGCCCCGCGGGCTCTCAGGCCGCCCCTCTCACTCTTGCTCGCCATCCCCGGAAAACACCTCTGCGCCAGGCACCCCGGCTCCCACGGCGCCTCTGCCCCTCCGCCGCACACCCACCATGCGGTGCTGTAACCGGATCACTCCTCTGGCTTACTCCTCTGGCAGAAGCTCCTTGAGGACAGTGCTCACACCGCGTCTTACTTCACTTTTTAGCGCTGGCAAACTAGCCCAGCTCCTGGCTAAGTTTTCCCCCCAAAATGTGACTTGATTAATTTTCAATTATCCCAAATTGGATAGAGGCCAAGCAGTTTCCCTGGGGCCAATCTTGGGGAAATGAAGACTGCAGGGGGCAAGGGAGAAAAAAAAAAGCACCTCTACTCTGGGTGAACCTTGCCGGCCTGCCAGATAATGGACTGACTTGGGAGCCCTCCTTACCCAAACACTCTCAGCCAGCTGCCTCCCGTATAAAAGGAGGGAACTTCTCTCAGACATTTCTCCACGGGCATCTGACGCGTTAGTTTAGGATTGACACATTCTAAGGTCTCAACCCTCTTCCTCTATTAGATCTCAGTCCTCTATTACTATAAAAATTAACATCAATAGAAGGTTCTCTTGTCCATTTCTTTCATAAGAAGCACGTCTGTGCCCGCTGCTGTTCATCCCATTTTACAGATGGAGACATTCAGAGAGGCCCAGCAGCCACTCTGGGTCGTTCTGCTGGTGTGCAAAAGGGCAGGACTGGGATTCCGATCTTTAAAGCTGGTGCCTTCCACCATGCCCACACTTCTCAAGTCAGAAGGTGGATGGCCCCTAGGACACATGGCAGGAATGCCAGGGGACCCCTCACCAACCCTGGGGGAGTCAAGGATGAACACAATGCATCCTCTGGAGAATCCAATGCACTCAACAACTGAAGGGGGCAAAGTGTGTTTACAGCAAAAGAAAAAAAGAAAAAACAGACATATAACTGAGTACAGCATAAAATTCCTATTAAATTTTAAGATAAAACTTAATGGGCTTGGACTCCTATCAAGGGTTTGAGACATACTGAACTAAAACCATGCCTTTCCCATTCCCACAGAGAAAAGCCTTCTGAAACCAGAACACTTAATTTACCCCATAATAACATTTCAAACACCAGGCTATATTAATCCAAAAAAGACAGAATTTAATTTCCAGAATAAAGTTGTGACTCCCGGGCATTACTGGGCAAGGCAGGACTCAGGAGAACAGATTTCCTTGCGTTTCTCTTTAAGTCATTCAAAGCACCCAGGAAAGTTAAGATGCTGGATGAAGACTCCCATCTTACAAGCCCCCTCACACAACAAACCTGGGAACTAAGCGCTATCAGAACTGGGGGTGGAGGGGGCACAGTCCAGAGACACAGCCACAGGGCACCCCCACCTGCAGACACATATGCCAAACCACACGGAGCCAGCGGGCGAGCATCTGTTACATCCCTCTTCCTTCCCAAACTTGCAGATTCCTGACACAAACACTGACTGAGCGTCAGTCAACCATGTGCCAGGCCCTGGGTGGGGAGAAGGGGGGTCTAACCAGCACCCCACCACCTCAAGTGTATGCAGGTCTTCTACTGGACATTAACCTTCCAGGGTACAGTCAGTCACTGAAAACCTTCACTACAATTTTGACTCCTGGAAACTAATGTTTTAGTATTTTTGATGCTACTGTCGTCCTGAAGATTACTTTATCCCAATCAATTAATGAATTTAGCTTTTCTCTCCATTCAAAGAAACCAAGTTTCCAATAAATATGCTTATGGTTCTTGCCACAGAATTGGTGTTTTAATTGGAAAAGAAATTAGGATATCAGAACAGCAGGTATGATATCTTTCTTGGTAGAATGGCCTCATGAGAAGTTACGAAGTAACCTCCATTAAAAAAAAAAACATGGAGTCAGGAATGCCCTGATGGTCCAGTGGTTAGGACTCTGCACTTTCACTGCCTCGGGCCCAGGTTCAATCCCAAGATGCAAACTAAGGTCCCACAAGCAGCGCACTGCAGCCAAAAACAAACAAACAAGAAACCGTGGAGTTATACATCGGCATGGAGTAAACCTTATAAAAAAGTAAACCATGAAATGAACTTACAGGGAGCTTTTTTAGTTCTTGAGAATTAAAGAGATTTAGGTCATTTCAGCATGGATGACAGAGCAGTAGGTTTGGGGGTGTCCCCTGGGGAAGGGGCGTTCCAACACTTACTCCCCTCCCCACCACCTTTTGAGACTTTCCACCTACAGTGAGAAACGGCAGGGACAGCCAAGTGTGGCCGTCCAGGTCAGGGACCACCGCTCTGTCCCCCACCCCAGACCTGGCCCACCGCAGGGCAGACCTCTTGGTCACAAAGGGCCTGGCAGGGGCCAGGGGCCAGCATGGGAATCATTACAACCGGAAACCCACTAACCACCAGCATCACCAAGACCGTGTCTACTGGCATGAAGCAACAGGACCAGCACACCGTCAGATGCCATCTTCCCAAAACAAAGTGGGGCGGGGAGAAGTCCTCTTCCTGCCAACCTCAGGGTGGGCCCGTGGCACCTGCCTTATTGGCACTTGGTCTCAACACTCACTTCCCAGAAACCTTCCCTGACTACTCCGCCAGCCAGGAGCTGTCTACCCCTCCCCTGAACTTCCACCATACTTCCAGCCCTCCGCACGACCCGCTAATCCACTTTAGTCTGCTCTGCAGGACTTTTCTAGCCTCTTCCTAGTGGAACTGCACTCTCTAGCTGAGCGGCCAACTTCCTGAAGGCAGAATGGTGAAACCTTCCTTTTCCCTCTCCCTTCCGGGCATAACCTTCAGTCCTGGTGCTACCTGGTCAAACACCACTGGTTTCCAGCATCTTCCTCCACCACGCACAGGGGCTGAGACCACACTCTCAAAGGCAGGTGCTGCAACTCCCTCATCCCAGCACTAGAACCAGAGCATTATAGGAAGTCAAGGAACATTCACTGAACATCAAATTCAAGGAGAATAAGACTCCCCCATTCCAGCCAATGATCTACTTATCCCGCAGAGTATACAACTCAGCAAGGGATTCCAACCTGATTTCTGGAGATGACAGAAACCCACAACAGTCACCTGCATTTATGACATCTCACCACCTGCCAGCGTCACCCCCAACAACTCTGCACAGATAGACAAGCAATTCTGGCCCAAAAGGAGGTTTTGATGCTTGATGACAAAAACCTCACCTTCTCCTTCCTAGAGTGGTCAGTCCCCCACCCCTCACTGTTGGGCAGACCGCAGTCGATGAAGGCCCTATAAAGTGAGAAAACCATTTTGTATTTTTAAATTATGAATACTAGACATTACACGGGCACACATAATGTTTTCTTACATTGTTTTTCCTTTTCTGTTGAGAGCTGCACTGTCCCCTACTCCATGAGCAGCTGTGGACCCAGAGCCTGCTGCGATGGCACAAGCCATCCAGTCCCCGTTCGCCTCTCGACCGCCCTCCTGCCCGCAGGTGTCGGGCCCCTCTTGCTGGCTTCACTCCCTCCGCCCAAAGCAGGTCGGAGCATCATCTCCACATTCAGGCCTCAGCTGCCTCTCTCTGAGCAGCTTCCAAAACCACTGGCCTCGCCGCCTTTCTCACTTTGGAGCTCTTTCCCTAGTTTCTCTCTGTATCTCAAGTCAGTATGGTGACTCTCCTCCACCAGCAAAATAATGATAATAATTTTCCTTCCTCACAGAACACTTGTAAAGAGGCACGCGGGGGGTCCAGATTCCATTGGATTGACACAGAGGCCCTGGCCATATGAGGTCTCCTCTGCTAAGTTAACAGTTCTTAAATTGACCATTACAAGGAAACTCAACTATTGCATAATATTTGATAGGTTAGATCACTTGCTGTTTGTAGAGTCTTGCTGTACAGAGATGAAAAAATAGAGATGGGCAAATTTAACGCAATTTCCTTTGTTTGCTTGAGCTAGCCCAGACTTGCAACACCACAGTGACAGTTTTTCTTAAAGTACAGCTTTAACATCATCAAAAAGGACTTTAACGGAGTGATAAATCATTCTTGTCCTTCAGCGTATTAGCATATCTATACGGACAAACCTCCGCCCCCCCAGGCCCCACCAAGGTCCTTCCCACTTTGCACAGCAAAAAATTAAAGGGATTCTAGTAGGGGTGTTTATGGCATCAAAACCCCAAACACAGGGGAAAACAGCTAGAAGCAGCTCAAATGTTACAGTTAAACTAAGAACTCTCTTCAAGACACAAACAAGAGTAGGAATATTTTGATTGTATTAACAGAAACAACGGGCCAGCTGCTACTGCTTGTCTCCAACGGAATATCTTTACACCATTCTTTACAATGAGTGAGGCCATCTTATTAGTTCCAAAATGAATGGACAGCATCCAAGAAAAATAACTGGTTTTCTTCTCCCTCACAGAAAAATTCACATGAACGTCTTAGGAAAAAAAGAAAGAAAAATGCTGGAATTCTCCCTGCCAGCTCTCTGCTTCCCTGCTTCTGCACTGTGACAGCTGGAACAGATGGCGTCTGGCGAGACACCTCACATCTCAGACCTCGGCCCTGGCGAGGTCTGGTTCTGACTCGCGGTGCTGGGATCCTAGGTCTGTCAGGGTTCCTGTCCTGAGCACTTACTCACCAGATTTCCAACCTTGTACATTTTAGGGTTTTCCCACTAATAAGGCTTATTTTTGTTTTGGCCAAAAAATGTTTCGTCTTGAACTAATTTTCAGTATGCATATACTGTCACCACACAATAGTGAAAAAGCAAACACTTCCTTTCGTTTGAAAAACGAACGTACACTATTTTGCCAGACATCCTACACATGATGCAGTCTTTTGAACAGGCCATTTTCAAAGATGTGAAAGACAGGAGAAGATTTTAGCACCAACTGATGGTCCACTTGGTCATTTCTTTAGATAAGGATTTTATATACAAATGCAAGGTTACAGAACACACAACATTTCCAAAAGCTTCACCAGCAAATGCTAAGGAAAAAAAAAGAAAGAAAAAATTATGGCTCCTCCTCAGTTGTATGCTGTGAATGTAAATTAACAAGCGGCAACAACGCTCAACACAGCCTTTATGAATCCACAAAAATAAATTAATAAATCATACACACACACACACACCCCCTCATCTCATTCTGAAAACTAATTCACAGCTTAAAACGAAAACCATGAAATAAAATTGCTTCCTCCAACGGACAATTATATGAAGGCTTCTTAGATTTCAAAGCACGTCCACAACACTCCATCCATTTCCATTTTGTTGCTATGTTTTCAAGAGAAAGGTAAAGAATTCTTTTTCCACACGAGATTCTTTCTAAAGGCCTAAATATTAAATAGATGTCCCCAAACGGGGTGAAAACGTGGCAAAGTGTGCGTGAGCAATTAACCCAAGGCGCAATGTGTGCCTTTCGCCCCAAGCTGGAACCCAGTACCCGCCTGCCTCCGAGGCCACTGCAGCTCTTCGGTTATGAATCAGTCAGAGGTTCATCTGCAGAGGAATGACTCAGTATAAACTTTTAAATAATGGCTTAAAAAAAAAAAAAAAAAGAACCCAAGCCAGCCCGGGGTGAACACGTTCGGCTATGGAGACACCCGAAACGGTCCGCTTCTCACCCCGCAAAACACACAGCCTCGCCGGAGATGCTGATCTCTCGCCACCCCGGGGAGGTGGGGGGGGGGGGGTCACGTTTCCAAGCGGCCTTGGCGCCCCGTTTCCTGAAAAGCTGCGGGAACCCCGGCCCGCGGGGCCCTCGGCCGGCCGGCCCGGGCCGGAGGACAAAGTTTCCCGAAGTTGAGGCGTCCGGGGGGCGGGCGGGCTCGGGCTGGGGCGGGGGCGAGACGGTGCCGCACCGGGCACTCGCCGCCGGGCGCCGGGCCTGCGCCGCCCCGGTCCCGCGCCGACCGACCCCGGGCCCGCCCGCCGCCCGGCGCCCGGCGCCCGGGGCGCGGGATGGAACCGCCGGGGATGGAGTCGCCCGCCGCCCGCCAGGCCCCTTACCCGAGTCCGCGCCGCCCGGCCGGCTCAGCAGCGCCGAGCCCGTCCTCCGCCGCGATCCGCAGCGTCCTGCTCCCCGGGCAGCCCCATGTCGGGGGGCGGGGAAGGGCCGGCGGCCGCCGCCGCCGCCGCCGGCTGGAAAGTCCCTGCTGGGCTGCAACCCGGCTCGCGCACGCGGCGGCCGCGCCGCGCCGCGCTCCCTCGCCCTCACGCACCCTCTCGCAGGCACTTCCTCTCGCGCGCTGGAAATCCCCGCCGGCCGCCGGAGCGCGCCCTGGCGCGCGCCCGCCCCGCCCCCGCCGCCGGCGCGCGCGCGCGTGGGAGCTGCGGGAGCCCGCGAGAGCGGCCGGCTCCCCGCGCCGCCGCCCCGCGCGCCCCCGCCCGGCCTCGCGCGCGCCCGCCGCCCGTCGCTAAGGCCCTCCCCCCGGCGCCCGCCGCCCGGCCTTAGCAACGGCGCCGCGGCGCGGGCGGGGGCGGGCTCAGCCGCCCCCAGCGCCGCCCCGCCCCCGCGCGCGCGCCCGGCCCCCGACGCCTCGCAGCCCCAGCCGCGGGCGTCCCCCCCTTTCCGGGTCGAAAAGCCACGCAAGCTGCGTGGGGACCCGAAAGGTGCAGGTCCCCTCAGGGTCGGGAACCATGGCGTCACGCGTTTCACCACGCGACCACCCTCACTCACACCGACACACATTGAACACACAGACTCACACAACTACTCACAGTCAGCGACACACAGCCAACTCGCGTTTTTACACATGCTCACAAGACACACACACGCTCGCAGACACACAGTTCACACGCACTCCAGGACACACTTGGTCACAGACCTGACCCCATGCGCTCACACCTGTACATGCATTCACACACTCTGACAGCCATGCGCCGTCGCGCCTGTGCACACTCGCCCCTCCACACCGCTCCCTCTCCTACGCAGGACCAGGTGTTGCGGCTGAGGGAGCCCATTGAGGGGGGGCTCCTAACCCTTTGGTGGGCCTTTCCTTGCTGCCGGGGCCCCTCCCACACTCAGGAAGTTGTGTCTTGATCGAGTATGAGCAGCGTGGCCAGTCAGCCAGAAGCTCCCAGAGCGCCCTGCTGGCCTGGGGACCCCGGGGCAGAGCGTGCAGCCGTGTGAACCCCCTCCCCGCCCTGGACCCCAGGCCTTCTGGGGCACCCGCTTCTCCACAGGCCTCGGCTCTCTGCCCGCCCCCCCCAAGCCGTCAGTGATTCCCCGAAGTCCTCTAGGTCTGTGTGTTTGACCTGTTTGGGCCTGGCAAGATGGGGCACGGCGGAGGGCCTGTCTATCCGTGAGGCTCCAGGCCAACCAAAGAGCAAGGCCATCTCTGCACCAGTTGATGGTCAACACGGAGGGGACAGAATGGACTGCCCCGTTTTCTCTTCCTCAGAAGGTTCATAGAGATCTCCAGACAGAGCCGAGACCAGTGTCACCAGCCTAAGTCAGTCTCCCTTCTTATACTTCTCCAATGACTCGTCGAATAAAGGCAGGAAGTTCAGCATCTCCTCCAGAGGCTGCCTCTGTGGAACGTTCCAGAACCCTCGGCAGTCTGGTCAGGCTGCTGGAACCCCGGCTGTGGCGCCATCAGCCCGCCGGTGTGTGCTTGTTCTCCAGCCGCAGAGGTGGGGGCTCGCTCTCTAGACTCTCAGACTGCAGCAGGGCCCCAGCTCGGGCCACTCGCTGAGAGGGCAGAGCTCCCTGAGTTCAGCCCGGAGAACCCAAGATGGCCGTCGTCCCCACAGCAACCATGTTGAGGTGGCGGGTCAGCCTCGGCCAGCCCTGCGCACAACCGCTGGGCTCTGACTGGAAGCTCAGTTACCAGAGGAGCTCCCCCCTCGCGGCAAGGGGAGCGTTCCCTTCTGCTCCCGAGCCTTGGGTGTCCCTGCCTGCCTGTCAGAAGCCTTAACGGCAGCCACTGCTCCTCCGGCCAGGCCCGGGGCTCCAAGGCCTCTGTGTATCTGCTCATCTCCTCCCAGCTCCCCCGGGCTGGCTCGGGCCGCACTCCCACCTCCTGCCTCACACTATACTGGGGTCTTTTTAGGACTTTGCCAGAAATTCTCTAGACTGGACCGTCTTTTGGTTCTTTTAGCACAAACAACAGGGTTGAAGTTTCAAAGACCCGTCAGAGGGGTTTTGGACAACTCTGTGTGTTCTCCACCAAAGCGGTGCCAAGCGGCAGTGCAGGATGAACAGACAGGTACGCCGCGGCTGAGCCCCCTGCTGGGCAGTGAGGACCTGCTCCCTGTCTTCTCCCCGCTTCTTTCTCTTCTCCAACCGTCTGAGCAGTTCTGGACCCCTTGCTTTGGGGAGTTGCAGGGGCCTGCAGCACAAAGTTTGCCTCGAAGCAGGAAACCGCTTTGGGGGGCAAGCGTTCCGTCCTCTGCAGTTACGGCCTCTGGGCAGCAGTGACGGACAGCGAGACTGGCCAATCACAGCGCTCCTCGCTGCATTTCAAAGGCTGAGCTCTCTCTTCCCTATGGCAACGTGGAACAACAAGCTGACACCATTTCTGGACAAAGAAATTTCTCGCAGGAATTTATGTAGCATTACATGTTCTGTTTGCTGCATTTCTGGGAGCAGTGCACACAGGATATTGGAGTGACTCACTTAAGTACAATGGCTCAGAAGCCATTCCTGTTTTTCTTCAGAGAAAAGGGGAAAGTGTCCACTGGTTGGTGTCAGGGTTCTAAAGGGGTTTCATCAAACTCTCCCGGACAGTCAGACCCGCAAGGGACAGCTCCCCACTCAAAGGCCGGTGGCCGGTGGGTCTGACTGGACTGAAATGTGCTGGCAACTTCTCCCACTCAAACGCCTGGGCACCTGGCAAAATAAAAAACCGTTCAACTAATTGTTCGGACAAGTGTCTTCCAAACTTTTGAATGCAATTCATTTTACAAACCCGTTGTGTGTAACATGTGTGCATTTATATACACACATATATACACATATATGTAGCAGATGCTTCATCTCAAACATGATGTATTCTGATAATTTCCATTTCATTCTATTTATTTATTAATGCTGGTTTTCACTGTCCCAACTCAACGTGGGTTCATGGCCTGAAGTTTGAAAACACTACATTACATTAAAAGAGCTGCTGAAGATGGTGGAAGTGGCCCGGGGTTTGGGGGTGGTCATCGTGGGAAGGGACCCTCTTCTTCCTGCTCTATCACACATGTGCTCTGCAAGGTGGGGCTGCAAAGCCAAGGACTCCAGTCCCCCCTCTCCTGCCCAGTCTTGTCCTTGAAGTAGGCCCTGGCTAACATCAGAGGTGTACCCGCAAAGAAGCAGGCTGCCAGTGCCCCTTCTCTGGACAAGGACTGCCAAAAACAAATGCAGAGGAAATGGGGCCTGGAGAGGCCCAGGAGGCCTTAGTGGGGTGTGCAAGCACAGCCATGGGTTTCGTGCAAGTGATGAGACAGAGGGAAGGCAAGGTGGGAGGTTTGGGTAACTGGCCACAGAAGGTTTTAATTTTCTCTCAATTCTCTGGGCCTCTTGGGGAGATGAAATTGTCCTCATTTTAGGGAAATCTGTTTTGGGATTTGTGTGCACGCCTGCACACACACCACCACCACCTCCTCCCCACCATCTCTGGCTCTTTCCCCTAGTCATTCAGGGGAACATGAGTCCCAGATAAGGCCAGCCTCCCACAGGCAGCCTTGATTGGAACCCCACACTCACACATCACTTCTGAGAAATAGACTCAACTCCACCAAGAAAAAGGATTTCTTTTACTGCAGGCCTCATGGGAGACAGGGAAGAGGCTCACACAGCAAAGTCCCGAAACCCATGAAAATCACAGAGCCTGCCTAAAGTCCCAATCAGAGGCTCCACCTGTCTTTGTGATCACCATCTCTCTGCTCCATCCCGGGTTGGGGGGCTCCTCATAGCCTCTGCATTCCACCCCCCCCCCCAACAACAAAGCTCTGGCCTTAGCTGGCAGACCCCACTCAGCAAACAAAACCCAGTGGCTCCTGGAGCCATCCCCTCGGGGTACCCAGCTCATCCCACCCCGGCAGCTGGTTCTCCCCCCACACACATTAGAAATGAGGAGGGAGAAGATGACTGGGTCCCAATCAAGTCTTGGATTAATGAGATAAACGGTCTGAAAAGTACAAGGATTCTAAACCGTTAGAAATGCAATACGCCATCTCCCTAGGAATAAAGGCATCTCTCAAGGCTGGTGACGGTAAGCCTGAAACGTCACACGCTGCTGGATCAGGACAGCTTGTTCCACCTTCGCCTGGTCCTTCTGTTTGTGTGGTCAAGACTTGCTTGCTGAGCGTGACCTGTGCTCGGCTCTCTTCTAGCATGAAACCAATTACGTGCTTGTCCTTTGGGAGTTTACCTTCTAGCAGGTGGAGACTGAGCAAACAAATCACAAGCGAAATCTGTAACAGGAGTTGCGACAGCCAGAGCCGAGGAGGGGAAGAGGGAGGCCTGGAGCGAGTGGCCATGGGGGCATGGGGGATCAGGGGCCATCTGAGTGCAGGCCTCAGGGCAGAGAGGGCGCCCTGTGAATATGAGTGGGAAAAGCATCCAGGCAGAGGGGACAGCGTAGGCAGACATCCTGAGGTCAGCAAGGCCTGGGGAGACCAGTGTGGCCTGAGCCAGTGAGAAGGAGAAAGTCACAGAGGATGGGGGTGAGGGCAGGGGTGAGGAGGCAGGGCCATGTGGGGTCACCAACAGGACTTGGATCTTGCTCTGAGGTGGGGGCCACTGTGAAGGTTGATGGATAACACATTCTATCCAAACAAGTCCTATATCTGATCTTATTTTATTGTCCTTCAGCACCCGGCAAATGCAAACAGCGGGGCATGACTTGGCTGTGGGGTGAACAAGGTCACAGCCAAGGACATTCAGCTCTGGTGAAGGTGCACACAGGTGTGAGCCCGCAACTGGAGCCCTGGAGGGGGAGGGGAGCCCTGGGACCCAGTGACCCACATCCGGGACTCTTCCAAAGAAATACAACCACACACTAGGAAATTACTAGGCACCTCCCACCTTCAAAGCCAAAGAAAGGGAGTGGGCCCTTTCCTGGCAGCCAGCAGGGCGAGGCTCTGAGTGCTGGACTTGCTATCAGATGGGGCCGAGAACCCACGGCCCATTGCCTGGAGTCAAGGCTCCAGCCGCAGCCCCGCTGTCCCGACAGAGCAGCCTCTGCAGAGCGGCTCTCAGTGGCCGAGTCCCGTGGTTTTCACCATGGGCCCCATGGCTGCCTGTGCTCACCTGCTCCCCCACACTGGTCTCCAGGGCTCCTCGTGGACCCAGGCTGATTCAGTCCAGGGCCTTGGCCCATGCCGCTCCCTTGGCCCAGAACGCTCCCCCCTGCTAGCTACAGGATTTACTGTCTCTTCCTTTGGGTCAGAGCCAGCTGTGGGGATGCTAGATCAAAGATTTGTCTCCGGGACTTACCACAGTGCACCTCCAAATGCCCCCTGATCCGACACAGTGGGAAGAAGCCAGGGACGGGCTCCCCAGATATCCTAGTGATGAGTTCCTTTGGAAAGGTGAACGGGACGAATTCACTCAAGCAGGAGAATTCAAGACCAGGAATCGAAAAAGCAGAACTCAACTCATGACTAACTGATGTTAGGAAAGCACTTTACCTCCCTGGCCCCGGGTTTCCCCTTTTGTAGAGCGGAAATATGATGGCCTGCCCGACCCCAGGGGGCTTTGAGAAGGTGGCTGGTGCCAGTAGGGACCCTGCGGCCAGCGTGTCCCTGGGAGGGACCATGGTACCCGGAAGGGAGGCAGGGGCTGTATTTCCGATGCTGTTCCTTTTATTACACATAAAGGATGCACCCGGCTTTCCCAGAGCTGGAGGGATTGTTTTAATTTCAGGTGTCCATGATCAGTTGCCATGAATAAAGATCAAATGCTCCACTGTTTTTCAGGGATGTTATTAATGCTTTCTCATCACACTTTGCCAGGCCTTTGTGTGATGTTAAACTGATGACAAACTTCCTTGTCAATTCCCTGAAAAAGATTTTCTGAGGGACTGTCCTCAGACCAACACAGTGGATACAACAAGCTGTCGAAATTGCACCAGCCCCTTTACCGGAGAGGTGGTGTTTTTCAAACTGCAGTTTGCAATCTATTAATTGGTTGAAAAATCAGTTGAGTGGATGTGACCAGTATCTTTTTTAAAAAATGAAATAAAATAAAAATAGGAAATAGCAGAACGCTTCACGCTTACTAGGTGTGAGTGACTAGAATCAGTGTAGTTTTGTGAACTTTGGTTTTTGTTCTGCATGGGTATACACAACTAAGCTGGGCTGTCTTGAGGTAAAACTTATTTCTTGCTGTGGGTTCTGGAGCAGACGTTTGAAACACCGCCTTGCTAATGGAGTCACGACTCGGGTGTCTTGTTTAAAAGTTATTTTCCTCGTTACCTGCTGACATCTGTTTTGTGTGTCCTGCCAATTGGAACTTCCACCTGCTCTGGGTGAAATACTCAAAATTAGTAGAGTTTGAGTTAATGAGGTTTGTTATATTAAGCAAAATAAACGACGGTGCGGTTCAACTCGCCTGCATCCTCCTGAAGATTCCTGAGTGGAGGACGCTGGGCCCACTTCTCCACGAGTGACTTCTCCATGTCACTGCCAGAGGCTTCGGTCCACTTGGCCAAAGTGGTTTCCTCGCTCTTTCACTGGTGGAAAGCCCTGGGCAGCCCTTAAACCATGTGACTAAGTGAAGCAAAGAATGAATGAAGGGATAAATGAATGAATGAACCATTGGCACCTGCCCCAGGCTGAGTCATTCCTGTCCACTCCATGTACCTCATTTCACTTCATCAGTGAGTCCCCAGGTAGGACTCTGGCCTGAGGATGGACGCAGGACTGGGGCCAACTCCAGGCCTCCACACAGGAAAGGTTTATGGTGTGGTCACCTGTCTAGAGGAGCGTCCGAGGGACTTGTTCTGAATCCTCACTGCTGTAACAAGCATGAGTCCTTTATTTAACATGTGGATTGGGGGTAGGTCTGGGGCTGTTGGAGACTGGGGGGTCTTTGGCCCCCCTTTGGCCTCACCACTGAGTGTGGATTCAGGAGAAACCCGAGCTCCCCCTCCCAACCAGGCCCATAAGGTCCATTCTAGAACCCTGTGGATTTCAGGTTCCAGGGAGCTGCCCTGATGACCAGTTCTGACTTCATTTTTTCTTCCCAGGTTGTGCCTGGGGCGGCCCAGTTTACGTGAGTCTTGTGCCACACTTGAAATCTGTGATGACAAAGTCAATAGTAACTAGAGTTCCCAAACTGAGGGGGTGTTTTAAGGCCAGAAGCATAAACTGAGGCCCCTGGGGGGTGGAGGAATATGTCCGGCCCGTCCTTCCACAGTGGGGACGTGGGACTTCTGGAGGTTGGAAGGATCTACATAGTCCTGTAATTGTCACATCTCCTCCGTGCTGGGGGACAGGGATAAAAAGAGCAGAAGATTCGTAAACTTAGGTTCCTCTTACACCTCTAGCTAACCAGTTGTTCTAAGATGCTAATTTCCATGAGTGATTTGCAATGTAGGTGATTTTTCATAACTACCAAGTGTGAATTTCCCTCTGATTTTCAGCGTGGACCCAAATAAGCTCATTTCGCAGGGGGAATCTAACTGCACCATGTGCTGATACCTAAAATGACAGTCTTGGGGCTTCTTTAGGTAAAAATTCGCTTCTTTGTAATTAGCAGGCTTCCTAAATAAGCCTGCTTTGTCACTGTAACAAGAGTTTGCAGGGCACCAGCTGCACTGTCCTTCTGAAGGGGGCGAGGAGACGCAGAGCTGGCCTGAGGGGTGCTGAGGACACCACTGAGGGGCAGGGCGGGCTGGCACCGGGCTCTCTCCTGACCCTGGGGCCTGTCCCCGCACCTCTCAGGGGCTGTTCCGGGGGATGATCATAGGCACCCGCCGGTTGAAGTCAGTGGGTTCACATGAGACCAGAGGCCCCGCTGGAAGTGAGGCCTGCGGGGGCGGGGGGCACTCGGCCCCGAAGCCGGGGCGCCTGCCCCGGTGGCTGTGTGACAGGAAACGGCCTTTCCTCCCTTGCTGTTTCTTTTTGAGTGTGAGGCAAACTACAAAATTCCCCCACAGATGGTTAAGGAACCAAAATCGGACACTCGCACTCGATTTTACTCCTCAGAGGGACCACTTGACTCTGCAACTCCGAATGCAGAAACTGTGCCGGGCACAGAGGCTGCCCCGGGCAGCCGCTTCCAGGCTCCCGGAAAGGCGCCTCGGCCCCGGGGCCTTGCTCTGACCCCGCGCTCTCGGGAAGTCATTTGAATAGGCAGGGGTCTGGGCCAAGTTGCTAGTTAGGTGACGGGCTCAGGCAGACGTGACATCTGTTGATTCCCCAAAGAAAACAGAAATCAGGAAAGGATTAGAGAAGACCCCCCAGTTTGTCCAGAGCCTTGATTCCCCTTTTCCCCACCATTTTTAAGGATAAAAGAGACTGATTTTGCCCCAGGATCAGTAAAAAATAACATCCATTTATGTATCTCTATAGTTATTCTGTCATCCATTCAGACACTATGACGTTGACTGGACAGTTGAGGAGTGGGGTTTGCCCAAGCTGGGTCCACCTGTAAACCCTCAAAAGCTGCCCAGCCCTGGGCCCGGGGGCACTGCAGCTGCCCATCCTGTGAGCCCCACTAGCGTGGCTGGTACCTGCCTTGGAAGGCATCTCCCCCACTCTCCTCCTTTTTAACCTCACCCTGTCTGAGCTTTGACCCCCCTGGGATGGACTTGGACACGGGGCAGCCATGAGCTCACTAAATTTGTCTTCAGAATTGTGTCTCCCGAGGTTTTCGCCCCTGGACAAGGACCCAGCTGTCAAAAGACCTGAAACCCCAGTAATGCAATAGTATCTCTGACATTTGTCCAGAAAAACAAGACATTCTAAACATACAACTCCTGATACCTTTTGTAACCAGGCGAAATCCAGTAGCATCGTTTAGCTACACATGTAGAAGTTAGTTAGCATCCTTTGAAAAGCACTGGAATTTTTTCCAAGCCATTCTCCACCACTCACAACCCCTCATCACACCTTCCTATTGAATGCCCTGCCCTCACCATCTCCCACCGCCTTCCCCTGTCCTCCCCTCCCCGACTCTGTCCCCCCACGCCCACCTCTCTCCCCCGACCCTTCCTCCGTCCACCACTTTCTGCCTCCTGGGTGGTAAAGGGTGTCACTCAGTCCCAGACCCAGCTGTTAAGCAAAGGCTGACGAGAAGGCAGCCTCTGTGGGCTGGGAACAGATGCCAACACCTCTAGATTGCATTGTCACCTCGAGAGCCGCAACCCCAGGATCCAAGTCTTTCCTGGCCCTGCCGGCTCTCCTAGACCTTGAAGACTCCAGGCCCTTCCATCTTGCAGAGCTGCCCTCCCAGGGCTGCAGATGTATTCTAACAGGCTGGAGGGCACCCCGCAGGCGTGGAGCGAGTCCAGACAAATTTCGGTTCCTTTGGAGATGGCTGCTTCCAGAGCTCCCGACAGAGGAGATCTTTAACCAATCCTTACCACCGTCCCTTCAGCTGGGCAAACACAGAGGCACCTACTGTTCTGGAAGTCCCTCTCCTGCATCGTCTAGTGGAAAGGACGTTAGAGGGGCAGAAGGGCTTGTAGGAGACTAGGAGGATCTGTCTGGCTAAAGACCAGAGGGCCTGAGGTGTATGAACTTTCACCAACATTTACTGACACTGCCATGAGCCAGGTGCTTTGAGAGGTTCTGGGGGCAGAAAGACAAATGAGACAAAAAAGCCACACACATGGACTTACCAGGTGGTCCACTGGTTAAGACTATATATTAATACTTTCAAGGCAGGGAGCATGGGTTCGATTCCTGTTTGTGGAACTAAGATCCCCCATACTGCATGGTATGGAACAACAAATGGTGCTAGAAAACTTGAATATCTCTTTGCAAAAACAAGCAAAAAACCAAAATAGCAGCAACCCCCCTACCCACACACACACGAATTTGGACACAACACCCCAAGTCCTGAAGAATCACCTCCTTATCTGTGTTCTCCACTATCTAAGATCAGTGCATCAAAAGTTAGATCAAAACTTGGGGGTTAGCAACGTTGTTCATGGACTGTGTGTGTCGTATCTTAGTTGCTTCAGTCCTGTCCAACTTTTGTGACCTAGGGACCGTAGCCCACCAGGCTCCTCTGTCCACAGAATTCTCTAGGCAAGAGTATTGGAGTTGGGTAGCCCATTCTCTTCTCCAGGGGATCT